>NC_066509.1:34373950-34388716 GCF_024679095.1 Eriocheir sinensis | reverse complement strand
AAACTCAGACGGTAGCTCAAAGCAATAACTTAAGGGAACACTGAGCTACGGCTAATTTTTCAGATCGTTAACATCAGGCAACATTATGCAAAATAGGGTTAAAAGTCATTTCCCATTTTTCTGACCAATCTGATATTTTACGCAAATCTTCTTGTAGGCTCCGCCTGTCACATTCCGTAAGTACCGCATTGCCGATTTTCGTGCCGTCCGCAAATTTACTAATGAAATTATTGAGACCAAGATCAATGTCGTTGATGTAAATGACGAAGAGAACGGATCCCAGGACAGAGCCTTGGGGGACACCACTAGTGACTGGCATTCATTCAGAGGTCACTCCATTTATTACAACTCTTTGCTTTCTATTGCTTAGCCAGTGCTTGATCCATTCGTGATGCTTACCCCCAATATATATTTCCTTGATTTTATGAAGCAACTTGTAGTGTGGGACTTTATCAAACGCCTTCTGGAAATCCAAATAAATAATATCAAGTGATTTAGAAACATCGTAAAAATGCAAAAAGCTCGTTATAAAACGTTAATAGATTCGACAAACAAGATCTGTTGTTACGGAAACCATGTTGCGAGTCCAGGATTAGCGAATTACACTCTAGGTAGTTAACTATCTCGAATAATTGTCTCAAATAATGTTTATATATCTAAAAAAAACTTTTAGGATCTGACTCGCAATTTACCGCAATGAGAGAGAGAGAGAGAGAGAGAGAGAGAGAGAGAGAGAGAGAGAGAGAGAGAGAGGAATCAGTGAATGTAAAGAAAGAGTACAAAATGACGGGGGTGGATAAAGATGGAAGTCAGGAAGGAAGCTGAATGGTGGAGGATCAAAGCGGGATGAAGGGACAGAGGCGGAGATTTGTACGAAAGGAGGAAGAAGAAAAAGAAAAAGACAAAGACAAGGAAAAGAAGAAGCAGAAAAAGAGGAAGAAGAAAGGAAGAAGAAGAAGTAGAAGAAAAAAAAAATACAAAAGAAATGGAAAGAAGAACCAAATCAAGATGCAAAACATAAAATGAGCATAAGGTCAGAAAGGATTCATTAATTAATTTATTTTTACTTCACCGGGGTCCCAGCTCTGGCATGTGTTTACCTGTGTTACCTGGCTCAAACATCAGGACCAACTTAACAAACCTTCACTACTTCACCCGGTCCAAGAGCTGGCATGTGTTTACCTGTGTTACCTGCCTAAAAGATGAAAGTCAGTTCACTCTTCTGAAAACACCGCTTCTCGTCCGATCAACAAAGTTAAGCGACGTTGGGTCTGGATAGTACTTGGATGGGTGACCGCCTGGGAACACCAGATGCTGTTGGCATCCCTCTTTTTATTTAATTTCTCTTAGCTTTTCACTTTGCGCTCCTGGTGACTCTTTTCTTTTCGTAAATCTTTCGTTATGTTTTATATTTTTTTTCTTTCGTTTTGCACCCCTCTTCTTTTCTTTTCATTTAGCTTTTATCCTTTCTTTTGCATTCCTCTTTTCTTTTCATCTAGGTCTTGGCCTTTCGCTTTGCATCCCTGTTTTCGTTTTATTTACCTTTTGACCTTTCGTTTTGCACCATTTCTTTTCATTAAGCACTTCGTTTTCCGTCCCTTTTTAATTTTTTTCATTGAGCTCAGCCTTTCGTTTAGAAAATTTTGACGCTGGTTACGTAACTTTATTTATTTATTCATTCATTTATTTATTTATTTTTACTTCACTGGGGTCCCAGCGCTGGCATGTGTTTACCTATGTTACCTGGCTCAAACATAAGGAGCAACTTAACAAAGCTTCACTACTTCACCCGGTCCAAGCGCTGGCGTTTACCTGTGTCACCTGGCTCAAACATCAGGACCAACTTAACAAACCTTCACTACTTCGCCCGGTCCAAGCGCTGGCATGTGATTACCTGTGTTACCTGCCTCAAAGATGAAAGCCAGTTCACCTTTCTTGTCAACGGCCACACCACGTTGAAAACACCGCTTCTCGTCCGATCAGCGAAGTTAAGCGACGTTGGGTCTGGATAGTACTTGGATGGGTGACCGCCTGGGAACACCAGATGCTGTTGGCATCCCTCTTTTTATTTAATTTCTCTTAGCTTTTCACCTTGCGGTCCTGATGACTCTTTTCTTTTCATATAGCTTTCGGCCTTCCGTTATGTTTTATATTTTTTTTCTTTCGTTTTGCACCCCTCTTCTTTTCTTTTCATTTAGCTTTTATCCTTTCTTTTGCATTCCTCTTTTCTTTTCATCTAGGTCTTAGCCTTTCGCTTTGCATCCCTGTTTTCGTTTTATTTACCTTTTGACCTTTCGTTTTGCACCATTTCTTTTCCTTAAGCACTTCGTTTTCCGTCCCTTTTATTTATTTTTTTCATTCAGCTCAGCCTTTCGTTTTGAAAATTTTGACGCTGGTTACGTAACTTTATTTATTTATTCATTCATTTATTTATTTTTACTTCCCACTTCCCACTTCACACATGCCAGCGCTGGCATGTGTTTACCTGTGTCACCTGGCTCAAACATAAAGGAGCAACTTAACAAACCTTCACTCCTTCACCCGGTCGCAGCGCTGGCGTTTACCTGTGTCACCTGGCTCAAACATCAGGACCAACTTAACAAACCTTCACTACTTCACCCGGTCCAAGCGCTGGCATGTGTTTACCTGTGTTACCTGCCTCAAAGATGAAAGTCAGTTCACTCTTCTTGTCAACGGCCACACCACGTTGAAAACACCGCTTCTCGTCCGATCAGCGAAGTTAAGCGACGTTGGGTCTGGATAGTACTTGGATGGGTGACCGCCTGGGAACACCAGATGCTGTTGGCATCCCTCTTTTTATTTAATTTCTCTTAGCTTTTCACTTTGCGCTCCTGGTGACTCTTTTCTTTTCGTATAGCTTTCGGCCTTTCGTTATGTTTTATATATTTTTTTCTTTCGTTTTGCACCCCTCTTCTTTTCTTTTCATTTAGCTTTTATCCTTTCTTTTGCATTCCTCTTTTCTTTTCATCTAGGTCTTAGCCTTTCGCTTTGCATCCCTGTTTTCGTTTTATTTACCTTTTGACCTTTCGTTTTGCACCATTTCTTTTCCTTAAGCACTTCGTTTTCCGTCCCTTTTATTTATTTTTTCATTCAGCTCAGCCTTTCGTTTTGAAAATTTTGACGCTGGTTACGTAACTTTATTTATTTATTCATTCATTCATTTATTTATTTTTACTTCCCACTTCCCACTTCACACATGCCAGCGCTGGCATGTGTTTACCTGTGTCACCTGGCTCAAACATAAAGGAGCAACTTAACAAACCTTCACTCCTTCACCCGGTCGCAGCGCTGGCGTTTACCTGTGTCACCTGGCTCAAACATCAGGACCAACTTAACAAACCTTCACTACTTCACCCGGTCCAAGCGCTGGCATGTGTTTACCTGTGTTACCTGCCTCAAAGATGAAAGTCAGTTCACTCTTCTTGTCAACGGCCACACCACGTTGAAAACACCGCTTCTCGTCCGATCAGCGAAGTTAAGCGACGTTGGGTCTGGATAGTACTTGGATGGGTGACCGCCTGGGAACACCAGATGCTGTTGGCATCCCTCTTTTTATTTAATTTCTCTTAGCTTTTCACTTTGCGCTCCTGGTGACTCTTTTCTTTTCGTATAGCTTTCGGCCTTTCGTTATGTTTTATATTTTTTTTCTTTCGTTTTGCACCCCTCTTCTTTTCTTTTGATTTAGCTTTTAGCCTTTCTTTTGCATTCCTCTTTTCTTTTCATATAGGTCTTAGCCTTTCGCTTTGCATCCCTCTTTTCGTTGTATTTAGCTTTTGACCTTTCGTTTTGCACCATTTCTTTTCATTCAGCACTTCGTTTTCCGTCCCTTTTGAATTTTTTTCATTGAGCTCAGCCTTTCGTTTAGAAAATTTTGACGCTGGTTACGTAACTTTATTTATTTATTCATTCATTTATTTATTTATTTATTTTTACTTCACTGGGGTCCCAGCGCTGGCATGTGTTTAGCCGTGTTACCTGGCTCAAACATAAGGAGCAACTTAACAAAGCTTCACTACTTCACCCGGTCCAAGCGCTGGCGTTTACCTGTGTCACCTGGCTCAAACATCAGGACCAACTTAACAAACCTTCACTACTTCGCCCGGTCCAAGCGCTGGCATGTGATTACCTGTGTTACCTGCCTCAAAGATGAAAGCCAGTTCACCTTTCTTGTCAACGGCCACACCACGTTGAAAACACCGCTTCTCGTCCGATCAGCGAAGTTAAGCGACGTTGGGTCTGGATAGTACTTGGATGGGTGACCGCCTGGGAACACCAGATGCTGTTGGCATCCCTCTTTTTATTTAATTTCTCTTAGCTTTTGACCTTGCGGTCCTGATGACTCTTTTCTTTTCATATAGCTTTCGGCCTTCCGTTATGTTTTATATTTTTTTTCTTTCGTTTTGCACCCCTCTTCTTTTCTTTTCATTTAGCTTTTATCCTTTCTTTTGCATTCCTCTTTTCTTTTGATCTATGTCTTAGCCTTTCGCTTTGCATCCCTGTTTTCGTTTTATTTACCTTTTGACCTTTCGTTTTGCACCATTTCTTTTCATTCAGCACTTCGTTTTCCGTCCCTTTTGAATTTTTTTCATTGAGCTCAGCCTTTCGTTTAGAAAATTTTGACGCTGGTTACGTAACTTTATTTATTTATTCATTCATTTATTTATTTATTTCTACTTCACTGGGGTCCCAGCGCTGGCATGTGTTTACCTATGTTACCTGGCTCAAACATAAGGAGCAACTTAACAAAGCTTCACTACTTCACCCGGTCCAAGCGCTGGCGTTTACCTGTGTCACCTGGCTCAAACATCAGGACCAACTTAACAAACCTTCACTACTTCGCCCGGTCCAAGCGCTGGCATGTGATTACCTGTGTTACCTGCCTCAAAGATGAAAGCCAGTTCACCTTTCTTGTCAACGGCCACACCACGTTGAAAACACCGCTTCTCGTCCGATCAGCGAAGTTAAGCGACGTTGGGTCTGGATAGTACTTGGATGGGTGACCGCCTGGGAACACCAGATGCTGTTGGCATCCCTCTTTTTATTTAATTTCTCTTAGCTTTTCACTTTGCGCTCCTGGTGACTCTTTTCTTTTCGTATAGCTTTCGGCCTTTCGTTATGTTTTATATTTTTTTTTTCTTTCGTTTTGCACCCCTCTTCTTTTCTTTTCATTTAGCTTTTATCCTTTCTTTTGCATTCCTCTTTTCTTTTCATCTAGGTCTTAGCCTTTCGCTTTGCATCCCTGTTTTCGTTTTATTTACCTTTTGACCTTTCGTTTTGCACCATTTCTTTTCCTTAAGCACTTCGTTTTCCGTCCCTTTTATTTATTTTTTTCATTCAGCTCAGCCTTTCGTTTTGAAAATTTTGACGCTGGTTACGTAACTTTATTTATTTATTCATTCATTTATTTATTTATTTTTACTTCACTGGGGTCCCAGCGCTGGCATGTGTTTACCTATGTTACCTGGCTCAAACATAAGGAGCAACTTAACAAAGCTTCACTACTTCACCCGGTCCAAGCGCTGGCGTTTACCTGTGTCACCTGGCTCAAACATCAGGACCAACTTAACAAACCTTCACTACTTCGGCCGGTCCAAGCGCTGGCATGTGTTTACCTGTGTTACCTGCCTCAAAGATGAAAGCCAGTTCACCTTTCTTGTCAACGGCCACACCACGTTGAAAACACCGCTTCTCGTCCGATCAGCGAAGTTAAGCGACGTTGGGTCTGGATAGTACTTGGATGGGTGACCGCCTGGGAACACCAGATGCTGTTGGCATCCCTCTTTTTATTTAATTTCTCTTAGCTTTTCACCTTGCGGTCCTGATGACTCTTTTCTTTTCATATAGCTTTCGGCCTTCCGTTATGTTTTATATAATTTTTTCTTTCTTTTTGCTAAAGTATTCTTTTCTTTTCATTTATCTTTTATCCTTTCTTTTGCATTCCTCTTTTCTTTTCATCTAGGTCTTAGCCTTTCGCTTTGCATCCCTATTTTCGTTTTATTTACCTTTTGACCTTTCGTTTTGCACCATTTCTTTTCCTTAAGCACTTCGTTTTCCGTCCCTTTTATTTATTTTTTCATTCAGCTCAGCCTTTCGTTTTGAAAATTTTGACGCTGGTTACGTAACTTTATTTATTTATTCATTCATTCATTTATTTATTTACTTCACTGGGGTCCCAGCGCTGGCATGTGTTTACCGTGTTACCTGGCTCAAACATAAGGAGCAACTTAACAAACCTTCACTCCTTCACCCGGTCGCAGCGCTGGCGTTTACCTGTGTCACCTGGCTCAAACATCAGGACCAACTTAACAAACCTTCACTACTTCACCCGGTCCAAGCGCTGGCATGTGTTTACCTGTGTTACCTGCCTCAAAGATGAAAGCCAGTTCACCTTTCTTGTCAACGGCCACACCACGTTGAAAACACCGCTTCTCGTCCGATCAGCGAAGTTAAGCGACGTTGGGTCTGGATAGTACTTGGATGGGTGACCGCCTGGGAACACCAGATGCTGTTGGCATCCCTCTTTTTATTTAATTTCTCTTAGCTTTTCACTTTGCGCTCCTGGTGACTCTTTTCTTTTCGTATAGCTTTCGGCCTTTCGTTATGTTTTATATATTTTTTTCTTTCGTTTTGCACCCCTCTTCTTTTCTTTTCATTTAGCTTTTATCCTTTCTTTTGCATTCCTCTTTTCTTTTCATCTAGGTCTTAGCCTTTCGCTTTGCATCCCTGTTTTCGTTTTATTTACCTTTTGACCTTTCGTTTTGCACCATTTCTTTTCCTTAAGCACTTCGTTTTCCGTCCCTTTTATTTATTTTTTTCATTCAGCTCAGCCTTTCGTTTTGAAAATTTTGACGCTGGTTACGTAACTTTATTTATTTATTCATTCATTTATTTATTTATTTTTACTTCACTGGGGTCCCAGCGCTGGCATGTGTTTAGCCGTGTTACCTGGCTCAAACATAAGGAGCAACTTAACAAAGCTTCACTACTTCACCCGGTCCAAGCGCTGGCGTTTACCTGTGTCACCTGGCTCAAACATCAGGACCAACTTAACAAACCTTCACTACTTCGCCCGGTCCAAGCGCTGGCATGTGATTACCTGTGTTACCTGCCTCAAAGATGAAAGCCAGTTCACCTTTCTTGTCAACGGCCACACCACGTTGAAAACACCGCTTCTCGTCCGATCAGCGAAGTTAAGCGACGTTGGGTCTGGATAGTACTTGGATGGGTGACCGCCTGGGAACACCAGATGCTGTTGGCATCCCTCTTTTTATTTAATTTCTCTTAGCTTTTCACTTTGCGCTCCTGGTGACTCTTTTCTTTTCGTATAGCTTTCGGCCTTTCGTTATGTTTTATATTTTTTTTCTTTCGTTTTGCACCCCTCTTCTTTTCTTTTCATTTAGCTTTTATCCTTTCTTTTGCATTCCTCTTTTCTTTTCATCTAGGTCTTAGCCTTTCGCTTTGCATCCCTGTTTTCGTTTTATTTACCTTTTGACCTTTCGTTTTGCACCATTTCTTTTCATTCAGCACTTCGTTTTCCGTCCCTTTTGAATTTTTTTCATTGAGCTCAGCCTTTCGTTTAGAAAATTTTGACGCTGGTTACGTAACTTTATTTATTTATTCATTCATTTATTTATTTATTTTTACTTCACTGGGGTCCCAGCGCTGGCATGTGTTTACCTATGTTACCTGGCTCAAACATAAGGAGCAACTTAACAAAGCTTCACTACTTCACCCGGTCCAAGCGCTGGCGTTTACCTGTGTCACCTGGCTCAAACATCAGGACCAACTTAACAAACCTTCACTACTTCGCCCGGTCCAAGCGCTGGCATGTGATTACCTGTGTTACCTGCCTCAAAGATGAAAGCCAGTTCACCTTTCTTGTCAACGGCCACACCACGTTGAAAACACCGCTTCTCGTCCGATCAGCGAAGTTAAGCGACGTTGGGTCTGGATAGTACTTGGATGGGTGACCGCCTGGGAACACCAGATGCTGTTGGCATCCCTCTTTTTATTTAATTTCTCTTAACTTTTCACCTTGCGGTCCTGGTGACTCTTTTCTTTTCATATAGCTTTCGGCCTTCCGTTATGTTTTATATTTTTTTTCTTTCTTTTTGCACCCCTCTTCTTTTCTTTTCATTTAGCTTTTATCCTTTCTTTTGCATTCCTCTTTTCTTTTCATCTAGGTCTTAGCCTTTCGCCTTGCATCCCTGTTTTCGTTTTATTTACCTTTTGACCTTTCGTTTTGCACCATTTCTTTTCCTTAAGCACTTCGTTTTCCGTCCCTTTTTTATTTTTTTCATTCAGCTCAGCCTTTCGTTTAGAAAATTTTGACGCTGGTTACGTAACTTTATTTATTTATTCATTCATTTATTTATTTATTTTTACTTCACTGGGGTCCCAGCGCTGGCATGTGTTTAGCCGTGTTACCTGGCTCAAACATAAGGAGCAACTTAACAAAGCTTCACTACTTCACCCGGTCCAAGCGCTGGCGTTTACCTGTGTCACCTGGCTCAAACATCAGGACCAACTTAACAAACCTTCACTACTTCGCCCGGTCCAAGCGCTGGCATGTGATTACCTGTGTTACCTGCCTCAAAGATGAAAGCCAGTTCACCTTTCTTGTCAACGGCCACACCACGTTGAAAACACCGCTTCTCGTCCGATCAGCGAAGTTAAGCGACGTTGGGTCTGGATAGTACTTGGATGGGTGACCGCCTGGGAACACCAGATGCTGTTGGCATCCTCTTTTATTTAATTTCTCTTAACTTTTCACCTTGCGGTCCTGGTGACTCTTTTCTTTTCGTATAGCTTTCGGCCTTTCGTTATGTTTTATAAATTTTTTTCTTTCTTTTTTCACCCCTCTTCTTTTCTTTTCATTTAGCTTTTATCCTTTCTTTTGCATTCCTCTTTTCTTTTCATCTAGGTCTTAGCCTTTCGCCTTGCATCCCTGTTTTCGTTTTATTTACCTTTTGACCTTTCGTTTTGCACCATTTCTTTTCCTTAAGCACTTCGTTTTCCGTCCCTTTTTTATATTTTTCATTCAGCTCAGCCTTTCGTTTAGAAAATTTTGACGCTGGTTACGTAACTTTATTTATTTATTCATTCATTTATTTATTTATTTTTACTTCACTGGGGTCCCAGCGCTGGCATGTGTTTAGCCGTGTTACCTGGCTCAAACATAAGGAGCAACTTAACAAAGCTTCACTACTTCACCCGGTCCAAGCGCTGGCGTTTACCTGTGTCACCTGGCTCAAACATCAGGACCAACTTAACAAACCTTCACTACTTCGCCCGGTCCAAGCGCTGGCATGTGATTACCTGTGTTACCTGCCTCAAAGATGAAAGCCAGTTCACCTTTCTTGTCAACGGCCACACCACGTTGAAAACACCGCTTCTCGTCCGATCAGCGAAGTTAAGCGACGTTGGGTCTGGATAGTACTTGGATGGGTGACCGCCTGGGAACACCAGATGCTGTTGGCATCCCTCTTTTTATTTAATTTCTCTTAACTTTTCACCTTGCGGTCCTGGTGACTCTTTTCTTTTCATATAGCTTTCGGCCTTCCGTTATGTTTTATTTTTTTTTTCTTTCTTTTTGAACACCTATTATTTTATTTTCATTTAGCTTTTATCATTTCTTTTTCATTACTGTTTTCTTTTCATCTAGGTCTTAGCCTTTCGCCTTGCATCCCTGTTTTCGTTTTATTTACCTTTTGACCTTTCGTTTTGCACCATTTCTTTTCCTTAAGCACTTCGTTTTCCGTCCCTTTTTTTATTTTTTTCATTCAGCTCAGCCTTTCGTTTAGAAAATTTTGACGCTGGTTACGTAACTTTATTTATTTATTCATTCATTTATTTATTTTTACTTCACTGGGGTCCCAGCGCTGGCATGTGTTTAGCCGTGTTACCTGGCTCAAACATAAGGAGCAACTTAACAAAGCTTCACTACTTCACCCGGTCCAAGCGCTGGCGTTTACCTGTGTCACCTGGCTCAAACATCAGGACCAACTTAACAAACCTTCACTACTTCGCCCGGTCCAAGCGCTGGCATGTGATTACCTGTGTTACCTGCCTCAAAGATGAAAGCCAGTTCACCTTTCTTGTCAACGGCCACACCACGTTGAAAACACCGCTTCTCGTCCGATCAGCGAAGTTAAGCGACGTTGGGTCTGGATAGTACTTGGATGGGTGACCGCCTGGGAACACCAGATGCTGTTGGCATCCTCTTTTATTTAATTTCTCTTAACTTTTCACCTTGCGGTCCTGGTGACTCTTTTCTTTTCATATAGCTTTCGGCCTTCCGCTATGGTTTATATATTTTTCTTTCTTTTGCACCCTCTTCTTTTCTTTTCATCTAGCTTTTAGCCTTTCTTTTGCATTCCTCTTTTCTTTTCATCTAGGTCTTAATCTTTCGCTTTGCATCCCTGTTTTCGTTTTATTTACCTTTTGACCTTTCGTTTTGCACCATTTCTTTTCCTTAAGCATTTCGTTTTCCGTCCCTTTTTTTTCTTTTCATTTAGCTCAGCCTTTCGTTTTGAAAATTTTGACGCTGGTTACGTAACTTTATTTATTTATTCATTCATTTATTTATTTTTACTTCACTGGGGTCCCAGCGCTGGCATGTGTTTAGCCGTGTTACCTGGCTCAAACATAAGGAGCAACTTAACAAAGCTTCACTACTTCACCCGGTCCAAGCGCTGGCGTTTACCTGTGTCACCTGGCTCAAACATCAGGACCAACTTAACAAACCTTCACTACTTCGCCCGGTCCAAGCGCTGGCATGTGATTACCTGTGTTACCTGCCTCAAAGATGAAAGCCAGTTCACCTTGCCAACGGCCACACCACGTTGAAAACACCGCTTCTCGTCCGATCAGCGAAGTTAAGCGACGTTGGGTCTGGATAGTACTTGGATGGGTGACCGCCTGGGAACACCAGATGCTGTTGGCATCCCTCTTTTTATTTAATTTCTCTTAACTTTTCACCTTGCGGTCCTGGTGACTCTTTTCTTTTCATATAGCTTTCGGCCTTCCGTTATGTTTTATATTTTTTTTCTTTCTTTTTGCACCCCTCTTCTTTTCTTTTCATTTAGCTTCAATCCTTTCTTTTGCATTCCTCTTTTGTTTTCATCTAGGTCTTAGCCTTTCGCCTTGCATCCCTGTTTTCGTTTTATTTACCTTTTGACCTTACGTTTTGCATAATTTCTTTTCCTTAAGCACTTCGTTTTCCGTCCCTTTTTTATTTTTTTCATTCAGCTCAGCCTTTCGTTTAGAAAATTTTGACGCTGGTTACGTAACTTTATTTATTTATTCATTCATTTATTTATTTTTACTTCACTGGGGTCCCAGCGCTGGCATGTGTTTAGCCGTGTTACCTGGCTCAAACATAAGGAGCAACTTAACAAAGCTTCACTACTTCACCCGGTCCAAGCGCTGGCGTTTACCTGTGTCACCTGGCTCAAACATCAGGACCAACTTAACAAACCTTCACTACTTCGCCCGGTCCAAGCGCTGGCATGTGATTACCTGTGTTACCTGCCTCAAAGATGAAAGCCAGTTCACCTTTCTTGTCAACGGCCACACCACGTTGAAAACACCGCTTCTCGTCCGATCAGCGAAGTTAAGCGACGTTGGGTCTGGATAGTACTTGGATGGGTGACCGCCTGGGAACACCAGATGCTGTTGGCATCCCTCTTTTTATTTAATTTCTCTTAACTTTTCACCTTGCGGTCCTGGTGACTCTTTTCTTTTCATATAGCTTTCGGCCTTCCGTTATGTTTTATATTTTTTCTTTCTTTTGCACCCTCTTCTTTTCTTTTCATTTAGCTTTTATCCTTTCTTTTGCATTCCTCTTTTCTTTTTCATCTAGGTCTTAGCCTTTCGCTTGCATCCCTGTTTTCGTTTTATTTACCTTTTGACCTTTCGTTTTGCACCATTTCTTTTCCTTAAGCACTTCGTTTTCCGTCCCTTTTAATTTTTTTCATTGAGCTCAGCCTTTCGTTTAGAAAATTTTGACGCTGGTTACGTAACTTTATTTATTTATTCATTCATTTATTTATTTATTTCTACTTCACTGGGGTTCCAGCGCTGGCATGTGTTTAGCCGTGTTACCTGGCTCAAACATAAGGAGCAACTTAACAAAGCTTCACTACTTCACCCGGTCCAAGCGCTGGCGTTTACCTGTGTCACCTGGCTCAAACATCAGGACCAACTTAACAAACCTTCACTACTTCGCCCGGTCCAAGCGCTGGCATGTGATTACCTGTTACCTGCCTCAAAGATGAAAGCCAGTTCACCTTTCTTGTCAACGGCCACACCACGTTGAAAACACCGCTTCTCGTCCGATCAGCGAAGTTAAGCGACGTTGGGTCTGGATAGTACTTGGATGGGTGACCGCCTGGGAACACCAGATGCTGTTGGCATCCCTCTTTTTATTTAATTTCTCTTAACTTTTCACCTTGCGGTCCTGGTGACTCTTTTCTTTTCATATAGCTTTCGGCCTTCCGTTATGTTTGATATTTTTTCTTTCTTTTGCACCCTCTTCTTTTCTTTTCATTTAGCTTTTATCCTTTCTTTTGCATTCCTCTTTTCTTTTCATCTAGGTCTTAGCCTTTCGCCTTGCATCCCTGTTTTCGTTTTATTTACCTTTTGACCTTTCGTTTTGCACCATTTCTTTTCCTTAAGCACTTCGTTTTCCGTCCCTTTTTTTATTTTTTTCATTCAGCTCAGCCTTTCGTTTAGAAAATTTTGACGCTGGTTACGTAACTTTATTTATTTATTTATTCATTCATTTATTTATTTTTACTTCACTGGGGTCCCAGCGCTGGCATGTGTTTAGCCGTGTTACCTGGCTCAAACATAAGGAGCAACTTAACAAAGCTTCACTACTTCACCCGGTCCAAGCGCTGGCGTTTACCTGTGTCACCTGGCTCAAACATCAGGACCAACTTAACAAACCTTCACTACTTCGCCCGGTCCAAGCGCTGGCATGTGATTACCTGTGTTACCTGCCTCAAAGATGAAAGCCAGTTCACCTTTCTTGTCAACGGCCACACCACGTTGAAAACACCGCTTCTCGTCCGATCAGCGAAGTTAAGCGACGTTGGGTCTGGATAGTACTTGGATGGGTGACCGCCTGGGAACACCAGATGCTGTTGGCATCTCTCTTTTTATTTAATTTCTCTTAACTTTTCACCTTGCGGTCCTGATGACTCTTTTCTTTTCATATAGCTTTCGGCCTTCCGTTATGTTTTATATTTTTTTTCTTTCTTTTTGCACCCCTCTCCTTTTCTTTTCCTTTAACTTTTAGCCTTTCTTTTGCATTCCTCTTTTCTTTTCATCTATATAGAGAGAGTGGAATGAACTTAAAATGGATATATTCTTCCGGTAAAAAATCGCTGGGAAGATGAAAATAGTGGAATGAGAACACCTTGCATATTTATTTCCTTTAAATATACAATACAAACAATAACACGAGGAGGTAGGAGAGTTGTTATTATGACACCATAAGTAAATTACTCCAACAAATTCTATATAGAAAGTTAAATTAGAAGGGATGAAGCATGTGAACACTACATATTACCAAAATAAGTACACCAGATAGAGAACGAGGATAGAATAAGGCGAAGTGGTACAGCTGTATATATAATTGAACCAGTATTTTCTGTCTCAGAGTAAAAAAAAAAAAGAAACTTTCAGCCGAAGAAGAAAATGTGCAGTGAAATCAGCATAAGAATAGTTCCGCTGAAAAAAAGTACAACAGACAAAAATATATCAAGGTAGAAAAAGTGTAGTTTTGATTATGTAATTAGATTCACCCTATAAAAAAGAAGTAAAAAAAAGGCATAAAATTGAAATAGAAAAGATGTTAAAAGGATACAATAGAAAAAAAAGTGAAAAAAGACAACAATGGAAAAAATGCAGAGGCCAATTAAGAAAAAGGAAGCAACTCTAACAAAAAACCGCCGGAAAAATAAATTAAACAGACAATTCAAACAACAACAACAAAAAAAAAATAGTAGTGGCTCAAATTACAATAAAATACCTTTAATCCGTTTTTTTCCTCATTCGAGTGTTTGGAGAACTGCTGCATTATATTTCATTACGCCAACAAGGTCTCACCCCCCGGCACCATGGGGTAGGGGGGGGGAGTCGAGCCTTCTGAAGTGTGGATTTTTTTTTACTCAATTTGGAGTGTAATTTTCAGCTTTTCAGATTTTTTTTTATGATGCTTGTTTATATTATCATTATTCCTCCTTTCATTCTTTTGTTCACTAACTTTTTCTTCTCCTCTTCCTCCTCTTCTTCCTCCCTTCTCCTCCTCTCTCTGTTTGTTGTAGGGAGGAGAAAAAAAAGAGAGAAAGAAGGGGGAGGGAGGTGGAGGGGGGCGTAGGCTGAAAAGACTTTAGTATTCTTTTTTCAATAACATTTTCCCTCCAGTAACCCCCAAAGGAAGGGAAAGGCAATATTTGAGGGATGGAAAAACATTCGCGACTCTCTGAAACTCTTACGATTACTTTGTGAATCTGTTAATGTACTACCATTGTCTTTTTCCCCTAGGGTGGCAGATTGATAGTTTGGAAATAAACTATTGATGATTTCGGTGTTAATAGTAAATGAGGTTAGTGGACAAGGGATGGTTACTTTTGTTTGAATAGTGAAAAGTGTTTGTTTTTTGTAGTTACCGATGGGTGACGTGTAGATAATAGTGTTTGAAATGGTAACGAGAATATGTAGATGTTAATAATGATA
>NC_066509.1:34313950-34368950 GCF_024679095.1 Eriocheir sinensis | reverse complement strand
TTTATCATAGCAAAAACAAGTATATATGACTTTTCTTTTTTTACTTTTTTCAGCGAGGGGAAAAAATAGCTTATCATTCCTTTGTTTTTTTTTCAAATTCCAATTCTTGGGTTCCTCAGCTCTCCTGCCTCTGTTCCTCTTTTCTTTCCTAATTTTCTTCCTTATCCTCCAGCCCTCCCTTCCTCCACCATTCAGGTCAGCAATCCTACTCTTCTTCCATCCATCCCGCCACCTGTTCTCTTGTCCCTTTCTTCCTTTTTCTCCCTCTCTTTCCTCAGCTCCTCTCCGAACCATCTGTCAGCCATTCGTTCTTCCTCGCTTCCTTCCATCTTCCCTTCCGTCCTCCCTTCCTCTATCCCTTCCTCCACCAATCCTTTCCTTCATCCATCTATTTTCTTTCATTTATTTCCTCAGTTTCTTCTGCCTTCATCCATCCTTCATTTCCTCATCCTCTTTTATTTTCTCCTACCTCCCCTTCTTCCACCCATTCATTTCTACAACGATTCTTTCCTTCCTTCATCTCTTTCCTCATTTCTTTCCTTATTATCTCCCACCACTCCTCCATCAATCATCAATCTTTCCTCCCCCAGCTCCTTTCAGTCAGTCAGTCAGCCCGCTTACTTTCTTCCTTCAATTCATCATTTTATTCCTTATTCTCTTGTCTTTCCTTCTTTCATCCATTCCTCCACCAACCCTTTTCTTCCTCCACATCTTTCCTCATATTCTCCTGCCTTCGTTATTCCTTTATTTACGCTTTTTCTGCATTATTCTCTCCCGCATTTCCTTTTCTCTCCATTCTTCCAAACATCCATTAATTCATTCATTAATTCCTCCGCCAATTCCTCCTTCCTCTCTCCCTTTCCTCCCTCTCCCAGCCATCCGTCAGCTGTCAGGACCATTACCTGCAAGTCGCCGTAGAATCGCGCGACTCCGTGAGAAGATTAGCGCGAGAAAAATGGCAGGGCGGACTAGTTTATAAATGGCACGGAGAGAAGGGGAAGAGGTGGTTAAGGGTCCTAGGTGGGGGTTGGCGGAGCGCAAGAGGGGGGAATAGGGGGTGTTAGGGGTCGTAGGGGAGCGTAGAGGGGGCATTGGGGCCAGGAAGGGAATCACAAGTTGAAACAATAATTTGCCGGTCAGTCAAGGAAGCTCATCGTCACTGGGTCATTAATCGCCGAGGAAAGAGAAATTAAAAAAAGTTTCCCCCGAGTCTGGACGAGAGAAAGAAAATGGGAAGCTACGCCTTGTGTAGTGGGGAGAGAGAGAGAGAGAGAGAGAGAGAGAGAGAGAGAGAGAGAGAGAGAGAGAGAGAGAGAGAGAGAGAGAGATTAATTATCGTAGAATGTAAGATAATTGATTTTCTCCATCATTTAGAACGGTTACTGCAGAACTACTTTTAACAGAAGGAATAGCCTACCATAGAGTTGCGCTCTATGGAGTTCGCTGGTGATGTATTAGTACGCATAAGCTGTTGTCATTTCTCTTCCTCGTGATATATTCACCCCAAAATTATATATTTTTTCCATTTTATCAAGTCACTTTAGGCGTGCCCGGCGGGATTAGCGGATATGCCACATACCCGCCGCCACCCTCTCTCCCTCAAATTGTTAACTACTAACTACTTTTAAACATGTTCTGATTACTGTGTACTTTTTATTATATGATAGTCATGTAGTTCTATGAAGGAATTGTTTTGGGGGCCAAACAGATAGTTGGAACACATCCCTATACGTGTGGGAGCGTGGCTTGTGCGACGATGTCAAGCAGGGTGACGACTGACAAGGACACCGCGCCGGTCACCCAAGCCAAGTCACCCAGACACATACCTTATGGATGGTGTGGAAAATAAGTCAAAACATGACAATTTATAAGAAAAAAATGTGAGTGAGTGAGGGAAGGAGGGAGGGAGAAAGTGAGTGATGAGGGAGGGTGGGAGGGAGGAATGGAGAGCAAGTGCCAAAGGTAAAAATGGGAACACAGTCTCTCGAGGCAGCCACAGCCACAGTGACTTAACACAGTCTCTCGAGGCAGCCACAGCCACAGTGACTTAACACAGTCTCTCGAGGCAGCCACAGCCACAGTGACTTAACACAGTCTCCCGAGGCAGCCACAGCCACAGTGACTTAACACAGTCTCTCGAGGCAGCCACAGCCACAGTGACTTAACACAGTCTCTCGAGGCAGCCACAGCCACAGTGACTTAACACAGTCTCCCGAGGCAGCCACAGCCACAGTGACTTAACACAGTCTCCCGAGGCAGCCACAGCCACAGTGACTTAACACAGTCTCTCGAGGCAGCCACAGCCACAGTGACTTAACACAGTCTCTCGAGGCAGCCACAGCCACAGTGACTTAACACAGTCTCTCGAGGCAGCCACAGCCACAGTGACTTAACACAGTCTCTCGAGGCAGCCACAGCCACAGTGACTTAACAGTCTCCCGAGGCAGCCACAGCCACAGTGACTTAACACAGTCTCTCGAGGCAGCCACAGCCACAGTGACTTAACACAGTCTCTCGAGGCAGCCACAGCCACAGTGACTTAACACAGTCTCCCGAGGCAGCCACAGCCACAGTGACTTAACACAGTCTCTCGAGGCAGCCACAGCCACAGTGACTTAACACAGTCTCTCGAGGCAGCCACAGCCACAGTGACTTAACACAGTCTCCCGAGGCAGCCACAGCCACAGTGACTTAACACAGTCTCTCGAGGCAGCCACAGCCACAGTGACTTAACACAGTCTCACGAGGCAGCCACAGCCACAGTGACTTAACACAGTCTCTCGAGGCAGCCACAGCCACAGTGACTTAACACAGTCTCTCGAGGCAGCCACAGCCACAGTGACTTAACACAGTCTCCCGAGGCAGCCACAGCCACAGTGACTTAAAACCGTCTATCGAGGCAGCCACAGCCACAGTGACTTAACACAGTCTCCCGAGGCAGCCACAGCCACAGTGACTTAACACAGTCTCTCGAGGCAGCCACAGCCACAGTGACTTAACACAGTCTCTCGAGGCAGCCACAGCCACAGTGACTTAACACAGTCTCTCGAGGCAGCCACAGCCACAGTGACTTAACACAGTCTCTCGAGGCAGTCACAGCCATAGTGACTTAACCCGTACGCTGCGAATGGCACGGATTTGGCCTTCACTGGTAGCCTGGTAACATCGAGTCCCAGGTCTTTCTCTGCCTCTGTGGTGGATAGTGGAGTGTTTCCCAAGTGGTATTGGTATGCTGGATTTCCCCTCCCACGGTGCATGGCTTTACATTTTTTCTTCATTGAGTTGTAGCAGACACTTTTTGCTCCATCTCTGTAGCTTGGTGATGTCTTCTTGTAGAAAATCCGCAGTCAAGGGGTTAATAAAATGGAAAGACTTCAGTTACAGTACTGATAACCAGAGTACTACATGAACAGGACACTCAGCGCGGAAGGAAAGTAATCAGCTGGGCGGGGCGTTACGCGGTCATGTATTTCTCCGCGTCCGGGTGGCAGCAAGGGCAGATTCGTTCCCTCCTGTGCCCCGCTGTGTTAAAAAATTATTCGGCGTGGCGGGGCTGAGCGTGGCGCCGGGCGGGGACGTGAAGCACTGAGGGCGAGGGTAGAGCAGCAGGCGTGGCGGAGCTGAGCATGGCGCCGGGCGGGGAGGTGAAGCACTGAGGGCGAGGGTAGAGCACCAGGCGTGGCGGAGCTGAGCGTGGTGCCGGCGGGGACGTGAAGCACTGAGGGCGAGGGTAGAGCCTCGGAGTCCCCGACTGGGGGGGGGACCACAAATTCCCCCAGGGAGGACTCCCCTTCTGGCTGCCGACCCGAGAGGTGTCTTGATAACTCCTCGAACCTCTTTCTTCTCAATTTCTGCAACATTCGCGGTCTTCGCTCTAATTTTCATTCTGTGGAACATCATCTCTCCTCCTCTAAACCTCACCTTCTCTTCCTTACCGAAACACAGGTTTCTGAGGCTACTGACAGCAATCTCTACTCTGTTCCCTCCTACTATCTCTATCCTAAATTTCAATCCAAAGCTGGATGTTGCGCCTACGTGCGCAACGACATCACTTGCTCTCGTGCCCACGACCTTGACTCTTCTGAATTCTCCACCATCTGGCTAAGACTTCACTGTCATTTTATTACTAAATACATCTGTGCTGTTTATCTCTCACCTAACTCTACCAACTATGTAAAATTCTTTGACTATTTGAATTCTAAAGTGGAGCACATCTTGACCCACTCTCCCTTCGCTTAAATCTCCATCCTAGGAGATTTCAATGTTCACCACCAGCTTTGGCTTTCATCCTCTTTCACTGACCATCCTGGTGAACAAGCCTACAACTTTGCTATCCTCAACGACCTAGAGCAGTTGGTCCAGCACCCTACACGTATTCCCGACCGTCTTGGAGATCGGCCCAACATTCTAGACCTCTTCCTTACCTCAAACCCTTCTGCTTATTCTGTCAAACTGTTCTCTCCGTTGGGCTCCTCCGATCACAATCTTATTTCTGCATCCTGTCCTATCGCTCCTGTACACCCTCTGGACCCACCGAAGAGGCGATGCTTCTGGCATTTTGCTTCAGCTCGGTGGGACGACCTGAGGATGTACTTTCCATTCCGTGGAATGATTATTGCTTCCAGGATAGAGACCCTCTGTGTATGCTCAGCGCATCACAGAGGTGATTGTCTCTGGAATGGAGGCATACATTCCTCGTTCTTTCTCTACTCCTCACGCTAAAAAGCCTTGGTTTAATCATGCTTGTTCTCGTGCTGTCAATGATAGAGGTAGCTCACAAAAGGTACCAGAGCCTTCAAACTAATGCTAATCATGAACTTTACATTTCTGCCCGAAATCGTGCCAAATCTATTCTCCGACTAACCAAAAATTCTTTCATTAATAGAAAATGTCCAAACCTTGCTTTCTCTAACTCTTCCCGTGACTTCTGGCATCTCGCCAAACACATCTCCGCCAAGTTCACTTCTTCATCTTTCCTCCACTCCTCAGTCCTGACGGCAACACTGCCGTCTCATCTATCTCTAAGGCTGAACTCTTCTCTCAAACTTTTTCTAAAAACTCCACTCTGGACGATTCTGGGCATATTCCTCCTACTCATCCCCCCTCTGACTCCTTTATGCCTGTTATAAAGATTCTTCAAAATGATGTTTTCTATGCCTCTCTGGCCTCAATCCTCAGAAGGATTATGGACCTGATGGAGTGCCTCCTATTGTCCTTAAAACTGTGCCTCCGTGCTGTCACCCTGCCTGGTCAAACTCTTTCGCCTCTGCCTGTCAACATCTACCTTTCCTTCTTGCTGGAAGTATGCCTTCATACAGCCTGTACCTAAGAAGGGTGACCGCTCAATCCTCAAACTACCGTCCTATTGCTTTACATTCTTGTCTATCTAAAGCTTTTGAATCAATCCTTAACCGGAAGATTCAAAAGCACCTTTCCACTTCTGACCTTCTATCTGATCGCCAGTATGGGTTCCGCAAGGGCGTTCTACTGGTGATCTCCTAATATCTTAACTGACTCTTGGTCATCCTCTCTTAGCCGTTTCGGTGAAACTTTTGCTATTGCGCTGGACATATCAAAAGCTTTTGATAGGGTCTGGCACAAATCTTTGCTTTCTAAACTACCCTCCTACGGTTTCTATCCTTCTCTCTGTACCTTTATCTCCAGTTTCCTTTCTGACCGTTCTATTTCTGCCGTGGTAGACGGTCACTGTTCTTCCCTGAATCTATTAACAGTGGTGTCCACAGGGTTCTGTCCTATCTCCCACTCTTTTCTGTTGTTCATTGATGATCTTCTTTCCAAAACGAACTGTCCTATCCATTCCTACGCCGATGATTCCACTCTGCATTATTCAACTTCTTCAGGAACTTAACGACTCAAGGCTGGAGGCTGCAGAACGCTTAGCCTCAGACCTTACTATTATTTCCGATTGGGGCAAGAAGAACCTAGTGTCCTTCAACGCCTCAAAAACACAGTTTCTCCACCTATCCACTCGACACAATCTTCCAAACAACTATCCCCTATTCTTTGACAACACCCAGCTATCACCCTCCTCAACACTAAACATCCTCGGTCTATCCTTAACTCAAAATCTCAACTGGAAACTTCATATCTCATCTCTTACTAAATCAGCTTCCTCGAGGCTGGGCGTTCTGTACCGTCTCCGGCAGTTCTTCTCCCCTGCACAATTGCTGTCCATATACAGGGGCCTTGTCCGCCCTCGTATGGAGTATGCATCTCATGTGTGGGGGGGCTCCACTCACACAGCTCTTCTGGACAGAGTGGAGGCTAAGGCTCTTCGTCTCATCAGCTCTCCTCCTCATACTGATAGTCTTCTACCTCTTAAATTCCGCCGCAATGTTGCCTCTCTTTCTATCTTCTATCGATATTTCCACGCTGACTGCTCTTCTGAACTTGCTAACTGCATGCCTCCCCCCCTCCCGCGGCCCCGCTGCACTCGACTTTCTACTCATGCTCATCCCTATACTGTCCAAACCCCTTATGCAAGAGTTAACCAGCATCTTCACTCTTTCATCCCTCACGCTGGTAAACTCTGGAACAATCTTCCTTCATCTGTATTTCCTCCTGCCTACGACTTGAACTCTTTCAAGAGGAGAGTATCAGGACACCTCTCCTCCCGAAATTAACCTCTGATTTGGACACTCCTTTAACCTCTGTTCAGGAGCAGTGAGTAGCGGGCCATTTTTTGCGCCCTTGAGCTGTCTCCTTAGCTGTAAAAAAAAAAAAAAGAGCACCAGGCGTGGCGGAGCTGAGCGTGGTGCCGGCGGGGACGTGAAGCACTGAGGGCGAGGGTAGAGCACCAGGCGTGGCGGAGCTGAGCGTGGCGCCGGGCGGGGACGTGAAGTACTGAGGGCGAGGGTAGAGCAGCAGGCGTGGCGGGGCTGAGCGTGGCGCCGGGCGGGGACGTGAAGCACTGAGGGCGAGGGTAGAGCAGCAGGCGTGGCGGGGCTGAGCGTGGCGCCGGGCGGGGACGTGAAGCACTGAGGGCGAGGGTAGAGCACCAGGCGTGGCGGGGCTGAGCGTGGCGCCGGCCGGGGACGTGAAGTACTGGGGGCGAGGGTAGAGCACCAGGCGTGGCGGGGCTGCGCGTGGCGCCGGGCGGGGACGTGAAGCACTGAGGGCGAGGGTAGAGCACCAGGCGTGGCGGGGCTGAGCGTGGCGCCGGGCGGGGACGTGAAGTACTGGGGGCGAGGGTAGAGCACCAGGCGTGGCGGGGCTGAGCGTGGCGCCGGGCGGGGACGTGAAGCACTGAGGGCGAGGGTAGAGCACCAGGCGTGGCGGAGCTGATCGTGGCGCCGGGCGGGGACGTGAAGTACTGAGGGCGAGGGTAGAGCAGCAGGCGTGGCGGGGCAGCAGGACGCCGAGGGTGGGGTGAGTGTGGAGAGAGTTTGTGTCACAACTCTTAGGCTTGTGTGGGGTGAGGAGGTGGTGGTGGTGGGGAGGATGGGGATGGGGAATAGGGGAAGGGGTAATGGGGGGAAAGGGAGTGGGAGGACAAGGAGGGGAAGGGTAAGATGAGATTATAATTGTATGGCATGAGTGTTGTTGCTGCTATTGTTTTTATTGTTGTTTCAGTAGTAGTAGTAATTGTTCTTTTTCTGCGTTGTGTTTTCCTTTTTCTTTTTCTTCTATATCTCTGAGGTAATGGAAAAGAGAGGTTGAGAATGGGAAAAAAAAGAGGGAGAAGAGAGTGAAAGGTAGATGAGGAGGGGAGGGAGGTGGGGGGAATAGTGCTTGTTATCATCATTGCTGTTATTGTTGTTGTTGATTTTACTATATTGTATTTAGCCCAAAATAATAAGGAAGAGAAGGATGAGAAAGAGGAAGGGAGTAATGGGGAGGTGCTATTATGATTCATTTTAATTAATGTTTATTGTTACTGCTTAATTTCACACACACACACACACACACACACACACACACACACACACACACACACACACACACACACACACACACATACACTCAGTACTGCATTAGCGTGTTGTCAGGTCAGAAACAGGCGGATCTAAACACACTGGGCTGTTAATGACTCTCTTTGAAGCTCCTAAAAGTTATGGCTTCCGTGGTGGCTCATGTGCCCCGCAGCCTCGCCTCAATTAGTTCGAATCCCTTCATGGGGAGTTCAATCCAACTATTACCTCTCGTCTGCTTTCCCAGCGTGCTTATCAATATATTTTTTAAGCGTTATGAGTAAGATAATTATAGTAGTAAAATGCAGAAGTAAGGTTATTAATATTATTGTAAGAGGTGAATCAGGCAGAGAGGGAGGAGTGCGGACACCACGAGCCACCTGTCCAGCAGCCCCGAACACCAGAGCCGCCTGTCCAGCAGCCCCGAACACCTGAGCCGCCTGTCCAGCAGCCCCGAACACCTGAGCCGCCTGTCCAGCAGCCCCGAACACCTGAGCCGCCTGTCCAGCAGCCCCGAACACCTGAGCCGCCTGTCCAGCAGCCCCGAACACCTGAGCCGCCTGTCCAGCAGCCCCGAACACCTGAGACGCCGAGGAGGAGGAAGTGAAAGTGACGTGAGAGGAGGAGGAGGAGGACGAGGAAATATAGATTATAGAAATAGAGGGACAAAGGTAGTGTCATGTAAATAGAAAAGTATAATAATAATAGATGGTAGTGGCATTAATGACTATTACAGTACTGTTATTAGCAGTGTTTAGCGGACTTTTTTGTTTTCATATATTTTAGCATTTGAGTTGCTGCTTTTAATGCAAAAAATACTACTAATGTTACTGTTTCGTTCATGATGCTTTTACCACGTGTTGCATTATTTTTACCATCGTTACTATAATTGTACTTGTTATTGCACCTTCCACGCATTAGCGTTATTAGCCTGCTGCTGTGAATGTGGCAGAATGAAATATTATACTTGAGCGTTTCTTTATACTGAACCGACTAGATAATATTTAATTTACTGTATATGTAATTTTTAGAGATTGAAAGAAAGGTGTGACAAGAGATGAGGACAGGAAGAGAAACAATATGACGAAGAGGTGAAGGAGAAGGAAGAGGAGGAGGAGAAGGAAGGGAAAATGAGCTATACAGACATAGTAGGAACCAGAGAGAGAGAGAGAGAGAGAGAGAGAGAGAGAGAGAGAGAGAGAGAGAGAGAGAGAGAGAGAGAGAGAGAGAGAACCGTCGCCCACAGGAGGTATTTGAATCTTTGCCACTCCCACCGCCTCAGGTGACAAGCTGTTACCTGGAGGAGGAGGAGGAAATGAGATAAAAAGGAGATATAACATAAATGGTCGTCTGTGATTTAAAAAAAAAAGTAAAATAGGAGGAGGAACATAAGAACATAAGAACGCAGGAGTCTGCAAGAGGCCGGTAGGCCTGTACGAGGCAGAATAATGAAGATTTAATGATAGTAGAAGATTAGGAAAATAATGCAATGTGGAGAGAATGTCGTTGTTATTTTTTCTACAGTAAAGGAAGCAGCTCAAGGCCTAAAATAAATGTGAAAAGACGAAAATTAAAAAGAAAATATTAAAAAGAAGGAAAATGGATTGAGATAAACTTGAAACAGAGGAGTAACAACCAAAGAGGGATGAAGAAGAAGAAAAATATTGATAAAAAGGGAGGAGGAGGAGGAGGAAATAAAAAAAGGATCAGAGTGAGAGGTTACTGTATGTAGAAATGAAAGGGAATTTCTAGAAGAAATACAGAACAAAAGTGGTTAAGAAAAGCAAATTTAATAAAGAACATAAATAACAACAGGAATACAACATACGTGGAGATGGAAGAGGAAAAGTAGGAGGAGGAGGAGGAAACATGGAAACATGGAAACGCAGGCAACAGAAAGCCTATTGGCTCATTACGAGGTTGCCCGTTTTGGTGATTTAATCTGCTCGACAGCCTGGGGCCTGGGGAGCAGATGAAAGCACCTCGACATTGAGGAGCAGATGAAAGCACCTCGATATTGAGGAGCAGATGAAAGCAACTCAATATTCAGTTTACTCCCGGCGCAACGAAGTGACGGTCGATTCTATATTTGAAGGAGTTGATAGTATTCGCATTTACTACTTCTGAAGGAAGATTGTTCCAGTGACGGATGACTCGGTTTGAAAAGAAACTCCTTCCGATGTCTGTGTTACATCGACTAGACTGAATGGGTTAACCGTTATTTCTAGTTCTTGAGTTGGTTTGCAATTCAAAGAAATTGGAGTAATCGACGTTATTGAATTTTTTCAGATACTTGAAGACTTGAATCATATCTCCTCGTAGGCGTCTTTTCTCCAATGTAAAGAGATTGAGTCGCTTGAGTCGTTCCTCGTACGGTTGAGCCCTTAAGGTTGGTATCATTTTCGTGGCGCGTCGTTGAATCCTTTCCAGTAAATCAATGTCCTTTCTGTAATTAGGAGACCAGAACTGTACTGCATACTCGAGGTGCGGTCTTACCATGGAATTATACAAGGATAGCATCACGTCTGGCGTTTTACACTCGAAGTTCCTCGCTATGAACCCGAGCATAGTGTTGGCTTTGTTGTATGCTTTTTTACAGTGATTCGCGTGTTTCAGGTCACTGCTGATAGTGACTCCAAGATCCTTTTCCTCCTGCATCGCTTGCAGAGGTCTCCCATTCATGATGTATGTGTGATTACTATTTCTGGACCCAATGTGCATGACTTTGCACTTGTCAACATTAAAGGACATTTGCCATTTTTCCGACCATTCGATAATGTGATTGAGGTCTTTCTGAATGATTTCGCAGTCGGTCTTTGTGAGGGCCTTTCCCCCCATCTTAGTGTCATCAGCAAATTTAGATATTGTGGATTTCAGTCCTGATTCGAGGTCGTTGATATATATGATGATGAGAATGGGTCCCAGCACTGACCCTTGAGGCACTCCACTAGTGACTGGTAGCCAATCGGAAGGCTGTCCGTTGAGTAGTACTCGTTGTTTTCTGTCGGTGAGCCACTCTCTTATCCACGCGATCAGATTGGCTCCAATGCCCGCCGAGTGCAGTTTCTTAAGGAGTCGCTCGTGCGGTACCTTGTCGAAGGCTTTCTGAAAGTCCAGGTATATAACATCACTGGGGATGTGCGCATCCCAGTTCTTATATATACCTTGGAAGAAGTCTAATAAATTCGTTAGGCAGGAGCGCTTGTTTCTGAAGCCATGCTGGGTGTCGGAGATTACATTATTGTCTTCTAGAAACTTAACAAGTTTGTCTCTAATAATCTTTTCGGGTATTTTTCCTGCCACTGATGTCCAACTTATGGGCCTGTAGTTTAATGCAACGCAAGGAAGGGGAGGAGGAGGAAGAGGAGGAGGAGGAGGAGGAGGAGGAGGAGGAGGAGGAGGAGGAAGACCTATGCATTAATATACGGTGTTGGTGAAGGGTGGGGGTGTAGATACATAGATAGATAGATATTGGTAATAACAACAATATCAACTGATTAAAGAACTACGATAGCATTATACCTATTAAAATTCTCTCTCTCTCTCTCTCTCTCTCTCTCTCTCTCTCTCTCTCTCTCTCTCTCTCGGTAGCAACTTGGGAATTCGTTTGACTGACTCGAGTTTCTTTTCACACTTTCTTTTCCGTTTATTTTCTCTCTCTGGGAAGTCAGTTGTTTGGTAAGGCTCGTCACTCACTCACTCACTTAGTCACGGAGGCGCCGGGAGGGAATGGCAGTCCGTCCGTCAGTCAGTCAGTCAGTCAGGCCGATAGTTGGTCATTAAATTTGTCTGTCACCTAAATAGTGTCACAGTCAGCCAATTGATTTCTTCTTGTTGTCTGTCAATCAGTCACTCCGTTGGTAGCTCAGTTTGTCAGGCAGCCACCTCACCAGTCAGTCATATGGTCAGGAAATGTAAGTTCTCTCACCGTCAGTCAGTAGGTCGGGCAGTCTGTTAGTCAGTCAGTTCATAGGCCAGTTTACCATCCCATTATATAGTCAGCCACTCGAATTGTCAGTCAATTGGTTCTTTCAGAATCCTTTAGTTATATAGTCAGTCAGTCAGTCACTTAATCAGTCAGTAGGTCTTTCTATCAGTCATTTAGCTAGATAGTAAGTTTAACAGTCGTATATTATTTCCCTTTTCCGTTCCTTCTCGTTTTCTTTTATGCTCTAATTATTTTCATTTATTATTGTATTTGTTTTTCCTCTCTTTTCTTCTCTTTCCTCTTTCTTTTCTTCTATCGTCATCATCCCCATTATCTACTTTCTTCTTCTCCCTCTTTTCATTCTTCAATCTGGACTTCATCACTTTTTTCTTTTTTTTCTCATCTTAAGCCTCTTCCTCTTCTCTTTCTTGTATCATCTTCCGTTTTAATGTTTCTCCTCCTCCTCCTCCTCCTCCTCCTCCCTCTACTCCTCCTCCGTGCACAGTAATCCCCACACTAATCCATTTTTCCTTCCTTTCTTTTTTACCTTATTTTCCTTCACTTCCAATCTTTATCATCGTCTCTCATCACTTCTTCTATCATAACGTTTTTCTTTCTCATTCTTGCCTCGCAGAGATTAGCTTTTCATTTTCCTCTTCCTCATTTTCATCAAAGTTTCTCTCGTACATTCTCTTCCGTTATCCTGTTTACCTTGTTTATCCACCCTCTCTCTCTCCCTCTGTTTTCTCCTTTGCATCGTTTCCTCATTATCCTCCTTCCCTCCCTCCTTCATTCCCTCCTTTTCTTAATTCCCTTCCCCTTGTTTAGCCATCACAGTATCACCCTCTATCTCTCGCTCACTTTCTCTCCCTTTCTTTCTTTCCCTTCCCCTTTTCATCGCCTTTTCCTTTTCTGCTCTTTTCCTCTCTCGCTGCCTTCCTTCTCCCTTCCCTTCTTTCTTCTTCTCCTTCCTCGGTGTTTAATTCTCTTTTAATATCTGTCGCATTCTCTTGTCTATTTTGGGTATATATCTACTCTCTATCTATCTGTCTCATATCTCTATTCCATTTCCGTCTGTTATCTCCCTTTTCCTTCCTTTTTTCTCATCTTTTTTCCTTCCTTTCTTCCTTCCTTTTTTCCCTCCTTTTTCATTCCTTCCTTCCTTTCTTCCTTTTTCCCTCCATTCTTTCCTTCCCTCCTTCTATATTTCCTTCCTTACTCGCTCCTTCTTTCCTCCCTTCCTTCTTTTTCTCCCTTCCTTCCTTTCTTTCTTTTTCTCATCCGTTTTTTCTTTAGTTTTTTCTTTGTTTCATTCTTTATTTTCTTTCTTATTCCCTCCTCCTTGCCTTCCTTCCCTTTCTTTCTTCCTTCGTTCCTTTCTCCCTTCCTACCTCTATCCCTCCCACCCTCCCTCTCTCCCTGTCCCACCTGTTACCTTTGCATAATCAGCCTTAATTACTCCACCTAGCATTACCTGTTTCCCTTGTTCTCATTAACTTGTTGAAGTAAGTGATTAAGCTGGAGTCCTTGCGTGTGTGTGTGTGTGTGTGTGTGTGTGTGTGTGTGTGTGTGTGTGTGTGTGTGTGTGTGCGTTTTTTTTTTTAATTTCAGCTTTCTCTTCTGCTTCTTTCGGAGTTTTTTTTGTGTTTTTTGTGTTTCCTGTCATTTCCCTGTCATTTCTTCTTCGCATCATTTGTTCTTTCCAGATATTGCCTGTGTTGGTGTTGTTCTTTGTTCCTCTTATTGTTACTTCATTTTGCTCTCATTCCACTTTTCCATACTTATTTCTTTCGTTTTTCTGAAATACTTTTTTTTCGTTAAATTTTTTAACATTTTCTCGGTCGCTATCTTTTCCCTTTTTACCTCTCATAACTCATCGTTTTTTTCTGTCGGTCTTTTCATTACCTCATTTTTTTTTCAGTTTGACTTTTTAGCTTGATTTTGATTTTTTTTTTTTTTATCGTGGCATTGTTTCCTTTTTTCTATGTCATATTTTCCCGTTACTCGTTTTGTGTTTTAGGAGGAGGAGGAAGAGGAGGAGGAGGAGGAGGAAGAGGAGGAGAAGAAAAAGAAGGAGGAGGAGGAGGAGGAGGAGGAGGAGGAGGAGGAGGAAGAGGAGGAGGAGGAGGAGAGGAGGGGAGGGGAGGTGAGAGAGGGTGTCTGTAAGCGATAAATATGAGAGGTGAGGAAATGAGGAAAAGAAGATAGCGTTGGAAACCACATTAATAGCCCATAAACTTAAACGGTGCTCTCTCTCTCTCTCTCTCTTCAGATTGGAAAAAGGCTAACGTACACCGATTTTTAAGAAAGGAGACAAAAAAGTACCAGGTAATTACAGGCCCATTAGTCTAACTTCGGTTGTAGGTAAGCTACTTGAGGGCATAATTATAGACAAAATTGTGAGTTACCTTGAAAGCCACTCATTAATTGGGGACTCACAACATGGCTTCCGAAACAAAAGATCCTGCCTATCAAATCTATTAACCTTTTATAACGACCTCTTCACTGTTTATGACGTAACCAAATCACTGGACGTAGTCTATCTTGATTTCCAGAGAGCGTTTGATAAAGTCCCGCATCATAAATTACTTTACAAATTAAAGCAAATAGCTATTGACGGTCAGGTAAACCAATGGATCGCGAATTGGTTGAGCAAAAGACAACAAAGAGTAGTGATTGACGGATTTAACTCAGAGTGGGCGCCGGTCACTAGTGGCGTCCCTCAGGGCTCGGTTCTTGGCCCAGTGCTCTTCATTATTTACATCAACGACGTGGATGTTGGACTCAATAACCGCATTAGTAAATTTGCAGACGACACAAAGATTGGTAACTCGGTTCTCACTGACGAAGACAGGCAAAGCCTCCAAGAGGATTTGCACAAAATTTCAGCTTGGTCGGATAGATGGAAGATGCCCTTAACGTAGACAAGTGCCAGGTCCTTCAAGTTGGAACGAGGAATAAAAAGTTTGATTACGAAATGTGCGGCGTTAAACTCAAAAGCGTTCAATGCGTCAAGGACTTGGGGGTCAAAATCGCGTCAAACCTCAAATTCTCACAGCAATGCATCGATGAAGCAAATAAAGCGAACATAATGTTGGGCTTCATTAAAAGAAACTTTTTATTTAAGAATAAAGATGTAATACTCCTGCTCTACAACAGTTTAGTCAGACCCCACTTGGAATATGCGGTACAGTTTTGGTCTCCCCACCATGCAAAGGATATTGCTAAATTAGAAGGTGTTCAGCGTCGGCCAACGAAAATTATCCCTTCCTTGCGCAACAAGTCCTACGAAGAAAGGCTTTCCACCCTTAATATGTTCTCTCTTGAGAAACGTCGCCTCCGAGGAAAACTGATCGAATGTTTTAAAATACTTAATGGTTTCACGAATGTAGACAGATCAACATTGTTTATGATCGATGACACTTTGCGCACGAGGAACAATGGCGTAAAACTCAGATGTAGACAAGTAAATTCAGACTGCACCAAATTTTTCTTCACCAACGTTGTAGTGCGAGAATGGAATAAGCTCCCATCATCAGTGGTCCAGTGTAACACGATTGACTCCTTCAAAAATAAGCTCGACCGTCACTTCCTTCAACTTAATATCAACTAGAGTAGAAATGCAACGTTTTGGAGTCTTCTGATTAATGTAAAATCACTTAGGTTTAAGGACAGACCACCAAGTCTGGACCATAGGGTCTGTGTGGTCTGATTTTCTATGTAAATCTATGTAAATCTCTCTCTCTCTCTCTCTCTCTCTCTCTCATGAAATAAACATAAGGGAAAAAAGGTCAGTCAGCAAAGCGTTATATCAAGAGAGAGAGAGAGAGAGAGAGAGAGAGAGAGAGAGAGAGAGAGAGAGAGAGAGAGAGAGAGAGAGAGAGAGAGAGAGAGAATCTTTTTCCATAATGTACTTGAAATCTTTTTATAAGTTAATTTTTTTAAAGAGAAGCAAGAAAATTGTTATCCGACACACCCTTTTGCTAACAGCTTGGCGCTCACCCCACCCCCCCTCTCCCCGCTCCCTCTCTTTCTATCTACATCTATCCATTTATCTATCGAAAACACAAACAAACAAACATACAAGTAAACAAACAAACAGACAAACACACAAAGAGAGAGAGAGAGAGAGAGAGAGAGAGAGAGAGAGAGAGAGAGAGAGAGAGAGAGAGAGAGAGAGAGAGAGAGAGAGAGAGAGAGAGAGAGAGAGAGAGAGAGAGAGAGAGAGAGTACTCCAAAAAACAAGATATTAAGAAAATAAATACTATTTGTCTGTTTTCCTCCTTTTTTTTTTTTTTTTTTACAGCAAAGGAGACAGTTCAAGGGCACAAAAAAAGCAAACATTAATAAAAAAAAAGCCCGCTAGTCACTGCTCCTAAAAAGAATCCAAAGAGGTGGCCGAAAGATAGGTCAGTTTCGGGAGGAGAGGTGTCCTGATACCCTCCTCTTGAAAAAGTTCAAGTCGTAGGCAGGAGGAAATACAGATGAAGGAAGATTGTTCCAGAGTTTACCAGCGTGAGGGATGAAAGAGTGAAGATGCTTGTTAACTCTTGCATAAGGGGTTTGGACAGTATAGGGATGAGCATGAGTAGAAAGTCGAGTGCAGCGGGGCCGCGGGAGGGGGGGAGGCATGCAGTTAGCAAGTTCAGAAGGGCAGTCAGCGTGGAAATATCGATAGAAGATAGAAAGAGAGGCAACATTGCGGCGGAATTTAAGAGGTAGAAGACTATCAGTATGAGGAGGAGAGCTGATGAGACGAAGAGCCTTAGCCTCCACCCTGTCCAGAAGAGCTGTGTGAGTGGAGCCCCCCCACACATGAGATGCATACTCCATACGAGGGCGGACAAGGCCCCTGTATATGGACAGCATCTGTGCAGGGGAGAAGAACTGGCGGAGACGGTACAGAACGCCCAGCCTCGAGGAAGCTGATTTAGTAAGAGATGAGATATGAAGTTTCCAGTTGAGATTTTGAGTTAAGGATAGACCGAGGATGTTTAGTGTTGAGGAAGGTGATAGCTGGGTGTTGTCAAAGAATAGGAGATAGTTGTTTGGAAGATTGTGTCGAGTGGATAGGTGGAGAAACTGTGTTTGGAGGCGTTGAAGGACACCAGGTTCTTCTTGCCCCAATCGGAAATAATAGTAAGGTCTGAGGCTAAGCGTTCTGCAGCCTCCAGCCTTGAGTCGTTAAGTTCCTGAAGGGTGGGTCTTCTATTAAAAGAAGTTGAATAATGCAGAGTGGAATCATCGGCGTAGGAATGGATAGGACAGTTCGTTTTGGAAAGAAGATCATCAATGAACAACAGACCAAGAGGGTTCGATAGGACAGAACCCGGTGGGACACCACTGTTAATAGATTTAGGGGAATAATATTGACCGTCTACCACTGCAGAAATAGAACGGTCAGAAAGGAAACTGGAGATAAAGGTACAGAGAGAATGATAGAAACCGTAGGAGGGTAGTTTAGAAAGGAAGATTTGTGCCAGACCCTATCAAAAGCTTTTGATATGTCCAGCGCAATAGCAAAAGTTTCACCGAAACGGCTAAGAGAGGATGACCAAGAGTCAGTTAAGAAGGCTTAGGAGATCACCAGTAGAACGCCCTTGCGGAACCCATACTGGCGATCAGATAGAAGGTCAGAGTGGAAAGGTGCTTTTGAATCTTTCGGTTAAGGATTGATTCAAAAGCTTTAGATAGACAAGAAAGTAAAGCAATAGGACGGTAGTTTGAGGGATTGGAGCGGTCACCCTTCTTAGGTACAGGCTGTATGAAGGCATACTTCCAGCAAGAAGGAAAGGTAGATGTTGACAGGCAGAGGCGAAAGAGTTTGACCAGGCAGGGTGACAGCACGGAGGCACAGTTTTTAAGGACAATAGGAGGCACTCCATCAGGTCCATAAGCCTTCTGAGGATTGAGGCCAGAGAGGGCATAGAAAACATCATTTTGAAGAATCTTTATAACAGGCATAAAGGAGTCAGAGGGGGATGAGTAGGAGGAATATGCCCAGAATCGTCCAGAGTGGAGTTTTAGAATAGTTTGAGAGAAGAGTTCAGCCTTAGAGATAGATGAGACGGCAGTGTTGCCGTCAGGACTGAGGAGTGGAGGGAAAGATGAAGAAGTGAAGTTGGAGGAGATGTTTTTGGCTAGATGCCAGAAGTCACGGGAAGAGTTAGAGAAAGCAAGGTTTGACATTTTCTATTAATGAAAGAATTTTTGGTTAGTCGGAGAATAGATTTGGCACGATTTCGGGCAGAAATGTAAAGTTCATGATTAGCATTAGTTTGAAGGCTCTGGTACCTTTTGTGAGCTACCTCTCTATCATTGACAGCACGAGAACAAGCATGATTAAACCAAGGCTTTTTAGCGTGAGGAGTAGAGAAAGAACGATGAATGTATGCCTCCATTCAATAGACAATAACCTCTGTTATTCGCTGAGCAAACACAGAAGGGTATCTATCATGGAAGCAATAATCATTCCACGGGAATGGAAAAGTACATCCTCAGGTCGTCCCACCGAGCTGAAGCAAAATGCCAGAAGCATCGCCTCTTCGGTGGGTCCAGAGGGTGTACAGGAGCGATAGGACAGGATGCAGAAATAAGATTGTGATCGGAGGAGCCCAACGGAGAGAACAGTTTGACAGAATAAGCAGAAGGGTTTGAGGTAAGGAAGAGGTCTAGAATGCTGGGCCGATCTCCAAGACGGTCGGGAATACGTGTAGGGTGCTGGACCAACTGCTCTAGGTCGTTGAGGATAGCAAAGTTGTAGGCTTGTTCACCAGGATGGTCAGTGAAAGAGGATGAAAGCCAAAGCTGGTGGTGAACATTGAAATCTCCTAGGATGGAGATTTAAGCGAAGGGAGAGTGGGTCAAGATGTGCTCCACTTTAGAATTCAAATAGTCAAAGAATTTTACATAGTTGGTAGAGTTAGGTGAGAGATAAACAGCACAGATGTATTTAGTAATAAAATGACAGTGAAGTCTTAGCCAGATGGTGGAGAATTCAGAAGAGTCAAGGTCGTGGGCACGAGAGCAAGTGATGTCGTTGCGCACGTAGGCGCAACATCCAGCTTTGGATTGAAATTTAGGATAGAGATAGTAGGAGGGAACAGAGTAGAGATTGCTGTCAGTAGCCTCAGAAACCTGTGTTTCGGTAAGGAAGAGAAGGTGAGGTTTAGAGGAGGAGAGATGATGTTCCACAGAATGAAAATTAGAGCGAAGACCGCGAATGTTGCAGAAATTGAGAAGAAAGAGGTTCGAGGAGTTATCAAGACACCTCTCGGGTCGGCAGATAGAAGGGGAGTCCTCCCTGGGGGAATTTGTGGTCCCCCCCCCAGGCGGGGACTCCGAGGCTTGGTGTATGTGCGCCATTTTGAAATTTTAATTTTGGGAAAAGGTGTATATGTTGTGTGAATGTAGTGTGGTGTAGATAAAGAGAGGATCTGTCTTTAGAGAGCATGCTGAACTACTCTCCGGTGTTGGTGAGACAATAGGGAAACGGTTAGTGAGGACATGGGAAGGGTCTTTGGAGGGCTTCAGCTCCCTTCTCACCTCCCATATATACCTCACCGGGAGTGGCTTGCGCCCGTTCGGTAGGTGTCTTCCTACCTACTCCAGCCTAAATAAAGGAAAAAATAGAGGGAAAATAAAAGCGTGGGGCAGGAGGAGGAGGCGGAGGAGGAGGAAGAGGAAGAGGAAGAGGAAGAAGAAGAAGAAGAAGAAGAAGAAGAAGAAGAAGAAGAAGAAGAAGAAGAAGAAAAGAAAGAGGTGAAGGGAGAAGAAAAAGAAGGAGAAGGAGAAGAAGAAGAGGAAGACGAAGAGGAAAAGAAAGAGGAGGAGAAAGAGAGGCGGAAGCAAGGGAAGAGAAAACATGAAAGGAGGACAACGGAGGAAAGAGAAGAGAAAAACAAGTAAAAAAAGATAAAAAGGAAGAAAAACAGAAGAGACGAGGTCAAGAGAGAAAAAGAAAGGGGAAGGAGGAGAGTATACAGATTAAGAAAGAGAAGAAAGGAGAAAGGGAGAGGAAAGGAAGAAAGGAAGGACAGGAAAGGGAAAAAAGTGAGATAAATGATGAGAATAAGGAAATTAATGGAAGAGGTATAATGTCATGTGTAGACGGGAAGAGGAAAATGATAGGAAGGAAGGGTAAGCAGAGGAAGAGGGTGACAGGTGATGGGTGAGGGAAGGGGAAGGATGACAAGGGGATAGAAATGTGAAAAGGGGAGTATTGGCAGCGAAACAGGAAGGAAAAGGAGAAGGGGGAGAGGAAAAAGAGGGAGGGAAAAAATTGAGAGGAGAAGAGGGAGATGAGAGAGGGAGGAAAAAGAGGAGAGAATTGTAACAGAAAACAATGGGGGGGGAGAGAGAGAGAGAGAGAGAGAGAGAGAGAGAGAGAGAGAGAGAGAGAGAGAGAGAGAGAGAGAGAGAGAGAGAGAGAGAGAGAGAGAGAGAGAGAGAGAGAGTAGAGAGAGATGGAAGCAATATTTTTCCCTCATTTTATTTTACATTACGATTGCTCTTGTTTTTTTTATACTTAGTGGCTGTAGTAGAAGTGGTGGTGGTGGACGTAGTAGCAGTAGTAGTAGTAGTAGTAGTAGTAACGATAGCTATGATGGAGATGATAATAGTAGTAAAAGAAGTATAAGAAGTTATTGTTGTAGTAGTAATAGTGGTAGTAATAATAATGATGAGTGTGTAATAGTAACAATAGAAGTAGTAGTTGTAGTACAGTAATATCAATAGAAAAAGAAGAAGAAAAAGAAGAAGAAGAAGAAAAAGAAGAAGAAGAAGAAGAAGAAGAAGAAGAAGAAATGAAGACATGATAAAATATATGAAAAAAATGTAATAGTAGAAGTGGATGTTTTCGTTGTTGTAGAAGTTGTTGATATATCTATAGTTGATGTTCTTTCTTTTTGGTTTATGTTAGAGAGAGAGAGAGAGAGAGAGAGAGAGAGAGAGAGAGAGAGAGAGAGAGAGAGAGAGAGAGAGAGAGAGAGAGAGAGAGAGAGAGAGAGAGAGAGAGAGAGAGAGAGAGAGAGAGAGAGAGAGAGAATTATAAACGGGTCCTGAATAACATTTCGGTGAGGTGATGAATGGCGATGAATTACAGAGGAGAGAGGACGATGACTGTCGGGACGAGGAGGGAGAGGGGAGGAGGAGGAGGAGGAGGAGGAGGAGGAGGAGGAGGAGAAGGAGGAGGAACAGTATAATTCACGAGCATAAGTTAAGGAGTCTGCAACAGGACAGTAGGACTATACAAGGTAGCTCCTGTGAACCTAACCCAACCTGACATCGCTATCCATGAATTTATCTGAGTGAGGAGAGGAGAGTAGGGAGTGGGGGGAGGAGAGGAGGGAGTGAGGGATGAGAGAAGGGAGTGAGGGAGGAGAGAAGGGAGTGAGGGGAGGAAAGAAGGGAGTGAGGGGAGTGAAAGGATGAGAGAAGGGAGTGAAAGGATGAGAGAAGGGAGTGAGGGGAGGAGGGGATGAGAGAAGGCAGTGAGGGGAGGAGGGGATGAGAGAAGGCAGTGAGGGGAGGAGAGAAGGCAGTGAGGGGAGGAGGGAATGAGAGAAGGGAGTGAGGGGAGGAGGGGAGAGAAGGAGTGAGGGGAGGAGGGGATGAGAGAAGGCAGTGAGGGGAGGAGGGGATGAGAGAAGGCAGTGAGGGGAGGAGGGGATGAGAGAGGGGAGTGAGGGGAGGAGGGGATGAGAGAGGGGAGTGAGGGGAGGAGGGGATGAGAGAAGGGAGTGAGGGGATGAGAGAAGGCAGTGAGGGGAGGAGGGGATGAGAGAAGGGAATGAGGGGAGGAGGGGATGAGAAATGGGAGTGAGGTGAGGAGAGAAGGCAGTGAGGGGAGGAGGGGATGAGAGAAGGGAGTGAGGGGAGGAGAGAAGGGAGTGAGGGGAGGAGGGAATGAGAGAAGGGAGTGAGGGGAGGAGAGAAGGGAGTGAAATGATGAGAGACGGCAGTGAGGGGAGGAGGGGATGAGAGAAGGGAGTGAAGGGAGGAGAGAAGGGAGTGAAAGGATGAGGGAAGACAGTGAGGGGAGGAGGAGATGAGAGAGGAGAGAGAGGGGAGGAGAGAAGGGAGTAAGAGGAGTTTGTCTTGTTTGTCTTGTTACTCACAGCGGGAAGATTGAAGGTAACACGTTTCTTGTTCATTCCTTACCTTTGTGTGTGTGTGTGTGTGTGTGTGTGTGTGTGTGTGTGTGTGTGTGTGTGTGTGTGCTTGACTGTGTGTGTTGCCGAGGGGCGGGGCACCATCCCAGTATTGAAGAACACATTAACACGCCTTCAGCCTCGCGAAGTAATTCTTTTTGTATTGAAACACGTACACATATAATGAATATCTACGATATAAACTTCGACAAAGTGCAGCCCAGCCCCAGGGCTCTCCGTGTGGCTGAGGCGCCGGCGACAGCGGCCCGCCAGGGCAGCGCCGGGACCCTCCAGCATCCCGCCTCCCCGGTACGAACTGCGTCTAGCTACTGCGTGGCTGATCAGGCCATCTTCTTCGAGCGCCTCCAGAGGGAGGCAAACATCGTGGTGGAGGCAATCGAGTCCTCCTTGAACCAAGAGCTCTTCTTCGAGCGCCTACAGAGGGAGGCAAACATCGTGGTGGAGGCATTCGAGTCCTCCTTGAACCAAGAGCTCTTCTTCGAGCGCCTCCAGAGGGAGGCAAACATCGTGGTGGAGGCAATTCAGTCCTCCCTGAACCAAGAGCTCTTCTTCGAGAGCCTCCAGAGGGAGGCAAACATTGTGGTGGAGGCAATTCAGTCCTCCCTGAACCAAGAGCTCTTCTTCGAGCGCCTCCAGAGGGAGGCAAACATTGTGGTGGAGGCAATTCAGTCCTCCCTGAACCAAGAGCTCTTCTTCGAGCGCCTCCAGAGGGAGGCAAACATTGTGGTGGAGGCAATTCAGTCCTCCCTGAACCAAGAGCTCTTCCTCGAGCGCCTACAGAGGGAGGCAAACATCGTGGTGGAGGCAATTCAGTCCTCCTTGCTGCAGTGCTGCCTGTGAGTGAAGCCCTTCGGAACGGAACCTCCTGGCGGCGGCGACGACTTGAACGGGAGCATTGCGGAAGTGGCGGCCAATAGCTTGGGAACCCCTTCAAGGAGAGGCCCCTCTGGAAGACCCCTTCAGTGCGTGGCCCCTTTGGAGGATGACCCCTTCAGGGCGTGGCCGCTTTGGAGGATGACCCCTTCAGGGCGTGGCCCCCTTGGAGGAGGACCCCTTCAGGGCGTGGCCCCTTTGGAGGATGACCCCTTCAGGGCGTGGTCCCTTTGGAGGATGACCCCTTCAGGGCGTGGCCCCTTTGGAGGATGACCCCTTCAGGGCGTGGCCCCTTTGGAGGATGACCCCTTCAGGGCGCGGTCGCTTTGGAGGATGACCCCTTCAGGGCGTGGCCCCCTTGGAGGATGACCCCTTCAGGGCGTGGCCCCCTTGTAGGAGGACCCTTCAGGGCGTGGCCCCCCTGCAGGAGGACCCCTTTAGGGCGTGGCCCCCGTGGGGGCTGGCGTCCCCCAGCAGGGCTCCGCCGCCGCCGCCAACGCGCCCTGGGTTGCCCACCGCAGCCTGGAGGTGCAAATCGGTTTTGTTCCGTTCAGTTTCTTTCCCGTTCCGTTTTGGTCCTGTCAGCTTCGTGCCGTTCCGTTCACGGCCGTCGCGGCTCTCCGGACCGTAGTCCTTCACTGGGTGCGCCTTTTCTCTTTCGTGTTCTCTTCTTGTATCCGAAGTTTGTGTATTATTCTTTTCGTTTCTTCAGTGTTGTGTTTTTCGGTATTATTTTACTTTGTCTCCGTCCCACAGCGGTGCTTCTCACACTTCTCACCGGTTGGCTCTCATTATTTTAAACATATTGAACCCCATATATGTGCGTCGCAAACTGCTAGAAACGCCGCTAGCGATTTTTGAAAAGTTATTGAGATTCTTACGGCCGCCTCGGGGAGCAAGGGGGGTGGGGGGCTAGGAGGGAGAGCGTAACACCCAGGGGAGTCGAGGGAAGCCCCCCTCGTTAGCGGTTAGGTTACGTCAAATGAGGTTTTGGGTAGTTTAAGTTTATTCGACACGCAGTGTGGGGCGAGTAGTTTTCCCATTAAATCACTAATAAAATGAGACTTTTCAGGGCCTGTTGTGCATCCATCGCCGCCACCGGAAAATATCTCGCAGAGAGTTCAATTTGTTTACTGTTTCTGTATTTCACTCACTGCTCACAAAGATCACAAGTGGACAAACTAGAACATAACCAGGCAAATAAATGTTTTTTTCCTGCTGTGTATTACCCCAGCACGCATGCATGGTGAACAGCACAGCGACTTATTTCTGCGAGGAGATATTTGTCGCAACATTGGCCCGCGTACTGTGCCGCCGCCGTCATGTCCCATCCTCCGCTGCTTATTTCCGCCGCCCCACACTGCGTGTCGAATATATCTAAACCACCTTAACTTAACTTGACATAACCTAACCGCTAACGGGGTTAACGTAACACCCCCCTGGATGCTACGCTCTCCCTTCCCCCCCCCCTCCCCCCTCATTCCGCCCCGAAGCGGCTGCAAGAAACTGACTTTTCAAAAATCGCTAGCGGCGTTTCTAGCAGTTTGCAACGCACACATATGGGTTCAAAATGCATAAAATATGAGAGCTAACAGATGAGAAGTGTGAGAAGTACCGCTGTGAGACGGGGAACAAAGTAAAATAATACCTGTTATTCGATGATCGGGGCGGTTACTGTTTCGGGGTCTGAGGTGAGGCTAGTCGGCGCGCAGCCGCCCAGCTGTTTATCCTCCCTTCCGGGCCGGCCGATAAATGGGTATACTACCCAGGGCCGCCTGGGAAGGTAGACTGTGGCATCCCTGATGTCACGCTGGCCCAGTGCCACGCGGTGATAGGTTCCTGCCACCACAGGCTCAGGGACCAATGCGCCGGAGATGAACACAAGAACAGAAGAACGTAAGGAGTCTGCAAGAGGCCGGTGGGCATATACAAGGCAGCGCCTGCGAACCCAGTCCCACCTAACGTCACTGTCCATTAACTTTTCTAATATTTATTTTATCAGTCAATCAGACATTCAGTCAAAACATATCAGTCAGTCAGTCAAGCAAAAACACATCATTCATTGAATCATGCATTCAAACCTTCAGTCAGTCATACAATTAAAAAAAAAGTGTCATTCTAAAAACTCATCAGGGTCAGTCAGTCAGTTCGTCATTCACTCAGTCAGTCGTTTAGCCATTATCAGTTCAGCCAGTCACCAGCCTCATTAACACACACACACACACACACACACACACACACACACACACACACACACTCGTCAGCCACTTTAGTAGATCCCTGTGCCGCTGAGAGAGAGAGAGAGAGAGAGAGAGAGAGAGAGAGAGAGAGAGAGAGAGAGAGAGAGAGAGAGAGAGAGAAGCTCCGAAGCCACACTCGAAGCAGCGAATGAAGCAGCCCCACCTGAGCCTCGTCGATAGAGGGCGCCACGAACACCGCTGCCGCGTCACGAGTCTTTGTTGCTGTTCTACACTCTAAATATTCCCCCATTCACATATATAGACTCGGCATTGCATTACTTCATACTTGTTTTTTTCTCTTATAATTACTCAAAAACAGCGAACCCCTGTGTGTGTGTGTGTGTGTGTGTGTGTGTGTGTAACCAATGGGCAGCAGGAAAGCAGTGATCACGTGATTGACAGACAGCCAATCAGCACGTGTTTCCAAGTGGTGTACTCTACAGGGAGATTTAAAACACTGTGACGTGCCTCGTTCCTCCTCATTTTCTCACACTATGTTATGAAAGGGAAGGCGGCTAGAGGAACACATTAGACATATGACCGGCCTTTACCTGTGTGTTTGTGAGAGCCAGACAGAGAGAGGGACAGGCAGAGAGCATAGTAATCCCCGTACATGATCGCAAACTACACACAGGCCTTCCCCTCCCTTCCCTTCCCTTCCCGTCCCTTCCCGTTCCTGCCCCGCCTCACTTCACGTTGAGGTTCCGTTGCCGGTGTTGCGCGTACAGCGTGTCGGTGCTGCGTTACGTGTGTGTTCCTGCCGTGGCCGTTGCTGGCGTGTGCCCGCTAGGAGATAAGGTGAGGCTGGGAGAAGGGTGTGTAGAGAGAGGCTGGGATGGCTAGGGAAGGGAGAGGCTGGGATGGCTAGGGAAGGGAGGGAGGCAGTTGAAGATAAGGTGAAAATGGGGAAGGGTGTGTAGGGAGGTGGGGAAGGGTTAGGGAAGGGAGTGATGGAGAGAGGGAGGGAGAAAGGAGGAATGGAGGGAAGGAGAGGGAAGGGAGGAGAGAGAGAGAGAGAGAGAGAGAGAGAGAGAGAGAGAGAGAGAGAGAGAGAGAGAGAGAGAGAGAGAGAGAGAGAGAGAGAGAGAGAGAGAGAGAGAGAGAGAGAATCAGAATCAGAATCAGAATCATTTTATTCCATAAAAATGGCTTTTCTATACATTACAAGCATTACTGGAGAGAGAGAGAGAGAGAGAGAGAGAGAGAGAGAGAGAGAGAGAGAGAGAGAGAGAGAGAGAGAGAGAGAGAGAGAGAGAGAGAGAAAAAAAAAATTACATAGACTTACATAGAACATCAGACCACACAGACCCCATGGTCCAGACTAGGTGGTCTGTCCTTAAACCTAAGTGATTTTACATTAATCAGATGGCTCCAAAACGTTGCTTTTCTACTCTAGTTAATATTAAGTTCAAGGAAATGAAGGTCGAGCTTGTTTTTTAAAGGAGTCAATCGTGTTACACTGGACCACTGATGGTGGGAGCTTATTCCATTCTCTTACTACAACGTTGGTGAAGAAAAATTTGGTGCAGTCTGAATTTACTTGTCTACATTTGAGTTTTATGCCATTGTTCCTCGTTCGCAAAGTGTCATCGATCATAAACAATTTTGTTCTGTCTACATTCGTGAAACTATTAAGTTTTTTAAAACATTCGATCAGTTTTCCTCGGAGGCGACGTTTCTCAAGAGAGAACATGTTAAGGGTGGAAAGCCTTTCTTCGTAGGGTTTGTTGCGCAAGGAAGGGATCATTTTTGTTGCTCGACACTGAACACCTTCTAGTTTAGCAATGTCCTTTGCATGGTGGTGAGACCAAAACTGTACCGCATATTCCAAGTGGGGTCTGACTAAACTATTGTAGAGAGGAAGTATTACATATTTATTCTTGAATAAAAAGTTTCTCTTAATGAAGCCCAACATTCTGTTCGCTTTATTTGCTGCATCGATGCATTGATGTGAGAATTCGAGGTTTGACGCGATTTTAATCCCCAGGTCCTTAACGCATTGAACGTTTGTGAGTTAAACGCCACGCATTTCGTAATCGAACTTATTTTTTGTTCCAACTTGAAGGACCTGGCACCTGTCTACGGTAAAGGGCGTCTCCCATTTATCCGACCAACCTGAAATTTTGTGCAAATCCTCTAGGAGGCTTTGCCTGTCTTCGTCAGTGAGAACCGAGTTACCAATCTTTGTGTCGTCTGCAAATTTACTAATGCGATTATTGAGTCCAACATCCACATCGTTGATGTAAATAATGAAGAGCACTAGGCCAAGAACCGAGCCCTGAGGGACGCCACTAGTGACCGGCGTCCACTCTGAGTTAAATCCGTCAATCACAACTCTTTGTTGTCTGTTGCTCAACCAATTCCCGATCCATTGGTTTACTTGACCGTCATTGCCTATTTGCTTTAATTTATAAAGTAATTTATGATGTGGGACTTTATCAAACGCTTTCTGGAAATCAAGAGAGACTACGTCCACTGATTTGGTTACGTCATAAATTGAGAAGAGATCGTTATAAAAGGTCAGTAGGTTTGACAGGCAGGATCTTTTGTTACGGAAGCCATGTTGTGAATCCCCAATTAATGAGTGGCTTTCGAGGTAACTCACAATTTTGTCTCTAATTATGCTCTCGAGTAGATTACCTACAATTGAAGTTAGACTAATGGGTCGGTAGTTACCTGGTATTTTTTGCCTCCTTTCTTAAAAATCGGTGTCACGTTAGCCTTTTTCCAGTCCGAAGGGACGATGCCTTGTCGCAAGAACATATTGAATACGGTTATGAGGGAGGGGAGTATTTCGCCCCTTGTTTCTTTAAGCAGTATAGGATATACTTTGTCGGGTCCGGGACTTTTATTTGTTTTAAGTGAATGGAGAGCTTTAAGGACTTCATCGGTTGTTACTTCAAAATTAGGCAATGCATGCTGGAGATTTACAATAGTACTGTTGTTGGTGGTAGTGGGAGGAAGACTGTTAGTATTAAACACCGAGGAAAAATAATTGTTTAAGAGGTTTGCAATGTGTTGGCTGTCCGTCACTAGTGCACCGTCGCTGTTTGTTAAAGGTCCAATACCACTTTTGATCGCCTTTCTGTTGTTTATGTAACTGAAGAAAGATTTCGGATTATTTTTACAGTTGGCTGCAATATTTTCTTCATATCTACGCTTTGCCTGACCTACTAGTCTTTTTACTCGTCGCCTGGCATCATTATAAAGTCTAATATTCTCGGGCGTGCTTTGTTCTTTCTTTAACCTGTAAAACAATTTTCTCTCATTGACTGATTGTTTAATTTCGCTATTAAACCACGGTGGGCTTTTATTAGTGTTAATTCGCTTCTCGCACAAGGGGATGAATGTGTTCTGCTGAGTGAGTAAGTGATTTTTAAAGCCTAGCCAGGCTTCCTCTACGTTGCCGTCATCGGATAGTTGTATTTCTGTTAGTTTTTGTCGGATTTCTACGAAGTTAGCTCTTTTGAAATTGGGCACCTTTACTTTATTTTCAGTCACTGATGATTGAGCTCTAATGTCGACGCGCACTAATTTATGATCGCAAGAACCGAGGTGTTCTCCTACCGTGACATTACTGACTAGGTTATCTTGGGTCGTTATAACAAGGTCGAGTATATTATTTTGTCGAGCTGGCTCAGAAACCATTTGGCTTAGATAATTTTCTTCTAGAAATTCGATCATTCTATATGACGCCTTCTGTACCTGACAGTGTCGCCCAGTCGATATGGGGGAGGTTAAAGTCTCCTAATATCTGTGAGTCGTTGTTATTAACTGACTGAAATTGCCTTAAGACGCTGTACATTTCAAGGTCGTCATCGGATGATTGCCCCGGAGGTCTGTAGGTGACAGATATATTTAAAGTGACTTTTGCAATGTTTACTCGTACGCACAAATGTTCAACGTTACTGTTTCTTGGTGTTTTGTCAGTGGGTTGCAAATAGCTTTTGACCAAAAGGGCGACGCCACCGCCTCTACGGTTTACACGATCTTTGTTGAAGAGTCTGTAGCCATCTATGTTGTATTCGGAACGTAAATCAATATTTGTGGTGTCGATAAATGTTTCGGTTATAGCAATTATGTCAAAATTTTCTGTTAGAGCAAGACATCTTAGTTCATCAAATTTGTTTCTTAGGCTACGCGCATTGAAACTAAGGATTTTCAAGTTATCTAGAGGCTTGGTAATAGAGGTGGTGGTACTTGCGGAATTACGGTTACGGGTTTGTTGCGATGCACGGCGTCTATTTACACGGGCGGGGTAGAGGGACGTGGCTGAGACTCGTTTTTTGATCGGATGTCACGTACTGCGTCGTTGAGGAGCCTTCCAAATCTGGCTGCCCCGATGGGAGACAGATGCAATCCGTCCCTGTGGAAGAGCTCACTTTGTCCATAGAAATTGTCCCAGGAGAGAGAGAGAGAGAGAGAGAGAGAGAGAGAGAGAGAGAGAGAGAGAGAGAGAGAGAGAGAGAGAGAGAGAGAGAGAGAGAGAGAGAGAGAGAGAGAGAGAGAGAGAAATGAAGGGAAGGGAGGAATATGATTGAGGGGAAGGGAATGGAAGGATGGAGATCGAGTGGTAGGGAGGAAGAGAAAGGGAGAGGATAGTGAGGGATAGAAAGACAAGGAGGGAATGGAGAAGAGAGAGAGGGGGGGCGAAGGGAATGAGGGAGAGAAGTGTGGGACGGAGAGGAATGAAGGGAAGGAAAGATGAAGAGAGGGAGGAATGTAGGGAAGAATGGGGAGCAATGGAGGGGAAGGAAGGGAATGGAGGGAGGCAGTGTGTAGCAGATGCTGACACGAGGCAGTGTTCCTTTTCTCTTAGTGTTGTTCCACTCTTGGTTTTCCTTCTCGTGTGTCTTAACCGAGTTGCTTTTCCTCCTCCTTTCCTTCCTTACACGCCGTTGGTTCCTTTCTCCTTTCCTTAACTGTGATGTTTTCTCCTCCGTGTGGCACAGTTGTTGTTGTATCTTTTCTTTGTTTTTGTTTTGTTATATATTTGGGCTTGCTTTGTTTTCCTTTTTCTTAAAATTATCTTTATTTTCCTTATCTCAACCTTATTTTCCAGTATGTGTTTTTTGTATTATTATTTTTATGCTTGGAGGAGCAGGAGGGGGGGGGGGAAGAGAGAGAGAGAGAGAGAGAGAGAGAGAGAGAGAGAGAGAGAGAGAGAGAGAGAGAGAGAGAGAGAGAGAGAGAGAGAGAGAGAGAGAGAGAGAGAGAGAGAGAGAGAGAGAGAGAGAGAGAGAGAGAGAGAGAGAGAGAGAGAGAGAGAGAGAGAGAGAGAGAGAGAGAGAATCTGAAGGAGGTGAGGAGGTGTAACTTCTGCCTGTCTATTAGTGATGAATGGTGTGGCGGTGGTGAGGCAGTGTGGGGAGGGGTCAGTGGGTGGGGGAAGGAAGGGAGAGAAAAAGAAAAGGAAGGGAAGGAGAAAAAAGGAGGAAGTTATGGAGGAAAATGACTACTCCGAAAGAATAAGAGGGAGGAATGGAGGGAAGAAGGAAAAGGAAGGAAAGAGGGAAGAGGGAAAGGAAGGGAAGAAAGTAGGGAGGGGAGAGGAAAAGGAAGGGAAGGAGAGAAGGCAGGTAGTTATGGAGGGAAATGATTGCTCCGAAATAATAAGAGGGAGAAAAGGGACGAATGGAGGATTGAACTGAAGGAAGGAGGGAAGGAGTGGTAGTGGAGAAGGAGGTCAAATCAAGGGAGGAAGTAATGAAGTAGGAAAGGGAAGGGAGGGAAATAAAAGCAAGGAAAAGAAGAAAAAAAAATAAGAGAAAAGAGAAAATAAAGAATAAAGGGACAATGATTAGCGGTCTTTTTCTTCATTATTATTATTTTATCCCTTGAGCTGCTTCCTGTACTGTAAAAAAAGAAGTATATGAATGAATAATGAACGGGCATATGTATTACTTTATTACTCTCTCTCTCTCTCACACACACACACACACACACACACACACACACACACACACACACACACACACACACACACACACACACACACACACACACACACACACACACACACACACACACACACACACACACACACACACACACACACACACACACACACACACACACACCTCGAAATCCCTTATATTTAAAAAAATGTTAGTATAAATATCCCACTTTTTCCTTTTTTTTCATATAAATGATATGGGCAACACGTTCATGTATTATTCATCGGAGCATAAATTAAGTGAGATTATATTTAACGAAACCTGCGATAAAAATGTAGGTTTGATTCATTTACGGATTTTCTGAACGCTTACTTCATTTTGACTCAACGCTGTAATAAGGACAATTTGTTTATCGTAATATATGTATGGAGAAGCGTGTGTACTTATTTCTAATTTTCCAGGCAGATAAAAAAACGTGTCATAAAGAGTTAAATATCAGAAGATCGCTTAAAAAATGTGTGTGTGTGTGTGTGTGTGTGTGTGTGTGTGTGTGTGTGTGTGTGTGTGTGTGTGTGTGTGTGTGTGTGTGTGTGTTTCAATGCCGCCCCTAAATAAATCGTTTTCACATAATCTCCATTACGTGAATCCATTAATACTTGCGAACACGTAAAATTATTGACACTTCTTTAAATATGTGTCGTCATCTCTCTATTGCACCCACTCCCCCACTCGTCATCAAACAAAATAGTTTCACCTTTAGTACATCATTACATGTTTTCTATGCCCTCTCTGGCCTCAATCCTCAGAAGGCTTATGGACCTGATGGAGTGCCTCCTATTGTCCTAAAAAAACTGTGCTTCTGTGCTGACACCCTGCCTGGTCAAACTCTTTCGCCTTTGCCTGTCAACATCTACCTTTCCTTCTTGCTGGAAGTATGCCTTCATACAGCCTGTGCCTAAGAAGGGTGACCGTTCCAATCCCTCAAACTACCGTCCTATAGCTTTGCTTTCTTGTCTATCTAAAGCATTTGAATCAATCCTTAACCGGAAGATTCAAAAGCACTTTTCCACTTTTGACCTTCTATCTGATCGCCAGTATGAGTTCCGCAAGGGGCGTTCTACTGGTGATCTCCTTGCCTTCCTAACTGATTTTTGGTCATCCTCTCTTAGCCGTTTCGGTGAAACCTTTGCTAATGCGCTGGACATATCAAAAGCCTTTGGTAGGGTCTGGCACAAATCTTTGCTCTCCAAACTATCCTCCTACGGTTTCTATCCTTCTCTCTGTACCTTTATCTCCAGTTTCCTCTCTGACCGTTCTATTTCTGTTGTGGTAGACGGCCACTGTTCTTCCCCTAAACCTATTAATAGTGGTGTTCCGCAGGGTTCTGTCCTATCTCCCACTCTCTTTCTGTTGTTCATTGATGATCTTTCCAAAACGAACTGTCCTATCCATTCATACGCCGACGACTCTACTCTGCATTACTCAACTTTTAATAGAAGACCCACCCAACAGGAACTAAATAATTCCAGGCTGGAGGCGGCAGAACGCTTAGCCTCAGACCTTAATATTATTTCCGATTGGGGCAAGAACTTGGTGTCCATCAACGCCTCAAAAACACAGTTTCCCCACCTTGCCACTCGACACAATCTTCCAAACAACTTTCCCCTATTCTTTGACAACACTCAGCTATCACCTTCTTCAACACTAAACATCCTCGGTCTATCCTTAACTCAAAATCTCAACTGGAAACTTCATATCTCTTCTCTTACTAAATATGCTTCCTCGAGGCTGGGCGTTCTGTACCGTCTCCACCAGTTCTTCTCCCCCGCACAGTTGCAATCCATTTACAGGGGCTTTGTCCGCCCTCGTATGGAGTATGCATCTCACGTGTGGGGAGGGCTCCACTCGCACAGCTCTCTTGGACAGAGTGGAGTCTCAGGCTCTTCGTTTCATCAGCTTTCCTCCTCTTACTGATAGTCTTTTACCTCTTAAATTTCGCCGCCATGTTGCCTCTCTTTCTATCTTCTATCGATATTTTCATGTTGGCTGTTCTTCTGAACTTCCTAACTGCTTGCCTCCCCTCCTCCCGCGGCCTCGCCACACACGACTTTCTATTAATGCTCAACGCTTTACTGTCCAAATCCCTTACGCAAGAGTTAACCAGCATCTTCACTCTTTCATCCCTCACGCTGGTAAACTCTGAAACAATCTTCCTTCTCTGTTTTTCCTCCTGCCTACGACTTGAACTCTTTCAAGAGGAGGGTATCAGGACACCTCTCCTCCCGAAATTGACCTATCTTTCGGCCACTCCTCTAACTCTTTTTTGGAGCAGTGAGTGGCGGGCCTTTTTTTAACATTTGTTGTCCTTTTTTTATGCCCGTGAACTGACTCCTCTGCTGTAAAGAAGAAAAAAAAAAGGCGCTGTATAAACACCAACACAATCAACTTTTTTGTTCTCTCTTACATTCCAGTTATATATATCTTTAGTTTCTTTATGTACACTATCTTAACATTAACACTTTCTTTATATATTCTTACAAGCCACACAATTATCCTTCACTGTTATTATTATTCACATTTCTTCCAATACTTGTTGTCATCCTTATATTTCAATCACTCTCAAACACTCGCTCCAGTCATTCTTATTTTCCTTTAATATTCCTTTCAATTTTTTCCCGTCCTTCTACTCTTCCTTTCCCTCTTTCTTATCTTTCTTTCCCTACTTTCCCTTCCTCCCGTTTCTCCTTCAATTAAACCTTATCTTGTTTTCTCTCACTTCTCTGCTTTTTCTCCTTGTCATCACTCCTCCTCATCTTTAGTATATCCCTACAAGCTCAATATAAACACCCACACAGTCAACGCTTTCTTCTCTTTTACATCCAAATTACATTTACCTTTACTCCTTTTTTTCTTACGTACACTACCCTAACATCAACATCCTCCCCTCTAAACAGCTAATCACATTCCCTCGTCTATATCGCCCGCCAGCTCCATTAACTACTCTCCCACACGTGTTCTCCACGCCGCCAGGCTCATGTGGTACATCATCTCGTTCCCTCGTTTTCTTGCCTCCACCTGGACGCCGCGTTATTAAAAGGACCCGCGGGACACCTAAATTTTGCTGCTCAGGTGAAGAATTGCAAAACTAACAGCGTGATAGGAAAAAAAAGTGAGGGATAGGGGAGGGAATTGAGGGAAAGGGGGAAATTACAGCGAAAATGGAAAAATAAAAAGTTAGGGAAAGGGGAAGAGGCGGATGTTGGTCTGGGAAGGGAAAAGGACGAGGGCGGTACCGGAAAAAAGAATGATGAAGATATGGGGGAGAGTAAGGGGAGATTAGGAGAGAAAGAAACAAGGGGAGGGAACGATGTGGGAATTTAAGGAAGTGAAGGCAGAGGGAGAGGGGGGAGAATATATGGTTTAGGAATTAACCGGATGTGTGGAAGGGGATAAACGGAGTGGTGAACAGACGTGGGGAGAGGACGTTGGGGAGGGATGTGTAAGGAGGGAAGGTGATGGAGAGTGGGAGGCAGGAAGGGAGGGGGGTGAAGATGGGGAGGAAGGGAAACAAGTGTAGGAAAAGAGAATCGGGAAGATGGGAGTGTGAAGAAGGGGAGGAAGGGGAAGGTGGTGGTAGATGTGGGGGAGTAGGACTGGTAGAAAATATGGCGATGAAGGGGGAAGAGATAGTGGTGAGATGATAATAGGTGGAGATGGTGGTGGTGGTGGTGGTGGTGGTGGTGGTGATGGAGATGGTGGTGGTGGTGGTGGTGATGGAGATGGTGGTGGTGGTGATGGTAAATGTGGGGGAGTAGGAATGGTAGAAAAGATGGCGATGAAGGGGACGAGATCGTGGTGAGAGGATAACAGGTGGAGATGGTGGTGGTGGTGGTGGTGGTGATGGTGGTGGTGGTGATGGTGGTGGTAAATGTGGGGGAGTAGGACTGGTAGAAGAGAAGATGGCGATGAAGGGGGAAGAGATAGTGGTGAGATGATAATAGGTGGAGATGATGATGGTGGTGGTGGTGGTGGTGGAGATGATGGTGGTGGAGATGATGATGGTGGTGATGGTGGTGGTGGAGATGATGGTGGTGGTGGTGGTGGTGGTGACGGAGGTGGTGGTGGTGGTGGTGATGGTGGTGATTGGAACAAATAGCGGTTCTTTATACAATGAAAAATGGAGGACAAAGATTAGTAAACAGAGAAGGTGAATAAGAGAGAGAGAGAGAGAGAGAGAGAGAGAGAGAGAGAGAGAGAGAGAGAGAGAGAGAGAGAGAGAGAGAGAGAGAGAGAGAGAGAGAGAGAGAGAGAGAGAGAGAGAGAGAGAGAGAGAGAGAGAGAGAGAGAGAGAGAGAGTAATGTGTCATACTCGGTACTAACTTTTGCATTACTTTTACGAAAATATATTCCTCCACCTCCTCCTCCTCCTCCACCTCCTCCTCCTCCTATTCATATTCCTCCTCCTTCTCCTCCTCCTCCACATTAATATCCTTCCACCCTGCCCTCTCCTGACATCCTAATCCTCCCCTGTACCGTATCGTGTCCTCACAATCCTTCCTTCCACCCCTCCTATTCCTCTTTCTCCGTCTCTCCCTTCGTTTTCTTCCTTTATGCTGTCACGGTTTTACGCCCTCTCGTAATCTCCCTTTTTTCTTCTAATCTCCCTCTTTATTCCTTTATGAATATTTCTATCTTAAGATTTTTTCTTAAAATTTAATGATTTGTTCCCTCCTTCTCCTCCCTTTAGCTTTTTCTTCATCGTCTCTTCTCTCATACCTTCCCTTCATATTTCTCCTACCTTTCGTTTACCTTCCCTTCCCGTCCCGTCCCGTCCCGTCCCGTCCCGTCCCGTCCCGTCCCGTCCCATCCCTTTCCTTCCCTTACTTTTCCCCCCTTTCCCTTCCCTTACGTTCCCGTCCCTTCCCTTCTATATTCTTCCGTTCCGTTCCCTTCCCTTCCCCTTCCCTTCCCTTCCCTTCCCATTCCCTTCCCTTCCCTTCCCATCCCTGCCCTTCCCTTCCCTTCCCTTCCCTTCCCTTCCCTTCTCTTCCCTTACTTTCCCCTCCTTTCCCTTCCCTTACTTTCCCTTCCCTTCTCTTCCCTTTCCTTCCGTTCCCTTTCCTTCCGTTCCCTTCCCTTCCTTCCCTTTCCTTCCCTTCCTTTCCCTTCCATTCCCATTCCCTTCTCTTCTCTTCCCTTCACATCCCGTACGCTAAATACCCAGCCATTCCCTTCTCTACCCTTTATTTTTCCGTCCCCTACACTTCCTTTCCTTCCTTCCTTCCTTTCCTTTCCTTAGAGAGAGAGAGAGAGAGAGAGAGAGAGAGAGAGAGAGAGAGAGAGAGAGAGAGAGAGAGAGAGAGAGAGAGAGAGAGAGAGAGAGAGAGAGAGAGAGAGAGAGAGAGAGAGAGAGAGAGTAATGAATGTTTAATTACAAAATTTCTAGTTTCGAACTTGATATGCTGGCTCCGGTGCACGCCTCATTATTATTATTATTATTACTATTATTATTATTATTATTATTATTATTATTATTATTATTATTATTATTATTATTATTATTATTATTATATGGATAATAATAATATAATGATGATAATGATAATAATAACGATAATAGTAATAATAATAATAATAATAATGATGATGATGATGATGATGATGATAATAATAATAATAATGACGACTTACTGGTATCACCAATTGATGTTCTCTTACCTGAAATGAGAAAAATGCATCAGTAATTTGCTGAAGGACTGTTTATCAATCTACCTTTCCATCTATCTATCTGTCCTTGTCATGCTACTCTAGAAAGGGATAAATATGGAAAATAATCAGGAAATAAAGCCACTTTAGAAAAACAAGACAATGGCGTCCGTGTATAATAAAGAAAAATACGAAAAGATAAGTATATTACGAAAAAAAAAATGGGGAGGTGGAGGAAAAGAAGATGAAGGAATAGAGCAGGAGCCCAGAGGGATGATCTTAACTGAAAAGGTTACCAATTGTTACGTGTACCATCACATTGGCCATGGGTGCAAATCAAAGGGTCTGGACGTCTGCCGGGTGCCCCGTGGTGGGTGTGGTTACTCGAGGGCTGAAATGGCACCCAAAATATCAGCTAGATCACCCCAAAGGGTAGCTCCTTTAAACCACTCTTTGTGTAATCGGCACCATCTCCACATCTTTGGAGTACGGGTGCCAGACATTTTCACTGGTGGCTGGGGTCCGCCAGACACAAAGTATCGGAGTAAAAAATTGAGCTAGATCAGCTCATTGAGTTACCCAGTGAACCTTGTTGTAAAATGTTCAGTACATCCCCCTGTATAAAACACAACCCGTGCCATAAATTTTCTTTGATTGGTTACCACCGCCAGAAGCCCCCAAAGGATGACCCCCCCCACCCATACTGAGCTAGATCAGCTCACTTAGTAACCCAGTGAAACTTGATGTAAAATGTTCAGCACATCCCCCTGTATAAAACACAACCCGTGACAGAAATTTTCGTTGATTGGTTACCCCCGCCAGAAGCCCCAAAGGGGTGACCCACCACCCATACTGAGCTAGATCAGCTCATTGAGTAACTCAGTGAAACTTGCTGTAAAATGTTCAGCACATCCTCTTGAATAAAAAAAAAAAATGCTAGAAATTTTCGTTGGTAGGCTACCCCTGCCAGAAACCCCCGAAGGGTGACCCCCCATATGGGCTAGACCAGTTCTGTACTCGCGCCGGAGCGAGCTAGATATAGCACCCATTAGCCAGGATAATAACGCGGCCGACCGGGGTCAGTTAGGGCATGGACTTCTAGAATAGATGGACAGGAAACTCCCAAAAATGGGAAAATTTATTGGGGGCTGATGCGCTTTTTTTGATGTTGTGATAAAACCGTAAGAGATAATTTCAAAATTCCTTTTGGATATTGGGGAGCAACTATTTCTGCTGACAGCTGGACCAAAGAAATGTTGAAATCGCATAAGAGGAGTCCACACGGGCTCTTGGCCCCCAAAAAACTCCATTTTCCAAAAATCGGTCTTTTTATTCCTGAGCTCAAAATAATCAAAAGTATATGATGTTGGTGTCTAATTATATGTTTTTTGGGTCAACAAGTTCAATAAAATTGGTTTCAAACGTCTCAAACTTCAAATATATATATAAAAATACCAAAATTCAATATTTATTTGAAAGTCGCTGCATATTTATTGTATTTAATGTTTATGGAGCCAACAAATGGAATAGAACACATTTCAGAGGTGAAAAAGTTCACCTTCTTGTCCAAATACATAAAAAATCCAAATATCCGTTAATGTTATTCATATTATGGTTCAAAATTAGTAAGAAAGCAACATCTTGGCATTTATTTTCATAATTCGGAGGTTGACAAATTCAATATATACAATCCCTATCTACTATAAATATCAAATTTTGAGTACAAACACAGCAAAATTCAGTCTAATCTAGAAGTCCTTATTAATGATTCGTGAAATAATAATTTTAATTGTAAATGTTTCATATCATAAAATTAAATATTAGAAACCGTATCAAAATAACTTTTTATTTATACTATTTTATTTTTTCAGGGTCGTGACTCGTGATACAAAGAAGCAACAATGCCTAAGAAGTGTATTACCCATTTTGATGGTAAACCCTGCACTGGCAACTATGACAGCAGTAATGAAAAAGTGTCAGTCTTCAGGTTTCCAAAGGATCCACAAGAAAGAGCCTTGTGGGTAAATGCTCTGCCCAGCAAGGTCAATGTAAGGGACGAAAGTGTACTGTGTGAAAAACATTGGCCAAAGGATTTTCAGCGCAAAAATGTCAGGGGCCATTAGGATATAGACCACATGATCCCCCATCTGTTTTTGGAACTACCCCTTCTTCATGTTTTGTGCTAACATCTCCCAGTCGTCTAAGGGATGTAGATAATCGTACTGTATCAGGTGAATCCAGGAGAAAACAACAGAAGATTGAGTCTGAAAAATCTGACACTATTATGAGTTGGGATGATTTTAAGAAGTATTCTCAAACAGTAAATCTTGTGAGTGACATGTCAGAAGATAATGTAATAAAGCTTTATCATATTCAGAGCATTCCACCAATCATAACATTCTCAATATTCATAAATAGGGACATGAAAGTGAGAGCTTTCAAAGGCAATACATCTGTATCGCTCCGTGATGTTATTACTGGGTTTGATTGGAGGCTAAGTAAGTATTCAGAAATTGACAAAGTGATTGAGAAAGTCTCATCTTTTCCTATAGACATTCACAATGAACTCACACAATTATCTGAAACTCTAACTGAGCTGTGTAATGATTCAGATGACATTGATGAACAAGTAAAGGAAAAGATTTTGTTTCTATTAGAGCAGGTGAAAATGTGTTGTGTTGGTTCTAAAGGTAGGCGTTACAGTGGTCAGCTTATTCAAAGTGCAGTTGAGCTTATGCTTCGTAGTAGAAATTGCTATAGATCATTATTAAACTTCTTATCCTTACCTAATATAAAGACATTAAAATCATACTTTGGAAAACTTGGAAGCCCTGAAAGTATTGAGGTCTGTAAAGAGGTTATTTCTAGCGTGTTTGCAAAACTGGATGGGCTTGAGAGATATTGCTTCATTACTGCTGACGAAATTCATGTGAAGCCTTCAGTGCAATTTCAAAAGATCAAATAATTGGATTTGCTGTAGATTGTGAAGAACAAAAGGTTGCAAAACAGTTCTAGCTATAATGATAAATCCATCAATGGGGTGCCTTTTTTGGTGCTCGTCTCCTACCTATTAACAGCTTAAAACATGAATTCCTGAAAAAACAAATTGATATTGTTATGGAGATTGTATTTGAAGTTGGTGGATTTGTTTTCCTCATAATGACAGATAATCATTCCGTGAATCAAAAAATGTTCAAAGTATACCACCAAAACAATGCTAGTGCAGCCATCTATTCAGTTGTACACCCACATGATAATCCATACTTTAAAGAACTTTTCACATTCTATGATATGACTCACTGCTTGAAAAACATTCGGAACAACTGGGTCACAGAAAAAACACAAACGCTACAGTTTATTGATGCAGAAACACAAGCCTCCCACTTTGCAAAATTTTCTGATATCATCCAAATTTTTAATGAGGAAAATGAATCCTGCTTGAAAGAAACCAAACTGTCATATGCAGCACTGTATCCTAACAATTTTGAAAAACAAAAAGTGAAACTAGCTTGTGATCTATTTAATGAAAAAACCGTGGCAGCTTTAGAAAAGAGAGGTTTGATCAGTACATCACTTTTTGTAAAGATGGTGACAAGAGCATGGAACATGTTAAACATCAAATCTCCTAACAAAGGATATAGAACAAACGATCCTGACAGAAAACCCTACAGTGACAAAGGTGACAACAGACTTGAATATATAGAAAAGGTTGCAGTCTCATTCAAACTAATGGACAGTTCCATCAAAGGCGTTCGGAAACATGGGCTTACCAGTGAAACCAGTAATGCGCTCCATCAAACTATGACTGGATTAGTTTCCTTATCAAATGCCTAATAGATGTTGGCTTCAAATATGTTCTCAGTGGAAAAATACAAAGTGATCGATTGGAGGGTGAATTTGGAGTCTACCGCCAGACCAGTGGGGGAAATTTCCACATCTCCACGTATCAAGTGTATAATGGATTGAAGCTACAGAGAATCAAGCTCTTCAATCAACTAGAACTTTCAGACAAACTTCAAAGCTCAGGGATCAGCGAGTGTTGCAAGGGCGTGGCGCACAGTGAAGATGATCAGGAAATTATTGATTCATGTTTTCAAATATCAACAACACTTACAGAAATAGAAAAGTCTGCTCTGTACTACATATCTGGCTATGTTGCTTTCAAAGAGGGATGCTGCTTAGACTCTACTCCTGTTATCACTAATGCCAATTCAGAATTTCTAGATAGGGTGTCTCGCGGTGCTCTTGGACATCCCCCTGGTGAATTATTTGATCTCTCCCAGTATTTGTATGCCTTTTTCAAAACAAGAGAGAAAAAATGTTGCCCTCAAGTCTTCCTAGATGCATATAAAGTGATTTATGAGTTCTCAGCTTTAGATATTCAGAATATAGATAGTAAGCTTAGAAGATTCAACAAATGCTTTATCAAAGCATTTGCAAAAGACATCAATGACAAATTAAAACATGCTGACCCAAAGTGTATAAAGCAAGGGCGGATAAGTGGACGCAGAACTGTTCCAATCTAAAGCTGACACACAAGGGAAATGTTGATGTTACATTTGCTTAAACTATTTAGACTGAATTTTGCTTATTAGACTGGATTAGACTGAATTTTGCTTATTAGACTGGATTAGACTGAATTTTGCTGTGTTTGTACTCAAAATTTGATATTTATAGTAGATAGGGATTGTATATATTGAATTTGTCAACCTCCGAATTATGAAAATAAATGCCAAGATGTTGCTTTCTTACTAATTTTGAACCATAATATGAATAACATTAACGGATATTTGGATTTTTTATGTATTTGGACAAGAAGGTGAACTTTTTCACCTCTGAAATGTGTTCTATTCCGTTTGTTGGCTCCATAAACATTAAATACAATAAATATGCAGCGACTTTCAAATAAATATTGAATTTTGGTATTTTTATATATATATTTGAAGTTTGAGACGTTTGAAACCAATTTTATTGAACTTGTTGACCCAAAAAACATATAATTAGACACCAACATCATATACTTTTGATTATTTTGAGCTCAGGAATAAAAATACCGATTTTTGGAAAATGGAGTTTTTTGGGGGCCAAGAGCCCGTGTGGACTCCTCTTATGCGATTTCAACATTTCTTTGGTCCAGCTGTCAGCAGAAATAGTTGCTCCCCAATATCCAAAAGGAATTTTGAAATTATCTCTTACGGTTTTATCACAACATCAAAAAAAGCGCATCAGCCCCCAATAATTTTTCCCATTTTTGGGAGTTTCCTGTCCATCTATTCTAGAAGTCCATGGTTAGGGTCACATGGGACGGACGAGACGCAAACATCCTACACTAGTGTCAGCAGGGCTATGGCACCAGGCCTCCCTGTGAGGCCTGGCCTGCTAATAATAATAATAATAATAATTATAATAATAATAATAATAATAATAATAATAATAATAATAATAATAATGATAATAATAATAATATCTTGGTTGCTATTTTAGTATTATATATATATATATATATATATATATATATATATATATATATATATATAGAGAGAGAGAGAGAGAGAGAGAGAGAGAGAGAGAGAGAGAGAGAGAGAGAGAGAGAGAGAGAGAGAGAGAGAGGTGGGTGGGGAGGGGGAAGGAGAGTGAGTAACAAGAAAGAGAGAGTAAAGAAAAGGAAAACACCATTACAGAAAGAAACAGGGATGGGTGGTGAAGGGAGTGTGGGACATCTTTCATATCTTCCTCTTTTGCTTTTCCTCTTCCTTCCCCCCCGCCCCCCCACTTTCCTTTTGTCTCCTCCTACCTCCTACCCTCCCCCTTTATCCTTTTCTTATTTTCTTCATTCCTCCTCCTACCATTTCTTCATATTCCTCTTTCCTTTTCTCAAATATTTCGTTGTATTAAAGGTTATTCTCCTCTCCTCTCTTCGTTTTCCTTCTTTTTTCCTCTTTTCTATTCATTTATCTTTTCCGTTTTAGTATGTGCCTCTCTTTTCCATTTGCCTTCCTCTCTTCCCTTTCTCAAAAGAAAAAAAAAACTCCTCTTCCTCCCTTTCCCTACCCCATCCAACCCTCTATTCCTCCTCCCCTTCCCCTCTTTATTCGTTTTCTACTCTCCCCTTCTCTACCCTTCCATACTCCCTTCCTTACTGTATTCTTCCACCACTCCCTTCCCTTCCCTTCGCCCCGTCTCCGTACAATCTACAGAAACAACCCGTCACATATCCTTTCCTCGTCCCAGCACCATTCTCTTGCACAAATCTTGGCTCATACACCATCCCATTTTTCCCTTTCCTTTATACATTTATTTTTTTCCCTTCCAGTTCCTCTTTATTTTCTCCCACTTTTCCTCCCATTGTTTTCCCTATTTTTTTTTTCTAGTCAATTTTCTTCATATTTCTTCTACTTATTCTTAGCTCGATTTCTTTCTTCACATATTTCCGGCTTCCATTTTTTCTCATCCAGTTTCATTTCGTTTTTCCTTTTTTCTCCAGATTTTTTCTCCACCTGTTTTACCTTCGTATATTTTCCCCTACCCCCCCCCCCCCACACACACACCAAACACAATCTACGGAAATGATTCATCACTTTTCACTTCCTTTTCCTTCCCTGTCTTCCTTCCCTTCCTCCAAATGGTCTTCTTAATATAACAACTTCCATTCATTCGTTTCTCTCTCTCTTCCTCTCTTCTTCCTCTCTCAAAAATAACAGCCTTTCAACGTTCCTCTTCTTTAGGCGGAGTAGCTAGGAAGACACCTACCGAACGGGCGCAAGCCACTCCCAGTGAGGTATATATGGGAAGTGAGGAGGGTCCTTAAGCCCTCCAAAGACCCTTCCCATGTCCTTATTAACCGTTTCCCTATTGTCTCACCAACACCAGAGAGTAGTTCAGCATGCTCTCTAAAGACAGATCCTCCTGCTATCCACACCACACTACATTCACACAACATACACATCTTTTCCCAAAATTCAAGATTCAAAATGGCGTACAATACTAGTGCCTCGGAGTCCCCGTCTGGGGGTGCAAATTTCCCCTAGGCCTAACTTTCTGGCTGCCGACCTGAGAGGTGTCTTCATAACTCCTCGAACCTCTTTCTTGTCAATTTCTGCAGCATTCGCAGTCTTCGTTCTAATTTTAATTCTGTCGAACACCATCTCTCCTCCTCTAAACCTCACCTTCTCTTCCTCACCGAAACACAGGTTTCTGAGGCTACTGACAGCAATATCTACTCTGTTCCCTCCTACTGTCTCTATCCTAAATTTCAATCCAAAGCTGGATGTTGCGCCTACGTGCGCAACGACGTCACTTGCTGTCGTGCCCACGACCTTGACTCTCCTGAATTTTCCAGCATCTGGCTAAGACTTCATTGTCATTCTATTACTAAATATATTCGTGCTATTTATCTCTCGCCTAACTCTACTAACTATGTAAAATTCTTTGACTACTTGAACTCTAAAGTGGAGCACATTTTGACCCACTCTCCCTTCGCTGAAATCTCCATCCTAGGAGATTTCAATGTTCACCACCAGCTTTGGCTTTCATCCTCTTTCACTGACCAGCCTGGTGAACAAGCCTACAACCTTGCTCTCATCAGTGACCTAGAACAGCTGGTTCAGCACCCTACACGTATTCCCGACCGTCTCGGAGACCGGCCCAACATTCTAGACCTCTTCCTTACCTCTGTCCCTTCTGTTTACTCTGTCAAACTGTTCTCTCCGTTGGGCTCATCCGATCACAACCTTATTTATGTATCCTGTCCTAACGCTCCTGTACACTCTCTGGACCCACCGAAGAGGCGATGCTATGGCATTTTGCTTCAGCTCGGTGGGATGACCTGAGGATGTACTTTCCGATTTCCCGTGGAATGACCACTAATTCCAGGGTAGAGACCCCTCTGTGTGTGCCCAGCGCATTACAGAGGTAATTGTCTCTGGAATGGAGGAACTCATTCCACGTACTTTCTCTACTTCTCATGCTAAAAAGCCTTGGTTTAATCAGGCTTGTTCTCGTGCTGTCAAGATAGAGAGGCAGCTCACAAAAGGTACCAGAGCCTTCGAACTCCCGCTAACCATGATCTTTACATTGCAGCCCGGAATCGTGCCAAATCTATTCTCCGACTTACCAAAAACTCCATTGATAGAAAATGCCAAAACCTTGATTTTTATAATTCTCCCCGTGACTTCTGGCATCTAGCTAAAAACATCTCCAACTTCACTTCTTCATCTTTCCCTCCTCTCCTTATTCCTGATGGCAACACCGCCGTCCCATCTATCTCTAAGGCTGAACTCTTTCCTCAGACTTTATCTAAAAACTCCACTCTGGACGATTCTGGGCATATTCCTCCTACTCATCCCCCCTCTGACTCCTTTATGCTTGTTATTAAGATTCTTAAGAATGATATTTTCTATGCCCTCTCTGGCCTGAATCCACAGAAGGCTTATGGACCTGATGGAGTGCCTCCTATCGTCCTTAAAAACAATGCTTCCGTGCTGACACCCTGCCTGGTTAAACTCTTTCGCCTCTGCCTGTCAATATCTACCTTTCCTTCCTGCTGGAAATATGCCTTCATACAGCCTGTGCCTAAGAAGGGTGACCGTTCCAATCCTTCAAACTACCGATCTGTAGCTTTACTTTCTTGTCTATCTAAAGCTTTTGAATCAATCCCAAACGGAAGATTCAAAAGCACATTTCCACTTCTGACCTTCTATCTGATCGCCAGTATGGGTTCCGCAAGGGGCGTTCTACTGGTGATCTTGCCTTCCTAACTGACTCTTGGTCATCCTCTCTTAGCCTTTTCGGCGAAACCTTTGCTGTTGCGCTGGACATATCAAAAGCCTTTGATAGGGTACCTTTATCTCCAGTTTCCTTCCTGACCGTTCTATTTCTGCTGTGGTAAACGGTCACTGTTCTTCCCCTAAACCTATTAACAGTGATGTCCCGCAAGGTTCTGTCCTATCTCCCACTCTCTTTCTGTTGTTCATTGATGATGATCTTTCCAAAACGAACTGTCATATCCATTCTTACGCCGATGACTCCACTCTGCATTACTCAACTTCTTTTAATAGAAGACCCACCCAACAGGAACTAGACGATTCCAGGCTGGAAGCTGCAGAACGCTTAGCCTCAGACCTTACTATTATTTCTGATTGGGGCAGGAGTAACCTGGTGTCCTTCAACGCCTCAAAAACATAGGTTTTCCACCTATCAACTCGACAGAATCTCCCAAACAACTATCCCCTATTCTTTGACAACACTCAGCTATCACCTTCTTCAACACTAAACATCCTCGGTCTATCCTTAATTCAAAATCTCAACTTGAAACTTCATATCTCTTCTCTTACTAAATCAGCTTCCTCAAGGCTGGGCGTTCTGTACCGTCTCCGCCTGTTCTTCTCCCCCGTACAGTTGCTATCCATTTACAGAGGCCTTCTCCGCTTTCGTATGGAGTATGCATCTCACGTGTGGGGGGGCTCCAATCACACAGCTCTCCTGGACAGAGTGGAGTCTAAGGCTCTCGTCTCATCAGTTCTCCTCATACTGAAAGTCTTCTACCTCTTAAAGTCCGCCGCCATGTTGCCTCTCCTTCTATCCTTTATCGATATTTTCATGCTAACTGCTCTTCTGAACTTGCTAACGGCATGCCTCCTCTCCTCTCTTGGCCCCGCTGCACACGACTTTATACTCATGCTCATCCCTATACTGTCCAATCCCCTTATGCAAGAGTTAACCAGCATCTTCATTATTTCATCCTTTACACTGGTAAACTCTGGAACAGCCTTCTTTCTTCTATATTTCTTCCTGCCTTTGACTTGAATTCTTTCAAGAGGAGTGTATCAAGACACCTCTCCTCCCGATATTGACCTCTCTTTTGGCCGCTCATAACTTTTGCCCTTGAGCTGTTTCTTTAGCTGTAAAAAAAAATTATCCCCCTTTTCTCATCTGTTTCCTTCTCTAGTATAAAAATGACGCTCATTTAGTCATTCCTTCTTTTCCTCATTCTCCTTTCTCTTATTTTTTCCTTTTTCTCAGTTCCTCTTCCCTACAAAAAATAAGTCATGCTCCCTCCATCTTTTGATTCTTTACTTTTCTCCTCTTTCCTTATCTTTTTCTTCATATCTTTTCTTTCACTGACAAGATTTTCCTTTTTTCTGTTTTGTTTTTCTTTTATTTTCTCCTCTTTCCTCCTTCCTGTCCCTCTCATCTTTCTCCGACGAGCATAAAGAAACACCCATTGAATCCTATCCATTTTTATTCTTCTTCTCTTTCTCTATTTCTCTTTTCCTTCACTTTCTTTTCCCTTCAAATACAACACGACAAACGACTCACCCATTCAATCTAACATTTATTATTTTTTTGTCCTTTTCTTCCCCTATTTATCTATCCCTTTATATGCTTTTTTTTTTCTTACTCCTTCAACTCCCACTCTCCCACTGTTATCCCACTCCCCCACTGTTATCCCACTCTCCCACTGTTCTCCCACTCTCTCACTGTTCTCCCACTCGCCCACACGTCTCCTCGCCCCTTCCTTATTTTCCTGCCGCTTCACGCCCGCCTTCTTATCTCCCTCAATACGGAACTCATATCCCTTTTATCTCTCTTTCTCGCCCTCCATATACTTCCTCCTTCATGGTCCTCATTCCCCTTCTGTCCATCTTGCCACAACACCCCCCACCTCCTCCTCCTTCTCCTTCTCTTCCTCCTTTTCCTCCTCCTTTTCCTCCTCCTCCTCCTCCTTCGTTATCAGAGAGAGACAGCATAGCCAAGCCGCGTTGATCTAGGTCTTGGAGGAGGAGGAAGAGAAGAAAAATATAAGCAGTGAGTTGCAGCGAAGACTATGAGTATGTAGGAAGCAAAGCTAGAGAAAAATGGAGTTGAAAGGAAATGGGAATGGGGTGGGAGGAGAGAGAAATATAAAATAAAGAGAATAAGAATAGAAAGAGACGGAAGAGAAAAATTAAAAGAAAGAAGCAAATAATATGAGCAGGAAGAGAGTGAGAGAGGGAGGACATGAGGAAGGGAAAAGGAAACTACAAAAGGAGGAAATAATAGAGAGGAAAGAAAGGATGGTGGTGATGGTGATGATGGTGATTGTGATGGTGATTGTGGTGATGACACTGGTAGTGGTGGTGGTGGTGTTTGTAATAGTGGTGATGGTGATGATGGTGATTGTGATGGTGATGTGGTGGTGCTTGTGGTGATGACACTGGTAGTGGTGGTGGTGGTGTTTGTAATAGTGGTGATGGTGATGATGGTGATTCTGATGGTGATGTGGTGGTGCTTGTGGTGATGACACTGGTAGTGGTGGTGGTGGTGTTTGTAATAGTGGTGATGGTGATGATGGTGATTGTGATGGTGATGTGGTGGTGCCCGTGGTGATGACACTGGTAGTGGGGGGTGTTGTTTGTAGTAGTGGTGGTAGTGATGGTGATGTGGTGGTGCCCGTGGTGATGACACTGGTATTTTTGGTGTTGTTTTTAGTTTTGGTGTGAGTGATGTTCATGTGGTTGTGCCTGTGGTGATGTCACTTGTAGTGGGGTGTTGTTTGTAGTAGTGGTGGTAGTGATGGTGATGTGGTGGTGCCCGTGGTGATGACACTGGTAGTGGGGGTGTTGTTTGTAGTAGTGGTGGTAGTGATGGTGATGTGGTGGTGCCCGTGGTGATGACACTGGTAGTGGTGGTGTTGTTTGTAGTAGTGGTGGTAGTGATGGTGATGTGGTGGTGCCCGTGGTGATGACACTGGTATAATAGTGGTGGTGGTGTTTGTAATAGTGATGGTGGTAATGGTGATGGTGGTTGTGGTGATTTTGGTTGTAGTGAAGGTGGTGGGGTAGTGGTTATGGTGGTGGAGGTGGTTGTGGTGATTCTGGTTGTAGTGAAGGTGGTGGGGTAGTGGTTATGGTGGTGGAGGTGGTTGTGGTGATTCTGGTTGTAGTGAAGGTGGTGGGGCAGTGGTTATGGTGGTGGAGGTGGTTGTGGTGGTTTTGATATTTTTTTTCATATACAACTGTTGAGTTTTTTTGTATCTATTTTTTAATATTACAGCCATTTGTTTCGTCCTGCCGTATTGTTGTTCTTGTTCTTGTTGATATTCTTCTTTTCTTTGTTGTCTTGTGTACGGGTTTCTTTTCTTTTTCTTATGGTTATTGATGTAGAAAGTGTGTGTGTGTGTGTGTGTGTGTGTGTGTGTGTGTGTGTGTGTGTGTGTGTGTGTGTGTGTGTTGTCTTGTTTGTCTCTGTGTTTTCGCCCACTAAGTTATTTACAGGTCTGGTCGCCTCTGTTTTCGTTGCCGGTGTAGTTGATTTAGTTGTTTTTTAACGATATTGTTGACGATTTTTTGTCAATGTTGTTGTTTTTCTTGATGTAATGGCCGATTTTGAAAGCATCTTCCTCTTTTATCCTTTCTTCCTCCTCCTCCTCCTCCTCATAGGCCTCACTTTCCGTCAGTATCCTCCGCTACCTTTCTTTTATTCTCCTCTCCCTTCTCTCTTCCCTCTCCTTCCTCCCTCTTTTCCATATGCCCATACACCCCTGCCATATGCTTCCCCCCCTCCTCCTCCTCTTCACACGCATGAGGGAAACAAAAGTAACTCCCGGAAACAAAGCAGGTAGTTGTAGGAGGAGGAGGATTGTTTTGGGCATGAAACTGGAAAGATACAGATTCCCCTCTCTCTCTCTCTCTCTCTCTCTCTCTCTCTCTCTCTCTCTCTCTCTCTCTCTCTCTCTCTCTCTCTCTCTCTCTCTCTCTCTCTCTCTCTCTCTCTCTCTCTCTCTCTCTCTCTCTCTCTCTCTCTCTCTCTCTCTCTCTCTCTCTCTCTCTCTCTCTCTCTCTCTCTCTCTCTCTCTTTTTTATTTAAACAAATTTTTACAGAAAAAGGAGGCTCAAAATTACACTTTTTCGGTAAAATTATTGTAAGAGCCTGTGTATGGGACAAATTGAATTGTCGAATGTTGAAACATTCAAGCATACAAATACAAAAAGACGAAAAAAATAAAGAAAAACATGTAAAAACAATATCGAATAATGTCAGTTTGTCACTTCATATTTATAGTTTATAGCACTAGCGCACTTGGGTGTCCCTCACGCCACCTGTGAGCAGCCAGCTTCACCTGCTGCGTGCTCATGTTCTCCACTTGGGGAGTGGCTGCCGTGAACATGTTCCACAGGCGCGTGGTCCTGGCTGTATAAGTGCGCTGGTGCTGCCTGGAGTGTGATCGAGGCACCTCCACGAGCTGATCACCGGAGAGTGTAGTCCGGGTGAACCTCTGAACAGCGCGTGGAGGGCCTCAAGCTGCTGGTGGGAACCCCCTGCACCTGGGCTTTGTGACACACCACCAGTGCTGAGACATCACGGCGGTGCTCCAGCGATGTCACAGTGGCAGACGACTCCTCCAGGTGCTCGCTGGCCTCCACCAGACGCAGTGCTCGTCGCTGCACTGCGTCGAGCCTCTGCATGTGGGTGGCAGCACTCACCATCCAGCACAGGGCACCGTACTCCAGATACGGACGTATCTGTGCCTTGAAGAGAGTGAGGATGCCCCGTGGGTCGAGGGATCCCGCTACTCTTCGCAGGGCAGAGATTCGCAGGGAGGCCTGGCGGGCAACAGCTCGGACGTGGAGGTCGAAGCGCAGACTTTGGTCCACAGTCACTCCCAGGACCTTGATGTGGTCCTGGAGGGGCAGACTCTTGCCTCCAAGACGCAGCTGGCCTGAGACTGCTCGAGAGGCGTCTGGGGACCGTGAGATGACCATGGCCTGCGTCTTCTCCGGGGCGAGGTGACCTGCCACCTCTCCCACTGCTCCACCAGGCTGAGCTGCCTGTTGATCTCTTCGACGGCGCGCTGGCTGTCGGGGCGGCAATAGGAGCGGGAGAGTGTGCAGTCATCGGCGTAGGCTGACACTGCCGATCTCTCTCTCTCTCTCTCTCTCTCTCTCTCTCTCTCTCTCTCTCTCTCTCTCTCTCTCTCTCTCTCTCTCTCTCTCTCTCTCTCTCTCTCTCTCTCTCTCTCTCTCTCTCTTCTGATTCTAAGAGAACCGGGTAGGACACGAAGTAACGGGTTTAAACTGGATAAATTCAGATTCAACAGGGACATAGGCAAAAATTGGTTTACTAACAGGGTGGTGGATGAGTGGAATAGGCTTAGCAGTCATGTGGTGAGTGCCAATACAATTGTCACATTCAAAAATAGACTAGATAAATTCATGGACAGCGATATTAGGTGGGGTTAGATACACGGGAGCTTAGGGTCAAAGGAGCTGGCTCGTACAGGCCTACCGGCCTCTTGCAGACTCCTGCGTTCTTATGTTCTTATGTTCTTATGATTCCCTTTCCCTTCTCTCGCCCTATTTTCTCTCCCCTCGTTCCTCTTCTCTCCTCCTCTCTACCTTCTCTGCTCCATTCGTTTCCCTTCCTTTTTAACTTCTTTCGAACTTTATAACTTTCGATCCCCTTCCGTTATTTTTTCCTTTACTCTTCCCTTCTCAGCCTCTTCTTCTCTTCCTTCCTTCCTTGCTTTATCAATGCTCTTGTTTTCGTCATTATAATTTTCTTCTGTACCCATCTTTATTTAATTTTCTATCTTTTCTCCTCTATTTTCTCTCTTTGTCTACCATTTACTGTATTATATCTCTTCATTTCTATCGTCTTCATCTTCCTACCACTCTCGACTCTCCTCCTCAGGCCGACGCGAGGAAATAACATTCTGGATCTAGTCTTCACGACCGACAGTTACCTCATAACCGTCTGTGAGGTCGGCGAGCCATTTGCAGGCAGTGACCACAACATAATCAGATGCGTTTTAAATATTGAAACAAAAGCACGAGAAAACTCACTCCTGATACCTAACTATAGTAAAGCAAAGTTTACGGACCTAAGAAGAGACTTGGCTTCAGTAAACTGGAATCATTTGCTATATAACGTCAGCGTTCAAGAAATGTATAATCGTTTTACTGCACAAATCACAGCGACCGTAAATAAATTTATCCCACTCCAGCCACGAAGGACAGAGAATCAAAAGCCGTTATGGATGACTAATTACCTGCAGAAAATCATCGTCGAAAAAAGAAAACTGTATAAGAAATATAAACTGTCACACACTTCACAGGATCATACTAATTATATCAATATCAAGAGAGAGTACGAAAGGAAAATCAGAAAACAGAAACGAGAATATGAGATGAAAATATCACTTGATGCCAAGAAAAATCCAAGGTTATTTTTCAGTTACATAGGAAGCAAAAAAACTGTAAAAAAATAATATCGGCCCACTATTAGTAAATGGCGACACGATTAATGATGATAAAGGCATGGGGTTGGTCTTAAATTCAACCTTTAGTAGCGTATTCACAAAAGAGAACATGACATCGATCCCAGCCCCGAGCCCTATTTTTCAAGGCCCTGAAGAACATAAGCTTGCGTTGACCGAAATCGATATCAGTGAAGTGCGTGCGTACCTGCGAAAAATAGATTCAAATAAATCTCCGGGCCCCGACAATTTATCTCCTCGCGTGTTATGAGAATGTAGTCAACAGCTAGAATTACCCATAACGTTAATGTTCAACAAGTCATTAGCACAGGCTGGTCTGCCTCTAGAGTGGAAAAAGGCCAATGTTACCCAGATATTTAAAATAGGAGATAAAAAACAAGCCAGTAATTATCGTCCTATCAGCCTTACGTCTGTCTTAATTAAATTATTCGAAAAAATAATCAGGGATAAAATGATCATTTTCCTAAAAACAAATGATTTGATAACTGATAATCAGCATGGATTTCGTAGTAATCGATCCTGCCTTACCAACTTATTAACTTTTTTCAACGAGGTTTACTCAAGTTGGGATGCCCGAGCCCCATATGCTGTAATTTACCTAGACTTTCAGAAAGCGTTAGATAAAAAATTATAGACCAATATCTCAACTTACAATTTTCTCTAAAATATTTGAAACTTTAGTGAAGGTTTATTTAATTGACTATCTTGAAACTAAGAGTATATTAAACCCTTCTCAATATGGTTTTAGGCGGTACTGCAGCACTTTTACAGCCTTAAATGTATTTTCTAATTATGTACTTTCTGCAATTGACAAAAAATTCCATGTCTTATCCATATTTATATATTATTCTAAAGCCTTTGATACAGTACATCATAAGATTCTTATTAACAAAATGTACCACTATGGGACCAGAGGCTCAATACTCTCTTGGTTCAAAGATTACCTAACGGATAGACATCAATGTACTGTATTTAGCGGCGATAAATCATCTACTACCACTGTAAAGCTTGGTGTACCTCAAGGAAGCGTTCTAGGCCCAATTCTGTTTCTAATATACATCAATGATATATCAAATCTTTTCTTTAAAGCTAAAAGTATATTGTTTGCCGATGACATGACACTCTACTTATCAGGTCCAAACCAAGATCAACTTGTACTAAATGCAAATCATGAACTCGAAAAACTATACCAATGGTGTCTATGTAACAGACTTACAATTAATACAAAGAAAACCTACTTAATGCTATTCACTACTAAAAAAGCGTCTAACTTGATTAATTTAAAAATCATTAATGAAATAATTTATAAAGCTGATAGAGTGAGATTTGTTGGTGTAGATTATGATGATTCATTATCATTTAAATATCACATACATAGCCTTACACTGAGAATATCAAGACACATTGCTTTACTTTATCAAATAAAGGATCTCATGCCTTAAAATGTATTAAAGTCAATATACTATGCACACATTTATTCACTAATTACCTACTGCAACCCCATTTGGTGTACAACATACACCACCTATTTAACCCCCCTAAGATTGTAGCTCAAAAAATTGTTAGAATTATTATTAACAGCAACTATTTAGCACACACTAGTCCACTCTTCAAGGAAACCAAAATCTTAAAACTGGATGATATAACTAAACTGGAAATAGCTACACTCATGTACAAAAATAAGAATGAAATGCGTGACCTCCTCCCATCTCATGATTATAGTACCCGTCACCGCGACAATCTGAGCTTTCCTATTCATCGTATTTCAAAATTCCAACATTCAACTACTTATTTGGGTCCTGTAATTTGGATTCTATCCCCACACAAATTCAAGAAGCTCCTTCCCTCAACACATTCAAAAGCCGATTAAAAACTAATATTATAATGACCTATTAACTAACTCACTTTTAGAGAAAGACAAACTAGAATAAATAGGCCGATGAAAAAGTCTGAGAAAGAACAAGATAAAAAAAATTGAAAATAGAGAATAAACATCCCCCACTTGAAAAAAAGGTTCCCATTTCTCTTTTTGAAGCCGTAATATAAAAGGCAATTACGGAGATTGAATATTTACAACACGAGTCCCTTTGAATTGAACCTAAATGCCTACAAAGAAAATAATGAACGAGAGACCACAAATACTGGACCACACTAATGATTATGAATACGAAGCCTAGGTAGCATTAAGAAGAAGCAAGACAAAAGGCTAGGCACGTGTGTGTGACAGGTCTGTAGGGGGCAGGTGTGTGGGGTTGATTTAGGCATGAAGGTGCGCCACGTGGTCATGGCAGGTGTGTGACAAAGACAATTAAGAAGACTTTGTGTCTGAAAGGAACAGAAATTCAGAAAATGCTGATACACAGAACTTCATAGCAACAGAACCTGAGAGAGAGAGAGAGAGACGGGCTGAGGAAACGGAAGAGACGAGACAGGGAGGAAGGACATTATGAAGACTAGAATTTACGTTTTTGATTTGTGTGTGTGTGTGTGTGTGTGTGTGTGTGTGTGTGTGTGTGTGTGTGTGTGTGTGTGTGTGAGTGTGACTACCTTATTTATCATAATTTTTTCTTTTTTTTCCTGTTATCCGCTCGTCGTCTCTTTTTCTTAATCATCTTTTCTTCCTCTTCGTTTTCCTTCTAATTTATGTCTCCCGTCCGATCTTTGCGATTATTCTCACATAAATCTTTCCTCCTCCTCCTTCGCCTTCTTCATATTTCACATTTTGGTTCAATTTTCCAGAATTAAGATTTCTTACTGCTCTTCCTCTCTTCTCCTTCCTCATGACCATCGTCTGACCCTATTAAAAGGCCAGGAGGAGGAGGAGGAGGAGGGGGTGGAGGTGGAGGTGGTGGTTGAAGAGGATAAGGAGGAGGAGAATTTGGACGAGAAAAATTGATTAAGGAAAAGTAGTGAAAAAAAAGAAAAAATGAATTTTAGGAACGGAAGGAAAGTGGGAGTATTGGAGAATAAGAATGAATGTTATTTTCCTTTCTTCCA
>NC_066509.1:34293950-34308950 GCF_024679095.1 Eriocheir sinensis | reverse complement strand
AGATAGAGATATATAACGAGTGAGATGACCATTCTGTGTGTGTGTGTGTGTGTGTGTGTGTGTGTGTGTGTGTGTGTGTAAAGAAAAAGTGTGAAGACGCAAAAGACAGTAAAATAAAACAGGACTTGGCATGAAAAAAAAGTGGAGAGAACATCTAAAAGGAAAGAATGTATTAAGGAAGGAACGAAAGGGAAAAAAAGGAGCATTAAAGGAAGGAGGAAGCGGAGAAAGGTAAAATTCAAAGTTGTTTTTTAAATGTTTGAATGGAAGTCAGACGAATGAATAGAGAGGAAGGAGGGAGGGAAGAAAGGAGAGAAAAATAGGAGGTGCAACAGAGGGAGGGAGGAAGCAAAGGAGGGAAGATGAATGAGGGAAATGAGGCAGAGAAAGAGAATACTTGAGGAGTGAGGGAAGGAAGGGGGAAAAGGCTGGCAAAGGAAGAAAGGAGAGAGATAAATAGAAAATGGAGGAAAGACGGAGACGGAGGTGAGAGTAGTATAAAACAGGGTGAGAAGAACGGAAGGAGAAAATAAGAACAGAAATGAAAGAAAGTGAGAGAATATGGAGAAAGGAGAGAGACGGAGGGATGAAGGGGGCACTCTCTCCGTCTGTCTCCCCTTTTCTTCCCTTCTTATCTCTCCATCCTTCACCTTTGGTTTTCCTCCTCTCTATCTCCCCTTTTCCCTCTTCCTCTCTCTCGCTTCCTCTTCATCTCCCTTTTTTCTCCTCAGTTTCCTTCTCTCAAATCCTTGTTTTCCTCCAACCCTTTTCTCTATCTCCCTTCCTCTACATTGTTTTTTTCCTTATTGCCATCTCCACTTTCCTCTTCTCTCTTCCTCTTCTCCCTCTTTACATCCTTCATTTACTCTCCTCTTTCTCCTCATAATACAAATTTCCACTCGTTATTTTTTTTCCATTCGTTCTTCCCTGTTTCTTTTCTTCCTTTTTCTTCCATTTTCTTTATTTTCATTCATCATTTTTATCTTTCCTATTATTTTGTTTTTCTTTCCATAATTTCTTCTCTCGGTTTTTTCTCTTCAGTTCCTCTTTTTTTGTGTGTGTTCTCCTTCTTTCTCTTCTTTATTCTCCTCTCCCTCTCTTCCTTCTCTCCCTCCCTTAATCTCCCTTTCTTTGTTGTAACATTTTTTTTCCCTCTTCAACCTCCACTTCCCCTTCCATCCAATCCTTTCCTCTCTCTTAACCTCTCCTCTTCTCTCCACCCTTCTCCAATGTTTTATCTTCCTTGATACTGACCCACCTGGTTTTCCTCATCTTTTTTTTTCCTTCTTCCTTTTTCTCCTCCTCGGAGTGGAAAAAAATGGGCGGCTTTTCCGATACCCTACGCCCCTGTCCACCCAGCAGTGAATGGGTACCAGGTATTAATCGGGGGTTTTGCCCCGTCTCCTGGGGTCTGTTACCTTCTCCTATAATTCCTTCCCCTCCTGTCTCTCTCCGGCATATGACCACAGATGTTGCGCCGACTAGACGAAACTTTCCAAACTTTACTTCTCCTCCTCCTCCTCCTCCCTGCTCCATTTGCCTTCCCCATTAACCCATGAAATGTAACCAGCCCCGTCCCATCCCATTTCTCTCTCTCTCTCTCTCTCTCTCTCTCTCTCTCTCTCTCTCTCTCTCTCTCTCTCTCTCTCTCTCTCTCTCTCTCTCTCTCTCTCTCTCTCTCTCTCTCTCTCTCTCTCTCTCTCTCTCTCTCTCTCTCTCTCTCTCTCTCTCTCTCTCTCTGTCGGGAACCAGAAAACGAACAAACAAGAGGAATAGCCATAACAGTACAGAGTAAACATCTCATAGGACAAACACTAACAAAGAGAGAAACAACGAGGATAAAGAAAAACAGATACCCAGAGAGGAATGAGAGATATACAAATGTGTAAACATCTGACAGGACAAACACTAACAAAAAGGGTGACATATATATAAGTGTAAACATCTCAAGTACAAAAGATCCGAAAAAACCAGGGTAAAGGAAAACAGATACCCAGACTCAGATACAGAAAACAGATACCCAGTAGGCGTGGTCAGAAAGTGTGAACAACCATTGAAAAAGACTCTGACCCGTGACGTCAGTCGTGGCGACATGTTATGAGCCAATAAATTAACAGAAAAATCACTGAGGGAGTGTCTTAAGACTGACTCACGAATAGCAGGAGAAGTAAAACAATACAACATAATGAGCGAGCAGATGGGTGTGACAGGAAGTATTGGCCACTGGTTATGTAGAAAATTAAGGGCGTGTCAAGGATGTAAGTCCGCCTAAAGCAAAGAAAAATGTGGCCTAGAACTCAGTGGTATGAGTAGACCGAGCTTGGTTCTCGCCTCAAGCAGACCTGCTACTCACTCAGCCGAGGATGGCTGTTGTGATCTTAATCGTGAGTAGAAATTCGAGAATCTAAGGGAAACCGACTGTATTGTCCTGGAGATTATAATGTAGGAGATGTGAAGTAGGATTGTGAGTGGGACAGGATTGTGATTATTCGTTTGCGATGTAAAGCAAAGGTAAAACCACTGGGTGTGGTATTTGGTGCTTCCGTGACTTGTAGTAGATTATAATGTAGGAGATGTGAAGTAGGATTGTGAGTGGGACAGGATTGTGATTATTTGTTTGCGATGTAAAGCAAAGGTAAAACCACTGGGTGTGGTATTTGGTGCTTCCGTGACTTGTAGTAGATTATACTATAGGAATGTGTAGTAGGATTTTGTGAAGAGAGTACATAATGATTGTGATGTAAGCAGAGAGATACAAACCACTGCTTGTGGAACGACGAGTGTTATTATTATTGGCAACAACTGAGCACATATTGTAGTATTATGTTTAAGACGTGTCGTTTGTCATATGTTGCATCCATTGCTGAATATGCCAGTGTTATGATCGTCTGAGCATAGAATATTGCGTAAGGCAATTACTTTCATTTAATTTTAAATAAATGTATATTTTCTTTTTCCCTTGTTTATCCCCGAACTCCAGTCTCCAATAACAACTTAAGCCGGATCACGCTACCAGGGATACGAGACAGTGAGATCATTTATGGAGTAATTAATGAGTGATAAAAGAGTTGATTTAATACAAGAAAAGAAGGGTCTAAAACCTCCCATCCCTCCTTCCCTTCTTTCCTCCCTCCTCACCTTCCATCCTCCCTTTCCTTCATTTTAAACCCCCTCCCTCCCTCATCGCCTCCCCTTCCTCCCTCCATTCCCTTCCCTCCCCTTCCTTCCCCTTACCCGCAGGAAACACCTCAACCTTTCCCCCTTAGTCTGTTTCTGGCCTTGTGGTGTAGTGGTTAGCATAGCCGCCTCTAGAGCGGAAGACCCGGGTTCGAGTCCCGGCAAGGTCAAAATCGTGGTGAAACACTTACATTTTATTATTATTATTATTATTATTATTATTATTATTATTATTATTATTATTATTATTACTATTATTATTATTATTAATAATAGTAGTAGTAGTAGTAGTAGTAGTAGTAGTAGTAGTAGTAGTACCTTTATCATTATTATTCATATCGTGTATATGCTATTTGTTGTTAATCATTCAGATAAAAAGAAAAAGGAAGCGAAGCTCTGTAAGCTCCTTGTCTCGGCAGCTTCAAACAACGCTCGTCAGAGATCGCTGTTTAGAGGTCGTCGTTTACAAAGGCTTGGGTCGGGTACCCTCAGGCGCCTCCGCCTCTTACATCAACTATTTCCAAAGGCCGAAAAAGAGATTAATCGGGTTCTCATGAGTTGTTGTTTTTTCACGTCCATGGTATAGAAGCTTCGTCAAACTACCACCAGGGTCACAAGCTAACCCTGGAGGTGCCCACAACTTTTGCGAAAGCCTTGCTAAGTGTGTGTTTGGCCGCCGAAATGTTTGGCGAAACAGGATCACCTTTCTCGCGTCGCGCGTAAACACTGGGGTTCGAATCTCCTCACCTCGGCTCTTTACATCCCCGTGTTGATGAGGTTCTCGCCACAAATATTTATTATGCAGCAACGACGCGCAGGAAAACACGTGAAAGATAACAATCCAATAATTCATCGTTGAAAAGAAAATAATACGACTAAACATTGCACAGGGCAACAACATATCCGATGAAAGAAACAGTAAATTATCGAAGAGAAAAATAATGTGAGACAATCTTGATACAATAACATGTTATATGAAGAAAACGTAAATTATCATATAAAACAGTAAAGCGAGACAAACTTAGTGTGTGAATATGTAAGAAGAAACGTAACATCAACATCCAATTATCGTAGAAGAAACAATAAAATGTTAAATTTAATACCGGAACAATTAAGAAAATAAAATCTTACACTATATTCCCGTAGATTTTAAGTTACAGACCCAGTAAGTGATCGTAGATTAATAAATGCATAACACTAAAACTATCGTAGAATAAAGAAACTGTTAGGCTTTTAACATAATAAAACGAAACAAATAATACTAACTCATTAATAAAGGGTAATTTTCTGTACAAACACGTATAACGATATGGACAGGAACAACGCAAAAATAAAACCAATCAATCAATCAACGGAGGCATACGCCGGGGGGTGCGTCGCTACGCCCACCCTACGACGCCAGGTCCGGGGGTGTCCGTCCGGGCGAGTCTCCATGCAGGCTGTAAATTATGGCTAAAAAAGATATACAAAACAAATTACATTACAAAAGACAAAACAAAAGACATTAAATGGGAAAAATAAACAATGAACCGAACCAACATACACAACAACTGAATAAAGAAACAATAACGTGACGATTCACTGTACTGGAAGGGGGCGAGGCCAACACACGAACACACATTACACAAAGACAAAACGAACTGTTGTTAAACCGTTAAAATGAAGAAGAAAAGTGAGGAAAGTATAAAGAATTAACGACACCGAAATTACATAAAATGTAATTAAATAAATCTAAACAGTAATGAAGAAAAAAAAAAGTAAAACCACAACTTGCACGAAAATAAGTTAAAAAAAGTAAAACATAATGATGTAAAATTAAGTAAGCGAAATAACACAACACGAACATCAATCCATCAGTTAGATAAAAACAACATTATTATAAAGTGTTTGTTGACCGAATTTCAGATGTGTCTTGAGGCCAACACTCATCCAGGCCGCTCATTTGTCTGTCTGTTTACCTGTCTGTCTTATGCACTCTCTCTCTCTCTCTCTCTCTCTCTCTCTCTCTCTCTCTCTCTCTCTCTCTCTCTCTCTCTCTCTCTCTCTCTCTCTCTCTCTCTCTTTTGTCCCTTCTTCCCTCCTTCCCTCCGTTCCTTCCTCCCTCCCTCCTCACCTTCCGTCTTCCCCATCCTTCAGTATAAATCCCCTCCTCAATCCCTCCCTCCCTCATCGCCTCCCCTTCCTCCCTCCCTTCCCTCCCCTTCTCTCCCCTTACCCGCAGGAAACACCCCAACCTTTCCCCCTTAGTCTGTTTCTGGCATTGTGGTGTAGTGATTAGCATAGCCGCCTTTAGAGCGGAAGACCCGGGTTCGAGTCCCGGCAAGGTCAAAATCGTGGTGTAACTTATTTTTCTATTATTATTTTTACTATTATTATTATTATTATTATTATTATTATTATTATTATTATTATTATTATTATTATTATTATTATTATTATTATTATTATTATTATTATTATTATTATTATTATTATTATTATTATTATTATAATTATAATTATAATTATAATTATAATTATTATTATTATTATTATTATTATTATTATTATTATTATTATTATTATTAAAAATATTATTGTTGTTAATATACTTCTATTATTTTTTTATAAGTATCTTAAATTTCTTTTATATATTATTCATTATCAATTATTTAGAGAAAGAAAAAAGAAACGAAGATCTACCCGCCGAAATGTTTGGCATGACAGGAACACTGGGGTTCGAATCTCCTCGCCTCGGCTCCTTACATCCCAGTGGTGACGAAATTCTCGCCGAGAGAGAGAGAGAGAGAGTGTGTGTGTGTGTGTGTGTGTGTAAAAGGCGGAGGAGGAACAAGAAAACATCCACATCCCCTAACTCTTCCAAACTACTCCTTCCCTTTACCCTCCCTCTTTTCCTTTTCCTCCTCCCCCTCCCCTTCCCTTCCACCCCCGTGAGTTCCAGTGAGTAGCAGCGCTCGGAGCCTCGCCAAGGGGCCTTTGATGCCTCACTCGCCGCCCCGACACACCCCGCGGCTCGAGGCTTTACTCGGCGTGTTTCGAGGCGGCTTCGAGACTTTGGAAAACTTGTTTGCTCAAAAGATTCCTCCGGGAGTTGAAATATTTGGCTAAGCTTTTTTCATGATTGAGCTCTTTATGGTAGTAGTAGTCGCAGTGGTGGTGGTAGAGGTGGTTGTAGTAGTAATGGTAGTAGTAGTAGTAGTAGTACTATTAATGATAACAGTAAATGTAGTTCTAGTAGTAGTAGTAGTACTATTAATGATAACAGTAAATGTAGTTCTTGTAAATCAGTGTAATAGTAATAGTAGTAGCAGTTGTAGAAGTGAATGTTGTTGTTTTGCTTGAAATTTTAGTGTATATCTGTACTCTATAATACAAGCAGTAGCAGTACTACAAGTAATTGTGGTAGTAGTAATACAGTAATAAAAGTAGCAGTATTAGATTATTATTAGATTCACTCATGTTTCTTATATTTTGCAACTTTTTTTCACATCTCATTATTTCCCTTTCCTCGCCGCCTTCCTCTCTGCCTTTGCATCCGCTTGGCTTTTGTATCACTTGTTATCTTCTTGCTGCTGTTTTTTTTCTTTCAGTATTTATGATCATTATTTTTTTTTTTCAAGTCTCCTTTTTGTGTTTGAGTCTTTTGGAATGATCCTTACACTCGAACGCAGAGAGAGACGTATTTGCTACTAATGTTTGTTTCTTACTATTCCTAAGAGCCCGAAGCTTAATTAGTGTGTGTGTGTGTGTGTGAGTGTGTGTGTGTGTGTGTTGTTCCTAGAAATAAATTTTTGGTTGCTAAACATATATAGGGAGAGAGAGAGAGAGAGAGAGAGAGAGAGAGAAGGTATGGCCGAATGGTCTGCGGAATTTCGTTTCTCTGATCTTAATGACTCAAGACTAATTGTGTGAAACTTTTTGAAAACTCCGAATTATGAAGAAAAAAAGTATAATCACGGAAAAATGAAAATATTTGAACCATAAGTAGCTAAAATTTAAGCTGAATTTGACAATCTTCTATTTCTCCTCTTCCTCCTCCACCTCTTTTTCATCTTCCTCCTCTCTTTTCAAGCACCTTCTCCGCCTCAAGTCATGCTGCTAACTTCTCCATATATAAACTACTAAACATTTTTATAGCTGAAGAGGTGTCTGCGGTAATTACCAACCAAAGTACAGGGAGGGGAGGAGCCTTCGCTTGGACGGCTTCCTCTAGAGTCCGGGTTGATGGGTGGTCTTCAGGACAGCATGTGGGTAGTTTTAAGCCACTCGGCGGTGACTGAAAAATCCGAGTGGTAGCGTGAGGATTCGAACCCGCGTCGTCCATCACGCGGCGAATGTGGGTCCAGTACGCTATCACTTCGGCCACCGCCTACCCATAATGTGAACCTCAAATCGTTTCTTTTTACTTTTGTTTTCTATTTTTTTCTTCCATTTTTTTCCTACAGTCATATCTCCTGTATTCGACAATGTTTGGTCTTTAAAAAAAAAAATTCTAGTTCTATTTCGTATTTGTATTTATTTCGTAATTGATTATTATTTTTTTCTTTAGTTTTTTTTCCTTTTATTTTCTCTTCAATGTCATGTTTCAACTTTCTGCCTAATTAGCTTTTTGAATTTATCCATCTGCTCTTCTATTTTGCATCATTATGTTCTATTTTGTTAATATATATTTTTTCCATTCTTTTTTATCTTAGTTTCCTTCTTCTTGAAATTCACCAGTTTTCTTCTCTTCTTATCTTTCCACTTATTTTTTTTTCTAATTTCATGTTCCTTTACTCCTCTGTTGTTTGTTGTTTATTTATTGATTTATTTCCATAATTTTTGTTGTTGTTGTTCTTTTTAACTTCTTTTAATTTTTCTTCAAGTTCGTCCCCAGTTTTCTTCTTAACTTTCCACTTCGTTGGTTTTCTAATTTCATGTTCCTTCAGTCTTCTATTTCGTGTTTACATTTTCTATTCTCTTTCGACATTTACTCTCTAAGTGTTTTCGTTTTCTCTTTTCCTTTCAATTTATTTTTTAATATTGTTCTTTTCTTTCCACTTTGTTACCCTTCCAACTTTATGGTTCTATAGTGTATAATTTCGTACTGTTTCATTTTCATTGTCGTTTTCTTGTCTTTATCTTTTTTTTTTCCACATTGTTCACTTTCTATTTTTATATTTTGCTCCATTTCTTATTTTGTATTATTTTCTTCCTTGCCGCATTACCTCCATGTTTTTGGGTGTGGGAGGGTGGTTCTTATATTTCATTGTATGTCATCTGCGTTCCCATTTGTCATTTTCTTTCTCTGTCGATCTCTCTCTCTCTCTCTCTCTCTCTCTCTCTCTCTCTCTCTCTCTCTCTCTCTCTCTCTCTCTCTCTCTCTCTCTCTCTCTCTCTCTCTCTCTCTCTCTCTCTCTCTCTCTCTCTCATTTTCTTTCCTTTTCCGCCTTGCCATCTTTTAATTTCAAGTTCTTTGACCTTCATTTCCAGTTCGCGTCATGCTCTGTCCCTAGCACCATTTTCTCCTTTACTTTCATCTCAATTTTCTTCTTTCATCATGAATATTTTTTTCGCTCGAGTTCCGTCATTTAATTTATTTTATTTTCCACCTTCACATTCCTTCTGTCTCTCATTGCCCAGTGCTGTCACTTTCCTCTCCCACCTTCATTTTTTTTCGTTACATGCCTTTCAAGTTATTCTTCTCCTGTATTTTCATCTCCACTCCTCTTCTTTTATTTCAACTTTGTTAGCTTTATTATTTTATTTCCGTGTTATCCCTCATTGTGTATTGTTGAAATTTCTCTCCATTTCGGTCTTTCTTATTTTCTTCCTTTTAGATTTCGTTTGTAGTTCTGTTCTTATATATTCACTTCACTAGCTTCATTATATATTTGTATATTTGTTTATTAATTATAAAAAAATATTTAATTAATTTATTTATTTTATAAGTTTGGCCTGTTGCACCGGCAGGCTATCTTGATGGGGCCTGCTGCTCGGCCCCATTCCGTTTGTGGTGCAGGCAAGCGTTTATATTGGCACCATTTTGTTTAGTTTTTCATTTTGTTCTTTTTTTCACATCCACAAATAGATTTTCCTTTTATATTGATTATTTCGCTGCTTTCATACTTTCCTCTCTTGCCCGTCACTTTCTTAAAAAAAATCACTTTTTTGGAGCTTATTTGCACGTTTTTTTAGTCTTCTTTTTTTTTGTGTCGTTTTCTCTCTTTTGCATCTGTTTCTCATATCCCTTTCTTTGTTTTTTATTCCTTTTTGCTTTTATAGTTCTTAATTATTTCTTCACTATTTTACCTTCTCTTTAAATTTCATGTTCATTTAGTTATAAAATCGTACTGCTGTGATTTTCAGTTCCATCATTTTCTTCTCAATTCATGTTTCATTTATCCTTTTTTTTTACCGTCTTTCGAAATTTCATTTTCATATAATCCTGATTCTGCCATTTTTTTTTTCATTTTCATCACTTTCTTCTCTCTTATTCTCCATTTTTACTTCCTCTGCCTTCCTCCCTCCGCATTCATTATTCTCTACACCCAAACATTCCTTCATTCCGCCGCCCTTCTCGCTCTCCTCAGTCCATTCGTCACAATGAAGGAAAGGGGACACACACACACACACACACACACACACACACACACATTCTCTCTCTCTCTCTCTCTCTCTCTCTCTCTCTCTCTCTCTCTCTCTCTCTCTCTCTCTCTCTCTCTCTCTCTCTCTCTCTCTCTCTCTCTCTCTCTCTCTCTCTCGTCTGCAGCATTTTTCATTCAAATCCTTCTCTTACAATGAAGAACACCCCTCGCATGTTAGGTTCGTCTTGGCGTTTTCCTTTCTCTCTCTCTCTCTCTCTCTCTCTCTCTCTCTCTCTCTCTCTCTCTCTCTCTCTCTCTCTCTCTCTCTCTCTCTCTCTCTCTCTCTCTCTCTCTCTCTCTCTCTCTCTCTCTCTCTCTCTCTTTTTTTTATTTAAACATGTTCAGTACATTAGTACATGGCAGTATTATTTTTCTATGCCAAAGTTCCCCCGACCGTTGGGGAGCTATTTAAAAGCTTCTGCCGATTATATTATACAATTATATACATGTTTACGGTGGGTGTAGGAGTAGCCACCTGTGGGACGCAACCTTCATCTGCTGAGTGGACAGTTGTGTCACATCCACATCAGCAGTGAGATTGTTCCACCACACCACCGCTGCGATGGAGAAGGCATGTTGGTGGGTGCTGGAGCGGGCCATTGGCACTTCCAGGAGGGAGGCGTTGCTCAGCACCGTTCTCGTGCTGCGCTCAGACCTCCTCCAGGTAGCCCTCAGGTCCGTCAGGTGGGGCACTAGGCCCACTTGTGCCTTGTGTAGCACCGTCAGGGCAGCGACGCGGCGACGGTGCTCCAGGCTATTCAGCTGGTTCGTGGCTGGTCTTGCCCTTCCTTCGTGTGGGTGTTGTTGTTGTTGTTGTCGCTGTGTCTCCCACTGGCTCGGTCGGTGGTGCTGGGTGCCGTTGATGAGGCGTGCAGCCCTCCTCTGCACCTTGTCTAGCAGGTTGAGGTGGCAGCGGGCGCTGGCCATCCAGGTGAGCGGTGCATACTCCATCACTGGACGGACTTGTTCCTTATAGAGGGTGTTCAGGCCCTCAGCATCGAGGAGGTTCTTCATGCGGCGCAGGAGGTTCATCTTCTGGGAGGCTTTGTGCGCCACCCTTTCAAGGTGACGGTCAAACCGCAGCTGGGAGTCCACCTCCACGCCTAGGATGTCGACGCTGGACTGCAGAGGGATGGTGTCGTTCCCGAATCTCAGTCTGCCGTGGAGTTGCCTCGCGTCCTCCCGAGAACGTGATATTACCATGGCCTGGGTTTTGTCAGGGGCAAACCTGACTTGCCACCTCTTTCCCCAGGCCATTATGTCTGCCAACTGTCTGTTGACGGACTCTATCACGTCCTGGGCTTCCTCCCTCTTGTATGTTCTGAAGAGGGTGCAGTCGTCGGCATAAGCGCTTGCTGCCGGGATGGTTTGCAGGAGGTCGTTAAAGTATATGTTCCACAGAATAGGTCAAAGGACGGACCCCTGTGGAACGGAGGCCTCCACCGGGAAGCTGGTCGAGGTGCTTCCGTTGACTGCTACGCGGAGGCTCTTGCCTAACAGGTAGTTTGAGAGCAGGCGCAGCAGGTCCCCCGTGATGCCTAGTTGCTGTAGCTTCGCCGTCAGACCGCGGTGCCAAACGGAGTCGAACGCGCCAGCTATATCCAGGGCAATCACGAGAGAGGGGTGGCCGTCATCAAGGGCGTCATGCCAGGAATTTGAGAGGAGAAGGAGGAGGTCTGAGGTAGAGCGGCCCTTCCGAAAACCAAACTGCTTCGGTGACTGCAGGTGGTTTTCCTCGAGGAAGGATGTCAATTGCTCCCCGATGATCCTCTCAAATATCTTGCTGATGATTGGGAGGAGTGATATTGGCCTATAATTGTGTACGGGTGTGACTCTGGCCTCCTTCCACTGTGCAGGCCACACCCCGCTCTGCAGGCATCGCCGGAAGATCTGGGCGAGGGGGCTGGTGAGCTCATCGGAGCATCGCCGCAGTAAGTATGGACTGACGCTGTCAGGGCCTGGCGCCTTCCTGGTGTTGACGCCCCTCAGATGTCTCCTGACAGCGTCCTCAGAGATTAGCACATTCTCTAGTCTTGAGGCGATGAGTTGGGGGAGGGTGGGCGGCTGCCTGTCTGGCTCCTGGGTTGTCATCTTTTGACTGAAGTGACAGGCCAGCAGGTCAGCCTTCTCCCGGCTGGTGATGTCCAGGTCTCCGTCGGGTTTCCTCAGGGGCGGGATACGTTCCTGGGGGGTAAGGCCTTGCTGTTCCTTCACCAGCCCCCACCACTGTTTCGGGTCGGTTTGGTTAGAGGACAGCTTTCTCCTCCTGTCGGCATCCCACCTTTCTTTTGCCCACTTTGCTGTCCTCGTCATATTTTTGCAGGCTCGTCTGTGTTGGGCCTTATTTTCCTGCGTGGGGTGTCTTTTATATCGTGTCCAAGCCTTGTTTTTCCTTTCGGCTGCAATACGGCACCTGTACCCGAACCAAGGCTGGTCTTTTGGGCTGGTTGAGTAGGTGCGGTGGGGGACGTGTTGCTGCTGGACGGTATTGAGGACAGTGGTGAGGGCGGAGACGTCATGTTGTGGGTCACCGTTAAGGACTGTGCCCCATGCTCTCTCTCTCTCTCTCTCTCTCTCTCTCTCTCTCTCTCTCTCTCTCTCTCTCTCTCTCTCTCTCTCTCTCTCTCTCTCTCTCTCTCTCTCTTTTTTTTTTTAATCAAGGGTATAGTACGAAGAGGAAGTGGGTTAGTGGTGAAGGTACAGGTGGGGAATAGGAAGTGTTCAGTTGTATGGTGTAGGTTCGTTAGTTGTTCTGGTGTAGTTGTTGTGTATCGGGCACCTTATTTGTATACCCCCGGCGTGCTGGGGGGGGGGGGGGTTGAATTGTTTGTGTGTAGAGAGCTAAGCTAAGCTATGGCGTCACTTGTGTGAAGTGATGTGTGGGCAGTCTTTCTCGTAGTGACTTCAAGCTGCGCGGAAACCAGGGATGGACCAAGTTCGTGCTGCCGTCAAGCTCCTTGACGTGGGTGTAGTTCACGTCGTCTTGCTGGTCTAGTTTTTCCCATATCCTGCCGGCGGCCTCCCGTAGCCTTGTGCTGACTAGTTGTACTCCGAGTCTGCGGTGTTGCGCTGCTGTGTTTTCCGTGTACGGGTATTTCTGTCCGGTGGCAAATCTCAGCGCTTTGTTCTGCAGCCTCTGAAGCTGTAACATCATGGGAAGCCATGTGTGTCGGGTGGGTGAGTAGTCTAGTATAGGAAGTATCTTAGTCTTTACCAGATACAGTTTGAGCCGCTCTGTGAAGTGCCAGAATCTGTCTAGAGATGTGATGGCTGTTTTAACTTTCATGGTTTTGTCGTTGACATGTTTAACGATCAGGCCGGTGAATGTCACTGTGTGGCCTAATATCTGGCATTGTTTTTGGTGGGAGATGGTGTTGCCCTGTATTTGTATGTCATTTTTTTTTTCCTGCCGAGTGCGACCACAGCGAACTTGTCTGTTTTTTTTTATCTTTTTTTTCAAATGTGTTGAGTCTGTTCGCCTCCCGCACGACCAGGGCGTCATGGTGGTCTAGGGTACCGTTGGAGGTCACTATTTGTGTCGCGTCGTCAGCATAATATATATCCATACAGCTTCTGTTATCAGACCGGGGCATGTTAGAGGTGTAGGTGATGAAGAGCGTTGGTGATAACACGCTGCCCTGTGGCACGCCGCTGTGCAGGGGAACGGGGAGGATATTGCTGACTTAACTCGAATGGAAGCTGAGCGCTGATCAAGGAAGCTACATAACAGTTTTTCCGTTAGCTCTGGCAGTCCGAGTTGAAGTATATTGTATTTCAGGCCCTGTAGCCAGACTTTATCAAACGCCTTGCTGATGTCGCGTTGTATAATAGTCCACTTTATTCCTTGTCCTTTAGTGAGAGCTACTTTTTCGCTGGCGATGGAGATATCTGACGTAGTGCTCATCACTGCCCTGAAGCCATACTGGGACGGGTTATAAAGGTTATTTTCCTCCAGGTGACATCTGAGTCGTAGGTTGATTATTCTTTCGAAGATTTTTCCAGGGACTTCTAGGAGTGAGATTGGTCTGTAGTTCTTGGGATCCGTGGATGGTTTGCCTGGTTTAGGTATCATGGTGAGAGTGGCGACTTTGAATCGTTGAGGGAAGTAACCTGTTGTTAACATCGCATTGTATATGGTGAGTAGGTACGCCAGCCCCCGGGGGGGGTAACATACTGATTTGTTGTTTCGGCTGTGCCTATTTCCATAGTCAACAGATGGGCCTGTGTTAGGCGTTGCAGATCAATCGTATGGTGTGGCCTGGTTCCTGTTGGGTCCTGTTGGAGCCATGCCTTTACTTCCCGTTCATTGTCTTGGTCATATTGAGCGTTGTCTTCAGGTCTTATTGTGAACACTGACTTCCAGGTTTCTTTGAACTCTTGGGCAATACCCTCGTCATCCTGTATTTTGACTCCTCCCTTTTCTAGGTGTATGGGGCGGTGGTGTGTGTTGCCCTGCAGGCGTTTTATTCCCTGCCAGAAGGCTTTTGGGTCCTTGTATTTCTCGGCGAGGCCTTTTATTGTATTTTCCCAGTGCCTGTTGTATGCTGTTTTGCACGTATCTTGTAGCGTTCGTTGGAGAACTCTACTTTGTTGATAAAGATCATGCCCGGCGTATCGGAGGATGTTGGTAAAACGTAGCTGTGCGTCCGTAATCTCTTGGTTGCGGTGGGGGTATGATAGTGTTTTGTGTCTTGTGAGGGGTATTGCTTGTGTTTGGGCAGTTTTGACAGCGGTATGCCAGATGTTGATAGCGGTTTCTATGTCATCTGTGTTTTTCCCCTCTAGATGTAGGTCAGGTAGTTCTGAGTCTATAATGTTCTTATATTGCTCCCAATTCGCCTTTTTTGTGTTCATCCGCTGTGGGCAGGGCACGACAACGGGTGTGGTTGAGATGGTGAACAGTATTGGGAGGTGGTCGCTTCTCGTTAGTGGCCCCTGGCTGGCGTGGGTGTTGTGGTATGTTTTCCCGTTCGTTAGAATCACGTCAGGCGTGGTGAGGGCTGAGTGGCCTATAAACGTGGGGAAATTTGAACCTATGTGCTGGGCTCCGAAGGTGGTGATGATTTTCATAATGTTTCGTCCAGTTGTATTTGTGTTGGAATGGCCAAGGCTGGTGTGGCGTGCGTTTAAGTCGCCTAGGAAGTACGTGGGTTCAGGTATGCGTAGCAGTTTATAGAAGTCAGGAAACATGATGCAG
>NC_066509.1:34271450-34291450 GCF_024679095.1 Eriocheir sinensis | reverse complement strand
CAGCTCACTCAGGCGCCTGTTTTCCCGTTGCCTTCCCCGTCTGTATCTGTCATCCTGCAGGCGGCGGGATTTATATTGATTGCACAGTACTTGGGGGTTGCGTCTTGTTTCTTGTGTAGTTGTGGATTGTTTAATTGGTGTGGGGGGGAAGGAGGGGCAGGAGGATTGTGTGGTGAGGGATGGAAATGGGGTGGTGTATGTAGGGGTGTGTGGGGGGGAATGAGGTATGCATATAAGTAGATACATGTATAGGTATTTTATTTACAGCAGATGAGTCAGTTCAAGTGCATAAAAAAAGGTAACAAATGTTAAAAAAAAGCCCGCTACTCACTGCTCCTATAAAGAGTTAGAGGAGTGGCCGAAAGATAGGTCAATTTCAGGAGGAGAGGTGTCCTGATATCCTCCTCTTGAAAGAGTTCAAGTCGTAGGCAGGAGGAAATACAGATGAAGGAAGATTGTTCCAGAGTTTACCAGCGTGAGGGATGAAAGATTGAAGATGCTGGTTAACTCTTGCGGAAGGAATATGGACAGTCAAGGGATGAGCTTGAGTAGAAAGTCGTGTGCTGCGAGGCCGTGGGAGGGGGGAGCATGCAATTAGCAAACTCAGAAGAGCAGTCACCATGAAAATATTGATAGAAGATAGAAAGAGAGGCAGCATGGCGGCAAAATTTAAGAGGTAGAAGACTATCAGTAAGAGGAGGAGAGCTGATGAGACGATGAGGCTTAGACTCCACTCTGTCCAAGAGAGCTGTGTGAGTGGAGCCCCCCACACGTGAGATGCATACTCCATACGAGGGCGGACAAGGGGAGAATAACTGGCGGAGACGGTACAGAACGCCCAGACTCGAGGAAGCTGATTTAGTAAGAGAAGAGATACGAAGTTTCCAGTTGAGATTTTGAGTTAAGGATAGACCGAGGATGTTTAGTGTTGAAGAAGGTGACAGCTGCGTGTTGTCAAAGAACAGGGGATAGTTGTTTGGAAGATTGTGTCGAGTGGATAGGTGGAGAAACTGTGTTTTTGAGGCGTTGAAGGACACCAGGTTCTTCTTGCCCTTCTTTAGAGTTCAAGTAGTCAAATAATTTTACATAGTTAGTAGAGTTAGGTGAGAGATAAACAGCACAGATGTATTTAGTAATAGAATGACAATGAAGTCTTATCCAGATGGTGGAAAATTCAGAAGAGTCAAGGTCGTGGGCACGAGAGCAAGTGATGTCGTTGCGCACGTAGGCGCAACATCCAGCTTTGGATTGAAATTTAGGATAGAGATAGTAGGAGGGAACAGAGTAGAGGTTGCTGTCAGTAGCCTCAGAAACCTGTGTTTCAGTGAGGAAGAGAAGGTGAGGTTTAGAGGAGGAGAGATGATGAATGAACAGAATGAAAATTAGAACGAAGACCGCGAATGTTGCAGAAATTTATAAGAAAAAGGCTCGAAGAGTTATCAAGACACCTCTCAGGTCGGCAGCCAGAAGGGGAGTCCTCCTTGGGGGAATGTATGGTCCCCCCCAGGCGGGGACTCCGAGGCATGATTATTGAACGCCATTTTGAATTTTGAATTTTGGAAAAAGGTGTGTGTGTTGTGTGAATGTAGTGTGGTGTGGATAGAAGAGGATCTGTCTTTAGAGAGCATGCTGAACTACTCTCTGGTGTAGATGAGACAATAGGGAAACGGTTAGTAAGGTAATGGGAAGGGTCTTTGGAGGGCTTCAGCACCCTCCTCACTTACCATATATACCTCACCGGGAGTGGCTTGTGCCCGTTCGGTAGGTGTCTTCCTACCTACTCCAACTGTGTATGGATAGCTGATTAAATGTGTGTGATGTGTGTGATGTGTGTGTGTGTGTGTGTGTGTGTGTGTGTGTGTGTAAGGCTTTCACTCCTTAGTTCATTTTTCATTCTATTTTATTTCCTCGCGTGTGCTTTAGCTTTCACAAAGTTGTTGTCGTTATTTTCCTTTTCCTTTGTTGTATTTTTGGGGGCATAACATTTCGCTCACATTTTTCATGTGATTTATATGGTGCTTGCCTTTCTTTACCTTTTTTTGTGTTTAATTTCGTTTAGGATCATTCTTTGTGTTTGTTTTATATTTGTTTCTCTCTTCTCTATCCTCATATATGATTTTAGCTTTTTGGTGTTTTTACCTTTATTTTTTTTCTTTCAACTTCTGGAACCTTTCGATTCTTTTTATGTATTTTTCTCTACTCCACTTCCTCCTTGCTTTGTGTTCCCCTCCTTGGTGGTTTTTTTTTTCTTATCTTTGTGCCCAGCGTCATTCTTTTTATTTACTTTTTTCAGTGTCATGAGTCATTTTTCTTTACATCATCATGCCAGCATCTTTCACTTAATTTTTGTCTGCGGTCATATTTATCTTTATTTTATTCATTTCCTCCTTTACCTTTTTCCTGTTCCAGCATCAGTTTGAAACTTTTTTTATGAATTCGTTTTCGCTTTATTTTCTATATATCGACGTGGCAGCATCTTCCTCTAGCTTTTTATGTGTTTACTTTGTTTTCTCCCATCCTTTCTTTTTCTTCATAACCGTTTTATTTACACACCAACAACAGTGTTTTCATCTTTCGTCTTTTTCTCTCTTTTTTTTTTTTTTACGTAACAGCATCATTCAGTTACTTTTATGTATGTCATTATTTTTCATCTTAATTTTTTTTCTTTAACTTTCTGTAATTCGTTTTGCATGTGATTATTTTTCATCTCCGTTTTTCTTTATTACATTTTGCACTTTTTTTGTCTGTTTTCTTCAGTTTATTTATTTTCATTATCTTCATGTTCAGATTTCTGTCTTCATTTTAACTCCTTTCCTTATTCAACTCGTATTTGTTTTCTGCGCCAGTTTCATCTTATCTTTAGCTCATATCGACGCAGTGTTGGCAGTATTTCCTTTCTTTTTATTCGTCGCTTTGTATCCGATGGTGTGTTCGGCACCTCGTTCCCCAGCACAATAAGACAGCGAGAGGAATATGCATAATCACAACGCCGCGCCCACTTTGCTCGTACAAATATATATTCCAGAAGAGCATTGCCTTGTGAGGGTGCCGGGGTGCCGCGTGCAGCCCCTTGTCGGCACACACACACACACACACACACACACACACACACACACACACACCTGTACACGTGCCTCCAGGTGTCGCCTCTACCTGGGAGTGTTACTGGCACGGCCGCTGGAATATTATTGTGGCTGTACTGCGCCGTGACGGACGCGACACGACGTCAAGTGGCCGGCGAGGGAGAGCTTGAAATGTGATATATGATATGATATGATGTGGAAAGGCTGCAAGAATATGTGATGAATGATAAGTAAGGTGGGAAGGCAATGGTGGGTGCGGCAACAGAACATGTACTAATGCAGGATTTGACTAAGAGGAAGAGGAGTAGATGATAATGGTTAGTAGATACGAGTACATTGATAGATAAGAGTAAATGATAAGAGTAGGTGCGGCTGTACTGTAGAATGTACCTAAAAACTGGTGGAGTAATTGATATTGGTTGATAAGGTGGTAAAATAATCATAGATGCGCCAAGAGAACACGACTCGGTACTTTTGTTTTACAGTAGAGGAGACAGATCAAGGGTAAAGAAATAAAACAAAAAATATTGACATACAAATCTGTGGAGTCGTCACTCTTGTTACCTTGTTTGTCCTAAAATCAGTTATACGCATGGCGACCCGCCCAAGACGAAAACTAAGTAAAGTTCAGAAAGTACGAAAAGAAGTAATGGAATAGAGGCAGCCATGCAGACTTGAGCGTCGGTCTTTTTAGTCACCAAAGAAAATGCAGAGATAGAAAAAAAAACTAAAAAATAAATAAATAAACAAAGATGAAAAAGAAACGGAAGATACGAGAAGAGTGGAGAGAAAATATGTGTGCAAAGTTGAGCGCTTAGTCCTTCAACTTTTTATACTGTCATCGAAGAAAATACAGATATACAGAAAATGCATAAAAACACAGATTAATAAAAACAAATATAAATTAATAAAATACAAAAGGCACAAAAAAGACGCAAAGGAGAGCATAGAGCATATAGTTATGCAGAGTTAAGCGCGCAGTCCTTCAACTTTTTTTTTCTTGCTGTCACCAAAGAATTTTAAAACTCCTCGCCGCCCAGCCTCGTCCAGACTGGCGGGACAGCTCGGCAAGGAGTCACTGGGCGGCGCCTGTCGCGGGGACGTTAGGCGGCCAGTTAGTGTTGAGGCGTGGGAGCCGCGGCGCCGCTGGCCGAGGCGTTACCTGCCTGTTGTGATTCACCTGACTCATTTACCTCCCTTTTCTTACCTGCCCAACGTGTCTCATTTACCTACTTGTCATTCACCTGCCTCATTTACCTGCTCTTTTTGAACTCACTTTCCTGTCTCCTTTCCTGCCTCATGGTCTGCCCCTTTCTCTTCCCTACCTATCTAATTCACCTTTTTTATATAAACATACAGGTATGTTTACACGCCCAAAGATGCAATGCCGTGTGCTGCCTATTCTAAGGGCATAAATGTTTATACACAAAAACAATATACACATACACTGGGCAGTCTTATGTGTCCATTTCATTGTCAGCGGAGTGGGGAGTGTGCCTTTCCAGCGGTGGGCTACTGTCTCATTACCTGCCCGTTTCTAACTGCCTTACCTGTCTCCTTCCCGTCTTTTCTGCCTCACCTGCCTGATTACTTACCCTACCTCGCTGCCCTACCTGTCTCCTTCGCCTGTCTTATTACCTGCACTTTTCGTTGTGTTTTCATTGCCTTACCTGTCTTCACATCTCTTTACCTGGCCTGGTGTCATAGTTACGTGTAAGGACTAAAAACTTTTCCTATTACCTGTTTTCTTTCCCCTTTTTCCTCCTCTTTAACTGACCTTTTATTATAATTACCTGTAAGGGCCGATAATCAAGCTATGTTCTGCTTAAATAATATTAACCAAAGTTTTGTCGGGTAAAAGTAGGAATAAATTAGCAGGGATATATTAGATGCAAATAAATCATGGCCTCATTAAGCAAAATAGGCCGGCAACATTTATATGCAGGTAATTAATTAAATGAGTGAACTTAGTTGCACAATTATTGTTTACGGAAATGTGAAAGTGTATGTGTCTCATTTAAGTTAACAAACCATTAAATAACACACTGGTCATCAAAGAACAGGTGAAGTAATTAGATGAGGACCTAATGAAGCGTGGCGTTAAGTATATTACTACGGTTCGTCTAAAAATGTTAAAAATATAATGTAAGAAAATCTCACTGACAAACCGCTTTTATTATTGCTGTACTGCTCTTACGTTCCTTCCTGTAGTGTTTTTTTCTCCTTCGTGCGTTAGTGCAACACAGCAGGTAAGGATGATCACACAGGTAGGTGATTCAATGAGTTGAATTAACTGCAACATGAAGATGGACCTTGTAATGAAACAGAACACTAAATTTGTCACATATTAGAAATAAGTCGTAAATAAGTAAGGAATTACGAGACAGAAAACAAGTCAGACAAGCAAGGAATTACAGGACAGAGAGCAAGCGAGGGGACGAATGACAGATGAATAACAGACCAGGTGACCTTAATTAATGATGCCTCTTCCTGAAAATGTAACCCTAGATTTTGTTTGGCCGCAATCAAGTATTGGATCATATTCAAGGCGGCGAAATTATACATGATTGCAACTGGTGTCTTGTTATACCCGATGAGCCATTCCCTGCCCTTTCCCTCCTCCACCTCCCCCTCTCTTCCCTTCCCTTCCCTTCCCTTCCCTTCCCTTCCCTTCCCTTCCCTTTCCTTTCCCTCCATATTATTCCCTTGCCATCTCTTCCTTTCCTTTCCTCTCCCTCCATTTCCGTCCCTTCCTTTCCCTCCATTTCCTTCCCTTCCTTTCCCTTCCCTTCCCTTCCCTTCCCTTCCTTTCCCTTCCCTTCCCTTTCCTTCCATTCCCTTTCCTTCCTTTCCCTCCATTTCCTTCCCTTCCCTTCCCTTCCCTTCCCTTCCATTGCCTTGCTCTGCCTTGCCTTGCCTTGCCTTCCCGTCCCTTCCTTTCGTTCGCCTTGAAGTCTGAGGCGGGATATCATCAGTGTTATCGTCGTTACATCATTATCTCTTCAATTAACTCGCACTATTATTTTTTTCTATATTTTGATTTACCTGACTTTGTTGTCCTCACATTACTGCTGATTCATAAGCGCCTGGGAGTATATTGGGCATCCTTCTGTGTCATCTTGCATCACATGGCCTCGCTCTTATCACATTCCTACTGATTCGTAAGCGCCTGGGAGTAAAAGGCGAAGTATCATCAACGCCATCACCATCTTCATCTCTTGAAATATAGTGTGCCATTCTTTTATGTCGTCTTAAATTATAGTCTTCGTTCTTATCACATTACTACCATTTTGTATTCGCCTGGGAGTGTGAGGCGAAACATCATCAATGCATCGTCCCTTTTTTAGTCAAACTGCGTTATTCTTTATTTGTATTCGGTTTCACTTCGTTCTTATCACACTGTTATTACACCCTATTCGCCTCGGAGTAATAGGCTAAATATCATCAATGCATCGTCATTCCTTTTGATTGAACTGCATTATTCGTGTTCCTCATCTTTCTTTTTTTCTTCGTTTCCAGAATATTTTTGCTACTTTTTGTTAGCCTTGGAGTGTGAGGGAGAACATCGTCACGGCATGAGGCCACAACGAGGGCGAGATTAAGAGCCTCGCAAGTCCTCGGCCTCTTCACCTCCTCACATCGGGAGCGAGAACTAGAGCCCACCCGTCCTCTCCACCTCCGGTCTTCACCCTCCACCTCGCGTCACAAACTTCAGGCTGACACACTGCAGTCACTTCGAGAGCGAAATCAAGAGCCCACACGTCCCCCTCCACCTCCTCGTCCTCTTCCTCGTAGCCTCTTCTCTGCGGCACTGGCTTGTGGGCAACACGCTCAGGCCGCGCCAAAGGGGAAGACCGACACGCCAGCCATGCCAAGCCTCGCCCTCTCACGCCGCGCGATGAGGGTGAGGGTCAGGATAACTTAATGCAGACCTCACTCGCGTCGGTCGTCACTGCTCCGTCAGCAGGCAAATCAAGGCCGTAAGGAGCGTATGCACCCATTAGACGCTCGGGGCCCACCATTACCCCGCCCGACGCCGCCTCTCTGGGACTTACATCACGGCGAGGGCCACTCAGCGCCGCCTCAAGGGCCTGGCGAGCCGTCGCGATGCCGGAGTGTGTCTGGGAACGGCCTGTGGAGAGTGAAGAACGGCTTGTGGGAGGGTGGAGTAGGGGAGTTAGAGGGGTATGGGGGGATGTTTGGGTGTTTGGGTGGGTGGGTGGTATTTGGAGGGATCAAGGATGTTTGGGGGATGGATGTGGTGGTGGTGGTGGTGTGTGTGTGTGTGTGTGTGTGTGTGTGTTCGGATCAGCTCATAAGGGTTTGGGTGCAGCTTGAGACATTAAGGTGACAGCAAGACTCCTCTAGACTTTGGCCGTAAAAACTAAAGACTGCGAGCGCAATTTTTTTTTTTTGTGTGTGTGTGTGTACTCTACATGAGCTCATAAAAGAATACAAACCATGAACACCGGGAAGGCAACAGTTACCAGCGGGACGAAGCGAATTTACAAATTGGAGACGCGGGAGTTCGTTTTTCGGCTCGACAAATGGCGGCAAACTCATGAAACATTTACCAACTTACAACGAGTTTGGGGAAAGAACAAGGCGGACCGGCCAGTAGGGGGGGGGGGTAGGGGGGGGAGGTACCTTTCATTCGTCCGACTCGTGTAGTAAAGATTTAAGAACATGTATTTGAGAGACAAGCGTTTGAGTTTTAGAACAAAACGAGATGCTTTTGCTCAGACCAACTCGCATGATGATTTATGAACATCCCTTGAGGAACTTCGGAGGATAAGAGGGGGCAAGGGTGGGCACATAGGGTGGGCGAGTTTGGATATGTAGGGTGGCACGGGAGGGTAAGGATGGGTACATAGGGTGGGCAAGGGCTATAGACTATGGAAGGGTGTGCAAGGGTGGGTACAAGGACTGGGCATGTGGGGGTCAAAGGTAGGCAATGGTGGATAAGGGAAGAACAGAGTGGGCATTGAAAGTTAAGCAGGGTGGGCAGGGTAGGCTATGGTGGGGAAGGATGGGGAAAGAAGGGCGGTAACTTCCGTCCTGCATCAAGTCATAAATCTGAGCTTTGGGTTAAAGAGGAGGAGGTTCAAGAGACTCAAGTGTTGCCACTGGATTAGACTAGAGTCCCTTGATAGAGAGAGTACCGACAACCTAAGATTTGGACGCCATTATTGGCCCTGGTATTCGCCGCGCTTTTCAAACGCTCGCACAAGCGCTCTTGTATTTCTGTTTCACAGCCATACGGATCGTTCACTGAAACTGAGCACACTTGTTTCAGACCTGCACACCCTCCGCTAACAGCCAGCAGTGAGCCAGCAGCCAACGAGCTCTGGGAAAATAAAAGAAGAGACAGTTTGTGTCTATATCAACAGGGATCGCCAACCCACCTGTACGCCCTTATACTCTACCATAATTTGGTCACCAGCCGTTGTAATGTGCCGTAAGAAGGTGACAGGAGATCATTATTAGCCGTACGATCAGCCACTGGCTCAATATAGGCACTCAGTAACCCACGCAGCCTGTGATATAGGCGCGTCACGGCGGGCTGCTGACGACCTTGAGAGGCGGCAGCGCTCAGAGGGTACTGAGAGACTTCAAACAAGTCTGGGTGCTTCTCTTTGAGTGTTGCTGCTGTGATGGATGGATTTAACAATACTTATCGCTGTAAAACATTATCGGCAGCAGTTTGGGAAGTCTTTCTCTTACCTACAAATCCCATCCTCGCGTGACCCTTGCCTGCAGGGAGGGACGCTGCCTCCTGAAAGTCGTAAACTCTGCCATGATATACTTGTCATAGGCCACGTGGCAGCAAGGCATTGGTACATTAAAAAGTAGCCGAATCCTCTTCCAAAATAAGTAAAATTATGTTTTTAATACCTCAGTTCAAAGTCGGCGCGGTGCTCGAGGGGCCAATAATGGCGCCCAGCAGCCTTATACACAGGACCCCCTATGTCGATACTGTCTCTATCAAGGGACTCTAGATTAGACAGCTTGTGTGTGTGTGTGTGTGTGTGTGTGTGTGTGTGTGTGTGTGTGTGTGTGTGTGTGTGTGTGTGTGTGTGTGTGTGTGTGTGTGTGTGTGTGTGTGTGTGTGTGTGTGTGTGTGTGTGTGTGTGTGTGCCCGGGTACTGAGTTTGAACTGAGAATATACAAAACAAGGGAAGGGAACAGAATGGAAAGGAAGGGAAGGGAAAGGAATGGCAGGGAAGAGAAAGGAAGATGAGGGGCGGGGAGGACTGGGAATACCTCGTCAGGTGTAACAAAAAACTATTTGCAATCCAGGAAAAGAATGTTCTAGTTTAAGCTAACATCATATGATGCAGTGACAGTATTCCTCCTCACACTCGAAGGGGAACAAGAAGTGGTGACAAAATGAAAGCGAAGTAAGAAAAATCAAATATGAATAAGGAAAGGTCCAATTCAGCCAAAGAGGTAACGGCGCAGTGACACTATTCCTTCACGTCCCACACCTTGGAGTAACAATGTGATAATCGTAAACACTGACTCCTCTGCTGTAAAAAAATAAAAATAAAAATGTAAACTCAGCAAGGTCTCGGCACACGCAGAACACCGATTTAGTTCAACACACAAGCCGTTCAGGAGGAATTTATGAGGTGTGTTTACCGCTTAACAGGCTGATGAGTCCCCAGTTGGCGCACGCGTGACACGAGAAACTTGAATGAAAATTGAAGCCTGTTCTTATTGAGCCTGAGAAGAGTTTGAATGTCTTTAGAATATCAATGATTTCCGATTCAGCGTACACGACCTCTCTTTTGGCCACTCTTCTCTGCTTCCTATTATAGGAGCAGTACTAACGAGCATTTTTGTTTTTGTTTTATTTATTTTATTTAATTTTTTTTTTTTCATTAAATTTATTTTATTTATTTTCTTTACTGTTAAAAAATGTCAGTTGTCATAACGTTCCTTTTCTTTTGTTGTTGTTGCTGAGAACGTAACTCACTTACAGGTGTTTTATTAAGCCATAACTTCATGCTTCTTCAACCTGTTTGTGTCTTAGACGAACACATCCCCACTACCCAACACTCTGCTCTGCTAAGTGTTATTTCTGATTCATTACATTCCATCACCCTCACCTTAACACACTTGCTTTCCTTCGCTGTACTAACCCCATACATCTCACAACCTCACAGTGGTGCACGCAAGCTCCTTCTAAACGTTCTACACGTATTTTTTTTTCCTATTCATTTTCCAGGAAGTGTTCATATTAGGTGCTGTTTCAGGCTGTGATTTTCCTTGTTAAACGGAAATTTCCAGGTCACCAGACACCCCGCTCGCCGGCCGTATTCCCAGGGGACCCTTTGTTTCACCCGGGACCCTCTGTCTCACTACGCTCCGCGGAAGGATCAGCCAATATGCCCTCAAATTTGAAACGTTGTTCTAACTGTGGCCTTCGCCAAGCTCCGCAGTACTTTAGGACAAGTAACGGGGCAAGCGAGACTTGCCGTTTCTGCATCAAGGCAGAGCAAGATGAAAGAAAAATCAAGCACCTGGAATCCACGATCCACTCGTTAACGCGGGACATGAAATATTTGGCGGAGCGAGTCACAGCGTGTAGCAGGTGTTCCTGCTCATCTACTCATGGGGTACCTCACCCCCCCTTCCTTCCACCCCTGTTTCTCCCCATACAGCAGCCTCCCTTCTCCTGCCTGCCTCCCCCTCCTCGCTAGTGCCTTCTCCCTTCACTTCCCCCTCCTCCTGCATCTCCCTCTTCCCTTCCACTCCTCCAACCGCTTCTCTCCTCTCTTCCCCTCTCCCCTCTCCTCACCCGCCATCTCCCCACTCCACACCCACCATACTTCCTTCCCTTCTGCCGCCGCTGACTCTCATTCATCACCCCCCTCTCCCCTTTCCTCCCCCTCTTACCTCCTTCCGTCTCTTCCTGCTCTTCCTCCTTTCTCTCCTTGTCCTCCCCATCACCTCCCCCTCCTCTGCTACCACTACCTCCCCGCCTCCTCCTCCTTCTCCCCATCCCTCCCTCTCCCTCCTCCCCTGCCTCCCCAACCACCTCCGCCACCACCTCAGCCACCTCATCCTCCCCCCTCCCCCGTCGACGTCATCCCCGTCCTCTCTCTCCTTCTTCCACTCCTCGTCCTCCTCCTCCTCCTTCTCCTCCTCCTCCTCCTCCTCCTCCTCCTCCTCTTCCTCCTCCCCCTCCTCTTGCTCCTCCTCCTCCTCCTCCCACTCTCCTGCTGCCGCCCCTCCCTCTCCTCCTGTAGCGGCTTCCCTTCCGTCTACTGACAAAGTTAATAAGAGGAAAGTACTGGTGGTTGGGGACTCTCAAGTCAGGTTCATTGACAGGTACTTTTGTTCAAGGGATAAGGAAAATAGGCTTCGAGTGTGCTTTCCCGGGGCAGGCATCCAGCACGTATCTGACAGAATGGAGGAAATTTTAGCAGGGGAGGGGACACAGCCAATCGTCTTCTGCAGTTACGGTGGTAATGACATCGGTAAGGTGGGTAGCGAAGAGATATTTCGGCGCTTCAGGGAATCGTTTGCTAAAGTGAGGGACTTCGGGGGGGTGCCGGCTGTTTGGGGGGTTTTGCCGAGGAGGGGTTGGGAGAGGTTGGCTTTCCAGAGCCTTAGCAGTAAACAGCAGGCTGGCGGCCCACTGTAAGCGAAATGGTTGGCTTTTCCTTGATAATTGGGACCTCTTCTACAATAAAGGCACCTTGTATGCCAAGGATGGCGTGCACCTGTCACTCCAGGGGGTGGAGGTTCTCGCAGACTCCCTCGAGCGATCACTTAGCACCCTACAGGATTTTTTAGAGTAGGCGAGGGGGGAGGGCCTGTCAGTGCATCGCAGACTGGGACTAGGGGGCGCAGGAGAAATCGAAAGGATATAAGAAAGGATGGGCTAACGGCTTATTACACCAACAGTAGGAGTCTCAGGAACAAGATAGATCTACTGAGGGGGAAAGCTTGTGTCGAGAAATTCGACATTATAGCTATCACGGAAACATGGGTGGATACTGCCAACAAAAACTTCATGTCTGAGTATGAAATAGATGGTTACCAGATGTTTCACAACGATAGACAGGGAAGACTGGGAGGTGGGGTGGCACTTTATGTTAAAGACACACTTAAATGTTCCGCTAACAACTCTATTCAAACAAATGGCGACTCAGAATCAGTTTGGGTGGACGTCCACAAGGAAGGACAAACTAATTCTAGGGGTTCTTACAGGCCACCCAACCTCAGCAGGCAGGACACTGATATATTACTACAAGAGGTAGGCAGGGCGAGCAGGAGCAAAATGTCTGCATAATGGGGATTTTAACTATAGGAATATAGATTGGGAAGGCGTGGTGGGTGATCTAGAGTCTGAGGATTTTCTGAAAGTAATACAAGATAATTTTCTCAAGCAGACAGTAACAGAGCCCACCAGGGTAACAACATTCTGGACTTGGTCATAACTAACCCCGAGTAGATGATCAGCGAGCTAGATGTTGGGGGAGAATTAGGTGGCAGTGATCACAAGGAAATTAGGTTTAAATTAGACTGGGCGGTGACCCATGAACTCAACCCTGTTATGGTGCCTGACTTTAGAAGAGCTGATTATGAGGGGCTCAGAAGACACCTTAAGGAGGTAAATTGGGGAACGTTAAGGCTGGATGAGGGCCAAATCTCAGGGCTGGAACCAGACAGACAGGGGAACCATGAAGAAATGACCTACAATAATTTAGTTTGAGTAATTGCAGAGGGTCAGAGACAGCATATCCCTTACCAAACACATAGGAAGGAAAATAATTACCCCAAATGGATGGACCGCAGACTCAAGCATGATATAGGCTTCAGGAGAGGAATTTATAGGAAAATAAAGAACGGAGAAACCCACCTCAGGGGTAGGTATGTAGAGCTAGCCAGGTCGGTGAAGAAGAACACTCGCCTAGCAAAAAGAAATTATGAGATTAGGGTCGCCAACGACGCCAAGAGCGATCCCAAGGACTTCTTCAAATTGTACAGAACGAAAACAAGGGACAGAATTGGACCGTTGAAAACAAACACAGGTGAGCTCGTTGAGAATGGAGAAGATATGAGTCAAATGATGAATGACTATTTCCTCTCAGTTTTCACGCAGGAAAATCTAAAATCCATTCCGGAGAGAGTTCAGAGATATGAGGGTGACGAGAACGACAAGTTGAGGGATGTGATCATCACTAGGCAAGTAGTCCAGGATGAGATTGGTAGGTTGAAGAAAAACAAATCGCCGGGCCCAGACGAAGTATTCCCAAGGGTTCTGAAAGAGTGCAAGGAAGTCCTTAGTGGCCCTCTTGCCGATATCTTTAAAATGTCGGTAAATTCTGGGTATGTGCCCAATCAATGGAAAGTAGCTAATGTGACGCCGATTTTCAAAAAGGGAGACAAGTCAGCCACCTCAAACTATCGCCCAATTAGCTTAACATCAGTTGTGGGAAAGATGTTAGAGTCGATTATAGCCAGGAGCATTCGGGACCATCTAGAAAAGCATGGCTTGTCCTTCTACACTAAAGTAATCGAGGCGGTTGACAGAGATGAAAACTATGACATATTATATCTAGATTTCAGTAAAGCGTTCGACAAAGTCCCTCATCACCGGCTATTACTAAAATTACAGGCTCACGGCGTAGATGGGAAAGTTTTGAGCTGGATCAGGGCGTGGCTTAGTGGTAGGAAGCAGAGAGTGCAAATCAATGGTAGGAAATCTGAATGGGGCAGTGTTACGAGGAGTCCACAGGGTCGGTGCTGGGTCCTCTGCTTTTTATTATTTACATCAATGACTTGGACACAGGAATCAGTAGCGATGTCAGTAAGTTCGCAGATGATACCAAGATCGGTAGAGTAATCCAATCAGACAGCGACGCTACCGTTCTCCAGGATGAGCTTGACAGACTATATGATTGGGCGAGGAAGTGGCAGATGGAATTCAATGTCGGGAAGTGTAGCATTTTGAGTGTAGGTAGGAATAACCCCTTACACAATTACTCCTTAAATGACACTCCTCTCAGCAGGTCTGGGCGGGAGAGAGACTTAGGAGTCCTAGTGAGCGCTGACCTCCGTCCTAGGGCTCAATGCATTCAGGCTAAAAATCGGGCAAACAGAGTACTAGGTTTCATCTCAAGGAGCGTGAGCAATAGGAGCGCTGAAGTTATCCTCAAACTTTACTTAGCACTAGTTAGACCTCATCTCGATTATGCAGTTCAGTTCTGGTCCCCCTATTATAGAATGGATATCAAGATGTTAGAATCTGTACAGAGGAGGATGACGAAGATGATTCAGGGAGTGAGGAACTTGCCTTATGAAGACAGGCTAAAGCAGTTAAATCTACACTCTCTAGAAAGGCGAAGGGTGCGAGGAGACTTGATCGAAGTTTATAAATGGATGAAGGGATTTAATAAAGGGGATGTCAATAAAATTTTGAGAGTGAAAGAGCCAGGTAGGACGCGTGGCAATGGTTTTAAGTTAGACAAATTCAGATTCAACAAAGACATAGGCAAGAATTGGTTCACTAATAGAGTGGTGGACGAATGGAACAGGCTTGGGAGCCATGTTGTGGGTGCCAATACCATAGATACATTCAAGAAGAGGTTAGATAAAGCCATGGATGGTGAGGTAAGGTGGGGTTGAGTGTACAGGAGCTGCCTTGTATAGGCCAACCGGCCTCTTGCAGACTCCTTACGTTCTTATGTTCTTATGTTCTTATCTAACCCCACCATTTAGGAGTTGCTAAGTCAACTCCCTTACTTTGCTTTTTTTTTTTTTTTTTTTTTTTTATTAACACAACCCTACTTGTCAAACCTCATCCATACAGGTGGATTATTATCTCAAACTCTCACTTTTATTTTTCATGTTTTTTGCTCAGTTGAACACAACCACACCTCTGTAGCCTCTTGTATACAGGTGTGTAATCAAGTCAAACTCCATATGTTTGTTACCTGCTTGTTGCCTTAATTAATAACACAACCAACACAGCTCCATCCATTCAGGTGTGATATTAAATAAGAAACCCCCCCCCCCCCCACACACACACAAACACACACTTGTTTTGCCTGCACGTAAATTCATTGCTAATAAAAAAACACCAAATGTTGAACCTTATCCGTGATTATCTCTTTCAGGTGTTTGTGTTATTAACTAAGAATTCCCCACTTCCTTTATGACCACTTAACATTGTTGTCACGCAGAAAATAGCTACCTCGCCTGTCCCATCTCATCCATGAGTAACCCATCCAGGTGTCCTGGGGAAAGCCAGCAGAACCTCTTATGTATTGTAAGACCCAGACACCACCTTCACCCACTATCACCACCACCACCACCGCCACCACCACGCCCAGAGATTTTCAACGCATTAACATTCAGTCTTCACTTCCTGTGCCTGCCAACTGTTTAATTGTCCGAAAACATCACCTGGCGCCGGGACGAGAACTGTGGCTGTGTTTGCTTTAAGAGGGATAGTTAAGTAGAAGGAAGAGGAGGAGGACGAGGAGGAGCAGGAGTATACCCATAAACAATTCTGCCTTAGCAACGGGAACAGAGGAACACAAAGAGGCGGTGAAATATTAAGGGAACATCACCACTTTATTCCCACCCAAAGTGTTGCGTTAGTGTTGCGACTCGTGTGTGTTGCGGTGAAGTCACTAACCACTGACACCACCACTAACACTTCTCCTTTGGCTGATACTTTCTTCCTCCTTTTTAATCTAACCTTGTTCTCTCTCCCTTCCTCTCTCCTTCCCTTACTCTTATCATCTTTCCTCCTCTTTCTTCCTCTTATCCTCCACTGTATGTCATGCCTTATCTCTCCCTTTCCCTCTCCGCTTTCCTCCTCTCTTCCCCTCTCCTCTCTTACCTCCTCTCTTGCCTCCCTCTATCCTTGACTGGAAAGGTGACAAACAGGTGTTATGGAGAGGGAGGAGGGGGAGGGTGTCGTCTGGATGCTTTACCAACACTAGAAGGGTCTTTATACTGTCAGGACAAAAGAGGTGTTATGAAAGCAGTAACACTCGCTTTTAGACGCTAACACCGCTCTCATCGCTGAAGTGTTACCGCTGCCACCACTGCCACCACCAGGGTCTCTCATCACTATCATCACTAACCTCATCTTCATCACCAATAACCTTCAAACCGTCACTATTACAACATACATACTATCACGCACCATCGTCTTCGTCTTTTTTTTCCGCGTCACACACACTCGTTGGAAGAAAAAGGAATAGGAAAGTGGAAGGAGCAGGAGGAGCAGGGAAGGAGGAGCATGAAGGGGAGAAGAATGAAGGTGAAAGGAGGAGGAGAAGGGAAGCAGGGTGCGAGGAGGAGGAGGAGGAGGAGGAGGGGGAAGGAAGGAACACACTCGCACGCACGCCGTCATCTTTCGTAATGCGCTGCAAGCGCCATCATACATTTCCCTCGCCAACTCTTGTCACGGACTTGGCCTTTCTCTCCTCGCACCGCCTCGCGCGCCGCTCCAGGCCCGCTGAAGGGCCTCCCGCGGCCCAACGAGCCCGTCCATCGCCGCCACGGCCTCCCTCACGCCCGTCCCCGAAGAAAACGAGGTGCGCCAGGTTTACCTCACCCTGGTTTGTCAAGGTCACAGTCGGCCAAGCGAACGCAGTCTCCAGTGTTTAAGCTTGTCAAGGGAAAGAAAACGACACACGAAGTTCTTTTCCTTCACTCATAGTAGTTTAATGTTGTGGCTCATAACCCTCACGTTGGTTTAAGAAGTCAAGGTCATACACACAGCCAAGCGACCTCAGCCTCCCATAAGCTTGTTGGGGGAATGAAAACGACACCACGTTCTTTTCCTCTACTCATTGGTTTTAAGTTAATTGCTCATAATTCTTACGTTGTTTAAGTCAAGGTCACACTCACATCCAAACAACCTCAACTCCACTTAGGCTGGTCGGGGGAAAAAATGTCACACCAAGTTAGTTTCCTTTACTTTCTTTCTCAGTCTGGTTTTAATGAAGTAAGTGTTGTTCGTTTAGGAGGTCAAGGTCACTCTCAGCCAAGCGGCCTCAGCCTCCCCTCAAGCTTGTTGGGGCAAGAAAACGACACACCAAGTTCGTTTCCTTCACTCGCACTGATTTAATAATGAGGAGTCAGTGGCTCATAATCGTCACGTTTGTTTGAGAAGTCAAGGTCACACACATTCAGGCGACGTCAGACATGTCGGGGGAAGAAAATGTCACACCAAGCTCGTTTCCTTCACTCACACTGGTTTGAAAGAGGTCAGTGTCTCGTAGCCAGACCAGAAGCATATTTTGTTTTGTTTCTTGTACGCTTGTTTTAAAAGTCCTCAGTCTTTCTCTTTGCTTTACACTTTTGACTGTCCGTAGAAACCATGAAAGAGAAGGAATAAAACAGAACGAAAAGGGGAAGGGAGTTTTTTTTTTTATATTATAAAGGAAGGGAAGGGAAAAAAGGGGATGAGAAGGAAAGGAATGTAAATTGACGGAAGGATTGTGACAGGAAGGATTAGGAAGGGGACGGGGAAGGAAACGAGGAATAGTGGAGAAGGAAACCGAGGTAGTGGGAAGGGGATGAGGGAGGGAGGAATTAAAAAAAATAGTTTGATGTCCGACCTCGTACAGTGATCTTGGCGATTGTCTTTGCTCGTCTCAACATAATTCGCTTTGTGACGTCTTTTCCTTACTCAGGGTAACTTACTGATCATCCATGTATTGGCTTATAATGACGCGCAGTACTGTTTTGAAGAAAAAATAAAACGTGCGGGGTCGTGGTGCTCGAGCAGCCCCGCGCGTCGCTCAGGGATCCGGCAAGGTTCGAAGTGACTCGCCAGGTGCTGTTCACTCTCAAGGCAGACTGAATTAATGTTATTTATTTATATAGTTTCTTTAAGTTTAAGATAAGTTCCGACTCCCTGGGGCAGGTGTGTGTACAGTGGTGGATTTTATGACTTAATGATTGGTAACAATAGTTGGTAAAGCCTCGCGCCTCGCAGTAACGTCTGGTCAGCAGGTAACCACTCAGCCTAGCCTCGCCCCGCCGCCCGCCACGCAGCCGTCGCGTCTGCGCACACCGTCACGGCGACGTTGAGCTGTCTCGCTGATTTACTCGATACCCTGCTTCTAATAACAATCCCATCATCTATTCTTATTCATATTTTTATTCAGTTTTACATAATGTCTCTTTTTATACTGTTTTTATTATGTTTATCCATTTAGCGGGAAGGGGAGGTGGCATTTGTTTAGTCAAGTTAACCAGATAACGCGAGCGTTTTCTATCACAAAGCATCACGTCACCCCGCCTCGTTGATTCCCTCCGCTCTCCACTGTCTCCACTCTCCAGTGACCAGTCAATCAGCCAAGTGTGTGCGTGTGTCTGTGTGTCCGTGTTTGTCTGCGGCGAGTAATTTGCGGCAAGGATGGAGCGGCGAGTGTCGGCGGTGTGAGGTAAGCCAGCCAATTAGCGTCATGACAGAGCCATCAGCGTCACGAGCTGCTTGGCGGCGTGTAATTTGTGGAGCCAAGCGATTAAGTGTTCGGGGAAGTACCGCCAGGCTGAAGGGTCGCCGGGACACTGTGTAGCCCGTGTGTCAGGGTCCGCCTCCCTTGTGGGTGACAGATACATACTATTAAGACGAGCAAGGGGCGAGTGGTATCAAGTCATCATATTAATTAATTACAAACATTAAGATTCCATTATGTATGTTCAGGGTCAGGCGCTCCACTCTGCACCGGTAAGGCTTTGGAGTCATCGTTATTTACCGTTTAAAAGATACATACGTTTACGATTAAGCAAAGGCGGAGGATATGAAGGAAGAAACATTGAAATTAAGGTACAATATAATGAATTAAGTTGTCATCACATAAACATTAATCATGATATCGTTTATAATAAGGTGTAGCGTGGAAAATAGAGAGAACATATTAAATTAAATAAATAAAAGCTACATCCCTTGATTATGACAACCACTAGGGTAGTGATGGTATGTGGTAGCGTGGTAGTTGTCGAGCGCTGGTCCCGGATGTTAAGGCCTCAGGACAAGTGAACACTCGTTCCGAAGTTTGTGACCAGAAGGGCGTTACTTGTGTGGTTAATTATGGAGGGTGGGAGGATTTCCGTGGGAACCACTTTTGAGACAGCATTAAGAAACTGGATGGTGATAATGTACTATGGAGGGGATGTGTGTATGGTTCAGTAATTTCCAATGAGCAGCAAAACAGGCTCCAATTGATAACACTCAGTAAGGTTATATATAAATATGTATTTGGTTTACTTTAAAGGTTAGCGGAGTGCTAATAAAAATATGAAAAAAAAAATGAATGACCGACAGGCTGTAAGCCTCTAAGCTAGCTAACTACCGGCACAAGGGAGATTTGGGGAATACACAGAATGCTTAGCTCTGTAGTTGCTGGATGCGGAGGAGGAGGAGCTGGCGTGAGTGTCGGGCTCGGCAGAGGACGTCCACGATGGGAATGGGCGGTCCTGTGCTGGACAGACGGGCGCCGCTTGATGTAGAGATAGAGCGACTCTGGTGGTATGAAGAGGCGGGCGCCCTTTGATGTAGGGAGCAGCTTGGGGCAGTGGTATTTCGGCCCCCAGGACAGTCGAGGGGCAGGTTACCCCGCCATACAAGTTCCCATCCTGTAGTCCGTCTCACCCCGCAGGCCGTGGGTGGTTTTTCGGGGGGGGGGCTGAGTGGAGAGGTGGACACCGCTCTCAACTCCAACTCCAACTCGCTGCCTTTCCTTGCTAGGGCTGCTGCACGTCTCCTGCTAGCCCGCCTCACACAGCAGGCCGTGGGCGGTGTGTGCGTCCTCCAAGCTTCTGGCTTTCTGCAGTGGTGCTTGCCTCCTCAAGTCTACCCCGCTTCTCGTCTCTTCCTCCTCACTGACTCGTGGGTCTCCTTGCCCTCGCCTTCTCGCCTCTGCTCCTCGC
>NC_066509.1:34233950-34266450 GCF_024679095.1 Eriocheir sinensis | reverse complement strand
CTGGACCACTGACGGTGGGAGCTAATTCCATTCTCGCACTTCAACGTTGGTGAAGAAAAATTTGGTGCAGTCTGAATTTACTTGTCTACGTTTGAGTTTTACGCCATTGTTCCTCGTACGCAAAGTGTCATCGATCATAAACAATTTGGTTCTGTCTACATTCGTTAAACCATTAAGTATTTTAAAACATTCGATCAGTTTTCCTCGGAGGTGACGTTTCTCAAGAGAGAACATGTTAAGGATGGAAAGCCTTTCTTCGTAGGATTTGTTGCGCAATGAAGGGATCATTTTTGTTGCCCGACGCTGAACACCTTCTAATTTAGCAATGTCCCTTGATGGTCGGGAGACCAAAACTGTACCGCATATTCCAAGTGGGGTCTGACTAAACTATTGTAGAGCGGAAGTATTCCATCTTTATTATAGAAAAAAATGTTTATCTTATTGAAGAGAGAGAGACAAATAATATCAAACAACTCCTTCCTTTATTTAGCCTTCACATCTTCGCCTGTCTGGTCCTCTGATCTGACATTCTGAGATAAAAAATATATATAGAATGTAACAGATTCTCCTTAACCATTTGTTTGACTAGCCCAAGATTACCGTGTGTGTGTGTGTGTGTGTGTGTGTGTGTGTGTGTGTGTGTGTGTGTGTGTGTGTTTTCCTCTAGCATAAGGACTATATATTCACTTCTAAAGGTTTATTTTATTCTGGCAACACTGCTAACATACAGTAAAGGTAATATTAGTTCAGTAGAAGCTTGAAAACACTAATAATATAATCTTTTCCATATATGTTTGTACTGAAAACACACACACACACACACCCACACCCACACACACACACACACCTCAACACTTCCTTCACATCGCTTCAACTCGCAACACACTGGAATTTCTTGTGTGACGCTCGCAACACAGAGTACATAAGGCGAGGGTGTTTGTTCTTCACTTAACCTTCCAGCCTCACTTCTCCTTTTTTCTTTCCTTCCTCTTATTTCTTAGTTCTCTTCTTCCTAAATTGCTCTCTTCCTTTCTTCGTCCCTTATCCTTTTCCTCAGCTCTTTTCTTCCTTCCTCTTCATGCTGGGTTTCTTCTTTCCTACCTTCCCTTCTCTTCTTCCTTAGTTACATCAATCCTTCCTTCCTTCCTTCCTTCCTCCCTTTCTTCTCATATATATTCTTCCCTTTTCCTTCCTTTCTCTCTTCTTTGCCTCCTTTCCTTGGTTTCTTTATTTTTCGATATATGCATTTTCTATGTATTGCTTTATTTCTTTTCGTTTTCTTATCCCTTTCTTTCGTTTCTTTCTTTCTCCTTTCACTTGTTATCGCTTTTTTTAAATTTCTCATTCTTTATTCAGATTTTTTTTGCCCATTCGTTTCTTTCCTTCCCAGTGCCTTACTACTCCTCATCTCTTCCTCTTTCACTTTCTTTGTTTTATTTTTTATATTTTTTTTACTTCCTTACATTCTTTTCCTTCCCTTTTTTTCCTTCTTTACCTGCGTTATTTCGCTCCTTTCTTTCCTCATGCCCTTCCTTCATGCTTACTTTCTTTTTTTCATCCTTTTCCCCTCATCCCTCCCTTTCATCCATCATTCATTGTTTTTTTCTTTCCTATCTTACTTCTTTACCTCCTTCCTTTCTCCTCCTTTCTACTTCCATCTTTTCCTTCCTCCTTCCTTCCCTCCCTCCTTCCTTCCTCCTTTCCCACCACCCTTCCTTCCTCCTCCCTTTCTTCGTATGATACACAAGGCAATTTCAGGTTTTCACAGATTCACTCCCTGAAGTAACACTCGATTTCCGGAAGTTTTGCAGTGTTGTTGCCTCCTCCTCCTCCTCCTCCTCCTCCTCCTCTTCCTTTCCCTTCTCGCAACACAAAATTGGCGCACGATCAACAACAGTTTGTCTTGAATTTCCAGGTGTATCTTTCTTCGTGTTTTTCTTTTGTTTTTTTGTTTTTTACTTTAAATTTTGGTGTGTGTGTGTGTGTGTGTGTGTGTGTGTGTGTGTGTGTGTGTGTGTGTGTGTGTGTGTGTGTGTGTGTCTGTGTGTGTGTGTGTCTGTGTGTGTGTGTGTGTGTGTGTCTGTGTGTGTGTGTGTGTGTGTGTGTGTGTGTGTGTGTGTGTGTGTGTGTGTGTGTGTGTGTGTGTGTGTGTGTGTGTGTGTGTGTGTGTGTGTTCGTGCGTTTGTGCTACTGTCTGGCTGTTTGTCTGCCTCCGTACATTTGCCTTTTAGTTCGTATGCGTGTCAGAGAGAGAGAGAGAGAGAGAGAGAGAGAGAGATGGTTAAAAGGAAGATTGAAAAAGAAAGAAAAAGGTATAGAAAGAAAAAGAAAGTAAGAAAGAGAAAGAAAGAATGAAAGAAAGGAGAAAGATGGAAAAAGAGAGAAGGAAAGAAAGAAAAAAAAATAAAGGATGGGCAGAGAGAGACAAAGACAGAGAATGATAGTAACAAAAAAACAGCACATACCCAAGAGCAAACTCCTTCCACCCTAAAAAAAAAAAATAATAATAATAACTCTCCTACCGGTGTTTCCTTAAAGTGTTGATCAGGTTGGTTCCGCCACATGACCCTGGTTGACCAAAGTGCAGGGGAGGGGGGTAAGGGAGGGTAGGAAAAGGGAAGGGAGTGGAGGGGAGGCAAGGGTAAGAGTCACTTGGGGGAAGAGGTAGAGGTAGGGAAGGGAAGGAGTGGAGGGTTAGCATAATAAGGGGCGTACTTCTGTGTTCACTGCGGCAGCGTGTTGGGGAGTGAAAGTGGAGACAGGAATGAAGAGCAGCGAGGCGGCGGGGCTGAGGAGAGTGAAAATATATGGGGAAAAGAAAAAAAATGAATATATACACTGGAGAATTATTTAGGTGTAGAAAGTATATGAGAAAGTAGTTTTAAGAGAAGGTAATATATATTGCTTACTCAATTTCGGAGTAGATGACAGTAGAAAACACTTATAAAGAGGCAGGAATAGGTGCAGCGAGGTGGTAGGACTGCCTAGAGTGGAAAATATAAGTAAGATGAGTAAAAAAGGGCCTGTGAACCTACGTGAAATAGGATATAGGTTGCATCAAAACACTTATAAGAAAAGGTGATATAAATAGCATGCTTATAGGAAGTAAACAGCATTTGAACAGATTTAAGAGAAGGGAATGAAAAGCTGGAAGGTAGTGAGGTTGAAAAGAGTGAAAAATATAAATAACAGAAAAGTAAAAAAAAAAATGAAGTTGGGGCTTGGATTAGCAAAGGCGAATTTTCGCCGTCAACATTTGTTGAGGAGACGTCACGAATACGTCACAAGTTGCTTCCGTGTTGCATGAAGCCGTTTTGGCGGTCAACTTGTGGTCAACATTTGTTGAGAAAATGTTGCTCCGGGACCAACCTGGAAAGAGCCTATGTTGAGAGGCGCCACCGTCGCAACTTGTGACGTCAGATATAAACAACAGCTCGGTCAGAAGGTGGGACATCACAGACATGCCTCCATATTATGTGTCGTAACTTAACTCATACATTAGATAGGACATTTTGGCTAACACCGTTAGACGCAGCAGTGATTGGAGAACTCGAATATGTTTGTGAAAACTCAATAAAACAGAAACTAAATAAATAGTGACGAGTTGAAGTTAAATAATTTATCCGTAAAGTTTATAACACATTTTACATATAGCTATCATTTGCAGCGGCTATGAAATAAAGACTAAAATAAACCATTCCATCTTACAGAGAAAAGCCTCCTGAACACGATGGTGTATACAGATTTTTCATAAAACCATAAAGAGTGGTCGCGTTGCCATGACAACCATCGCCTCGCCTCGCTTTTCGTGTGGCCACTGGCCAGAGGCAACAGGCAGAACGGGTTGCGTTCTGCCGAGGTCGCTGATGTTGGCCAACACCATACCAACATGATGTTGATACAGTGTTGACGGCGAAAATTCGCCTCAAGTAAGTGACATTAATCCAGTTATACGAGAAGTTAAAATATACTGCCTACCTTAACAATAAAAAAACTATATGAATAAAGAGCTATAAGAAAAATATAAATAGCCTACACAGAAGCTTAGCAAAAGACGTGGATGTTGTTCTCGATCAGCAATTTGTCTAGCAACTCCATGGAACTATAGAAATACAATTATACTCTTTATACTCCTAGAGAAATGTACGCTAAGGGAGCCTGTAGAAATGGTAAACAGATAATTACAAGCTACGATAGCTTAACGAAATGATAAACTAAAGGAGAGAGAGAGAGAGAGAGAGAGAGAGAGAGAGAGAGAGGGGGGTATAAAAATGATAGAAAATACAAGTTACGTGTCTATAAAAGTGGTAAATAAATATAAGTATAGGAAGTCCGTAGAAATGCTAAGCTAAGTGAGCGAGAGAGGGAGAGGGAGAGGGAGGGAGTAGGCTATCAATAAGGAATCAGTGGGAAAGAGTCTAACAAACATCCACCAAGGAAATCGATAGATATACAAGGCAAATATAAGATAAGAAAGTCTATAGATATTACAAATATAAGTTAAGGGGGTCTATAAGGATGATATACTAAGCGAGGGTAAGGGTGTGAGAGGGAGTAGGCTATTAATAAGTAAATCAGTGGAGGTGAATCAATTATACTTTAAGGTATTCAGTAGAAATGATCAGCAAATATAACTTAAAAGAATATATAGAACTAATGGTTATAAGTTAAAGAAGTATATAGGAATGATCTTAGAGAGAGAAAGAAGGGGAGGGAAAGAAGGAATCGGCTATCAATAAAGAATCGACGAAATTGGCTTACAAGAGAGACAGAAGAGATTAGCGAGTGCAAGGAAGGAAGTTTTGGGAATTTGTGAGGCGCAGGAGGGAGTGGCGGGAAGGTGAGGAGAGGAAACAAAAGAAAGGAGGGAGAAAGTGTGATAGAGAGATAGATAATGGTGGTAGGAAAGTCAGAAGGAAGGAGGCAGAAGGAAGATACAGAAAACAAAAGAGGAAAGATAAAAAGATATAAGAAGTAGTAACGGAAATGTGAGAAGTAAGGTGTAGAAAGAGAAGTGATAACGAGGAAAAGAAGAAAGAAACAGTAATAGTTAACTAATGGTGCAAAAGTGAGAAGAAAATCGGTATGAGGAAGATTCAGAAAACAAGAGAGGAATGATAAAAGAAGTAGTAATGGAAAAGGGAGGAATGAAAAGGAGGAGGAAAGAAAACTGTAAACGAGCTATTGAAAAGGGAGAGGAAAAGTGTAAAGATAAATAATTGTAGGAAAGTGAAAGGAAAAGAGGTATGAGAAGGGTTAGAAAGTAATAAGAAGAAAGAAATATGAGTGGAAAATTGAGAAGAAAAGTGGCAACAAGGGAAATACAGTAATAAGAGGAAAGATAGATAGACGAAGGAAATTTAAGTGGAAAGGTGAGACGCGAGAGAGGAGGAGGAGGAGGAGAGAAAAATGAGAGCGAGAAAAAGGAGGAGGAAGAGAGATGTGAGAGAGAAATAACGATGGAAGAGATGAGAGAAAAGTATAACATAGAAAAAACGGTAGGAAAGTCAAAAGAGAAGAAGATAACGAGAAAAAAATTAAGAGAAAATAAAAAAAGAAACCTCAAAACAAGTAGGGGAAAATGTAATATAGAACTAATGACTGAAAATGAGAAGAAAAGTCAAGAAAAGTTTACGAGGAAGAAGATTACAATGAGAAATGAATATTAAAATGGATGAAAAGACAGAAAAGAGGAAGTATTGGAGAGATAATGAGTGAAAAAAGACAAGCAAAAAGAGGAAGAAATAAGAAATAGAATAACGAGCAAAAGTATAGGAAAAAAATGTAGAAGGTAAGGAAGAATTATTTAACATACGAAAGATGAAGAAGAAACAAGGAAATGAAGTAATAATTTAGCTCAGGGGTTCTCTACCTGGGGTTCGAGAACACCCAGGGGTTCACAAGGAGATTTCCAGCGGTACTTAGATGGCTGATGATTTTTTATTTTTTTTAAATAGGCTAGTTAAATCTGCAGTGAGAGAGAGAGCGAGAGTGTGTGGGTGTGTGTGTGAAACGGAGACGCGCTCCATATCATGTCGGGTCACGTTCAAACAGCAACTGTGAGTGAGGGTGGGGGGCAGGTTGCCATTTGGTATTTTTCAATACCAAATTAGGGTAAATTAGGTATTGAAGAAAATGAGCAATGGTGAAAGCAGAATGGAGAAGACAAGAATGTGATGAAGAAGAAAGAACAACAATAAATACATAAAGAGCAAGAAGTGGAAAAGGAGAGATGCAATAGATAATATGGAATAGAAAGAGGAAGAAAGAGAAGGGAGAGAGGATGAAAAGTTTATAAGATATGAAGATGGGTGAGAAGAAAAGAAGCAGAGGAAATAAATGTGTCATGATAAAGATGAGGAAAAGGAGAATAATAGATCATTTAGTGAAGGAGGAAGAGGAATTAAGAAGAAAGAGGAGGGAGAGAATAAAGAAGTAAAAGATATAAAGGAGGCGGAGAAATTGGGAAATAAATAAACAGAGATAGAAGACAAAAAGTGGAGAAAATAGGTAGTATTGGGATGAAGCAAGAAGTGAAAGAGAGAGGAAAAGAGGTAAAGGGTGTATAAGATATGAGAGTCGATGGAGGAAGGAAGGAGCGAGTGAAGGAAACGAGCAAGGATGAATATGATGATGATGTTGCAGGAAAAGGAGAAGAGGCAAGAAATATAGAAAGTTAACGAAGAGAAATAATGATTTACGGAAATGAAAATGTGGAGAGAGGGAAGACGAAGAGGATAATGGGGAGAAAGAAAAAGTAGGAAGAAGGGGATTAAGCTGCCTGCTTCAAATTCACTCCAAAAACCACCTAATTTTCTTCGCCTGGTCGCTGTAATTGCCGAAGTTGACCTCATGAGGAAAAAAATGAAGACTAAAAAAACGTAGACAAGTGAAGGCAAAATAAGAATTGCCATCTATATTAATACATGCTGTTGTTTTTGTTATTATGAAGTGAAATAAATGATAGAAAATTGTAACTTAAGCATGTTATTTTTTTTTGTTAAAGTGAAAAAATGCAGAATCATGAAGGAAATACTAATAATGGAACATTTTATAATTTGTTTGTGTGTTTGACTATTTTTTTTTCTTCCTCGGACATCTCATTGTTTGTTTGGCATTTTCTTTATTTTTGTATTTTCTTCCTCCTTTGAACCCATATTTGTTCTTTTACAGTTTTCAAACCATTGTGTTTTGTGTATTTGTTGACTTATTTCCTTATTTTGTCAACTATCAGTTTCTTTTTCATCGTTAAACTTTTCATTTTTTTGTTGTTTGCATTTCGCTCCTTTACTAATTTTTTTTTTTTTTTCATTTTCATCCACCTCGAGACGTTTGTTTTTAATTTGTTTCTTTATATTTTTTTCCATCGCTTGTTTCGCCTCGTTTGTTGTTGGGTTTTTCTTGTCTTGTTTTGTTTTCTTTATTGTGTATTTGCATTCATTCTTATCATCTTTTTGTGTGTGTGGGTGGGAAATCTTTTTTATACATTTTATTTCATTTTAATTTACTGATTTATATACCTTTTATTCCACTTTTTTTTTCCGGTGTTGACTTTTTTTCTGCCCTCACACGCGGCGTGGAAAAGATGTATTCTTGAGGCCATTGCGGGAGGAAAGGGGACGAGATGCTTCCCTCCTCCTCATTGTTTTCTCCTCCTTTCTTAGTATTTCGCACCTCCCGAGCGAAGAGTTGAAACGGTGCCGCGGTGAGGCTTTCAGGGCGAGTGTGTGTGTGTGTGTGTGTGTGTGTGTGTGTGTGTGTCTCTCTCTCTCTCTCTCTCTCTCTCTCTCTCTCTCTCTCTCTCTCTCTCTCTCTCTCTCTCTCTCTCTCTCTCTCTCTCTCTCTGAGGAATGTGTTATTTTTTATTATATTAGCCTAGCTCTTTTTTGTTTCTTTCTGCATTTTTTATCTGCTTAGATCCGTTTCTACCTATCTATCTACCTATATATATATATATATATATATATATATATATATATATATATATATATATATATATATATATATATATATATATATATATATATATATATATATATATATATATATATATATATATATATATATATATATATATATATATATATATATTCATCTATATATATATCCATCTGTCTAACTGTCTATCTAAATCTATCTATACGCTTACAAATTTCCCCCTTCTTTTACTACAGAATCTTAAAAATTCTTCATAAACAGATCCATCAGCAGCAATAGTTATTTTTCCGGCACTCCGTTCTTCACGTCTCTTTCCTTCATTACTCACTCGCCGCTCATTCATTTATGCAGCGCCTCGAAATATCAATTCACTCGCGTCTCGTTACTTTTCAGAATATCATGACTTATTATTTTTTTATTAAACGCGGCGGCGGTGGAGAGAGAGAGAGAGAGAGAGAGAGAGTTACTTATTCATCTACGTAACTGTGTGTGAATTTATTATGCCTTGATGTATACCTATTTACCTGTTTTGTTTATTCATATACGTGTGTGTGTGGGGGGGGGGGGATGCGTGCAACAGTGTGTCCCCGTAACATTCATCATGTTGTGTTGGGCTTCTTCAAGCAATAAACCTTTTATTTTCTTTGTCTTTTACAGTTACGGCTTCAGTTGATCTACCTGGTGGTTCGTCAGGTACGGAGGTCAGTGGGTGTAGTAGTAGTGGTAGTAGTAGTGGTAGCAGTTGTTGTAAGTGTTGTTGTTATTGCAACAAGAGAGAGGGTTATGTGAGGGACGGAGCAGGTGTACAGATGGAGGAGAAGGAGGTGTTGGAGGAGAAGCAAAAGAAGGAGGAAGAAATGGACAAATAAGTCAGATATTAATAATGGTAATTATGTCACCATTCATTTTTTTCCATTGCTATCATGATATCTATTCGTGACGGAAAAAAATAAAAAATAAATAACTCGCAGGTAAAACTTAAAAATTATTGCTCTGGTCATTGTCATCATTCTGCGTGACATTCCTACCATTCCATCTCTTCCTGTCGTAAAATAAAGTAATAACCATAACATAACACGCATATGAAACTCAAAGCTTCCTTCATAACCACACACCGAGGACAGTTAGTTCCTAAGGGACATCCGAGGACAGCCTAGGCCTGTCAGCAGCCTCCGGGGACACAGGGAAGCACTCGTTAGCGGTCGCATCGCCGCGCTCCTCAAAAACTGGGTCATGTCACCCACTAACCTTAACTTTGAGAGCGACAGTTAAGAAAGGCGTCGTGCGGGTAAGGGGGAGGGGGGAAGGTTGGAGTTCGGGGTAAGAATGGAGGGTGTGGGGGGGAAGGTAGGAGTCGTGGGCAAGGATGGGGCGCCAATATGGCAGGTAAAGGTAAATTTACACATAGCTGCACGTTGTGTCGGCGCTCACCTCCGTCCCTTTGGACTAGGTGAGGTGTGTCATTCGCGTTGCCACAGCGTACCTTTCCCAGGTTTCCCCAGGTACCTATTTATCGACCAGTCCGAAAGGGAGGATGAAAGTGGTGGGAAAGGGGACTTAGTTTTATATTAGGAACAGAGGAGGATAGAGAGAAGATAGGAATAGACTTCTAAAAAGCTACTTATATGAAAAAAAAATATGTGCGCAAAGTCACAAAACGTATTCCTAGTGGCCAGGAACGAAGTTTAATGACCCCTGCATTGAGTGTGTAAGGAACGGAGGAGTACAAACGAGAGGGCGAAGGTAGGAATGGCCCGCTGGAAAGATGCTCATAAAACTGTAGGCGTCAAACCCACAAAGCGAATCCTAAATGCTTACATAACAACGAAGCGGCGCCTGTATCGATCATATAAGGAAAGGAAGATGAAGCAGGGGCAGTCAGTACCAGTGGCCCTACGAAAAGGTACTTCCATAAAACTCTACGAGCGGAAAGCCACAAAACGGATCCTAAAGAAGTGCCAACGTAACTAATCTTACGAACCCTTTGTCTGCCACGTAATGAATAACAGAGGAGCATAACAGAGGGAGGGAGAAGAGAGGAAGTATTGTACAGAAAGAAAGAAAGGTAAAGAGGTCAAGAGAAGCTGAAAGATATAGAAAGGTAGACAAAAAAATGGAACAGAAAGAAAGAAAAATGTAGTAAAGAAAGAAAGAATAATGTATAAAATGGAAGAAGAAAATATAAAGGTAGATGTAGAAGAGAGAGAGAGAGAATAAGAAGGAAGATAATTAAAAAAAGAGAGGGATATAGAGATAAAGAGAAGCAACACCAAGAAGGCAAAGAGGAGAAGGGCAGCACACGAGAGCAGCCCCAGCAGGGAAATTTGTGCTGCCCCTCAGAACCCAAGAGTCATTTTAAGGCGTTCAGCGGCGAGAGGAAAACGGAGGTGATAAGGGGATTAGGGTAAGGCGGTGACGGCCAGTCCCCGCAGACTACCACCACCCACCGCGGAATGAGGAAGAGAACGGGGAGGAGGGTGTGTACGGCCTACGAGCTTCCCTAATCTAACTTAGCTTAACATACGTAACCTAACCTTGCTTAACTAATCAAACCTAGTCCATCCTAGAGTCCCTTGACAGAGAGAGTACCGTCAACCTATGATATGGACGCCATTATTGGCGCTGTTATTCACCGCGCTTATCAAACACTCGCACACGCTCTCTCTTGCATATATGTTCCGCAGCCATACGGGTCGTCCACTGAAACTGAGCACACTTGTGTCAGGCCTGCACACCTTCCCCTAACAGCCAGCAGCCACTGAGCTCTGGGAAATTAAATAGGACAGTTTGTGTCTACACCAACAAGTGTCGCCAACCCACCATTACGCCCTCATGCTTTACCATAATTTGAACACCAGCCGTCAGAATGTACCGTAAGAAAGTGACAGAAGAGTACTATTAGCCTTAAGATCAGCCACTGTCTTAGTATTAACCCACGTAGCCTGTGATACAGGCGCGTCACGGCGGGCTGCTGACGACCTTGAGAGGCGGCAGCGCTCAGAGGGTACTGAGAGACTTCAATCAAGTCTGGGTGCTTCTTTTGAGTGTTGCTGCTGTGATAGATGGATTTAACAATACTTATCGTTGTAGAACATTTTCGGCAGTAGTTGAGGAAGTCTTTCTCTTACTTAAAAATCCCTTCCTCGCGTGACCCTTGCCTGCAGGGAGGGACGCAGCCTCCTGAGCGTCGTAAACTGTTCGACCTACTAATATACTTGTCACATGCTACGTTGCTAACACACCACCAAAGCTCCATCAATGCCAAGGCACCTCGTTCCCTTTCTGTTACTTGTCTGCAGTAAACTTTAGGCGATGGAGAGAAAATTAGTGCAAAGTAATGACGAGGGGTTGGAAGGGGACACTGATTCCATTACTCGCCGTGCTGCTCTCTTGTGTTACCACACACACACACACACACACACACACACACACACACACACACACACACACAAAGATGTAGCTGTTGCAATAATTGTAGCCTACTGAGCAATTTCAAGGAATTGTGAAGATAATTCACCAATGATTATAGTTCAATAACAATGAAATTTATTGAATATTGAAATGCTTATTTTTGATGAAAAAATAATACAGAAAAATACAAAGGCTGTTTAAACATATTTCATTTTGCTTGAGGATCAAAATAGGTTTAGAGAATATTGTAGAAAATGTCATCATATTATAATGACATTGGCACCCATGGAAGTGAAGAATGTGCAAACATATACATTAAGATATTAAATAAAGAGAGACTTATAGTTCTACTTAGAGAAGTTTCTAGCTAAAGACCCTTCACATGAGCAAACAGTACCTAACCTATCACTCTAAGATAGTAATTTACCCGCATGTTAAAATCTCAGAAACGAGTAATAATAATGGAAACCTGTATCAGAGTGATGTTTAGTAAATATATCTAAAAAAAAAAGAGTATTTTAACCATTAGAGTGAGTTGGGTGTGATTCTGGAGCTTTACCAAGACGTATGGCATACCAGACGTAACATTAATTCTTTTTATCCAAAATCTTGCAACACGTCCAGTCCGTGAGACTGACATTTATGAGGCTGTGAACTATCCATTATGAGTCTAAAGCCCTGTGGGAGAGATCACATCTAATAATATTGGCCATATGGGCGACAGCTTCCCTCATCATTTGGGGAGGCGGTGGCTGAATCGACAGAGTAACACCACCGCGTTCAGGAGGACGCGAGTTCAATCCCCGACCGGTGCCACCAAGCTGGGATTTTTCAGCCGCCGCCGAGTGGCTTAAAACTACCCACATGCTGTCCAGAAGACCACCTATCAACCCGGACTCTAGATTCTAGGATTAAAGATGAGCTCCGGGAGGGCAGCATGAGCCAATGCAAGATGGCGCCACTATAAACACTCGCCTGCGCCAGAACGGGCTGGGCCGACCATCAGGACCCACCGGGAAGAAGCCTTGGGCCGACCATCAGGCCCCACCGGGAAAAAGCCTACCGGCGCTATAGGCCGCGACGTAAAAAAAAAAAAATAAATAAAAAAAAAAATAAAAATAAAAATCTGCAATGATGTCTGGACCTCTGATGACAGTGAGGTGAACGATTGTTTCAGTCCTTGTAGCATTATCTCTCTTACAATAATCTCCATAGACAGTACAAAGGGACGGCAGTTATTATAGCAAACACACACACTGCATATCTGGCATAAACCTGACCAACGAGATGGTTTCCTACCAAGAAGACTGACTTTGTTAGCACAACTTGTCTTCTCAGCGGACTTGCAGGGAATTTATAAACTTTGTTTCCCCTCTTTGTATCCGACCTGTTCCTCCAGCAACAAGCCAGGCAGCAAGGCATTGCTACATTAAAAAGCAGCCGTGTCCGCTTTAAAAATAGGAAATTTTTTGTTTTTGATACCTCAGTTCAAAGTTGGCGCGGTGCTCAAGGGGCCAATAATGGCGCCCAGCAGCCTTATACACAGGGCCGCCTATGTCGGTACTCTCTCTATCAAGGGACTCTTGTCCAACCTAAAACCTAATCGATCCTAATTTAATCTAACTTTATACTAACGTAATCTAACCTAACCTTAACTCTATCCAAACCTAATCTAACCTAACCTTACCTAACCTAACCCATCCTCAACTAACATTCAAGGGAAGGTTTATGCACACACACACACACACACACACACACACACACACACACACACACACACACACACACACACACACACACGACATATCCCATTCATCAAAACCCTTTCTTTCTTTCTTTAGTGCATGATCCATTGGCTGAGAGAGAGAGAGAGAGAGAGAGAGAGAGAGACTGAATGAAAACACTGACAGAGAGCGATAGGCGGACAGAGAGACAACGAAACCCATTTATCACTATTGACGCAACTCGCTGATTACGCTCCTCCGACCCTTAACAGTGGCCAAGAAACCCTAACCCCGCCCCCATTACTCCCTCCCATTCCCCCCTCTCCTTCACCCCTCCTCCCTTCTAACCTCCCCTTCACCCCTCCTCCCTTCTAACCTCCCCTTCACCCCTCCTCCCTTCTAACCTCCCCTTCACCCCTCCTCCCTCTAGAAAACAATAATATAATCTCCGACACACAGCATGGCTTCAGAAACAAGCGCTCCTGCCTAACGAATTTATTAGACCTCTTCCAAGGTATATATAAGAACTGGGATGCCCACATCCCCAGTGATGTTATATACCTGGACTTTCAGAAAGCCTTCGACAAGGTATCGCACGAGCGACTCCTTAAGAAACTGCACTCGGCGGGCATCGGAGCCAATCTGATCGCGTGGATAAGAGATTGGCTCACCGACAGAAAACAACAAGTACTACTCAACGGACAGCCTTCCGATTGGCTTCCAGTCACTAGTGGAGTGCCTCAAGTGTCAGTGCTGGGACCCATCCTCTTTATCATATATATCACTGACCTAGAATCAGGACTGAAATCCACAATATTGAAATTTGCAGATGACACCAAGGTGGGTGGAGATGCCCTCACAAAGACCGACTGCGAAATCATTCAGAAATACCTCAATCACATTATCGAATGGTCGGAAAAATGGCAAATGTCTTTTAATGTTGACAAATGCAAAGTCATGCACATTGGGTCCCAAAATAGTAACCACACATACATCATGAATGGGAGACCTCTGCAAGCGATGCAGGAGGAAAAGGATCTTGGAGTCACTATCAGCAGTGACCTGAAACACGCGAATCACTGTAAAAAAGCATACAACAAGGCCAACATTATGCTCGGGTTCATAGCAAGGAACTTCGAGTGTAAAACACCAGACGTGATGCTATCCTTGTATAATTCCATGGTAAGACCGCACCTCGAGTATGCAGTGCAGTTCTGGTCTCCCAATTACAGAAAGGACATTGCTTTACTGGAAAGGATTCAACGACGCGCCACAAAAATGATTCCAACCTTCAGGGCTCAACCGTACGAGGAACGACTCAAGCGACTCAATCTTTTTACATTGGAGAAAAGACGCCTACGAGGGGATATGATTCAAGTCTTCAAGTATCAAAAAAGTTCAATAACGTCGATTACTCCAAATTCTTTGAACTGCAAACCAACTCAAGAACTAGAAATAACGGTTTACCCATTCAGTCGAGTCGATGTAACACAGACATTGGAAGGAGTTTCTTTTCAAACCGAGTCATCCGCCACTGGAACAATCTTCCCTCAGAAGTAGTAAATGCGAATACCATCAACTCCTTCAAATATAGAATCGACCGTCATTTCGCTGCTTCAGGAGTAAACTGAATAACGAGGGGCTTTCATCTGCTCCTCAATATCGAGGTGCTTTCATCTGCTCACCAAGCCCCAAGTGGCGGTCGAGCAGATTAAATCACCCAAGAGGGCGACCTCGTAATGAGCCAATAGGCTTTCTGTTGCCTGCATTTCCATGTTTCCATGTTTCTAACCTCCCCTTCTAACCTCCCTTCACCCTCCTCCTTCTAACCTCCCTTCACCCCTTCTCCCTTCTAACCTCTCCTTCACCCCTCCTCCCTTCTAACCTCTCCTTCACCCCTCCTCCCTTCTAACCTCCCCTTCACCCCTCCTCCCTTCTAACCTCGCCTTCACCCCTTCTCCCTTCTAACCTCTCCTTCACCCTCCTCCCTTCTAACCTCCCTTCACCCCTCCTCCTTCTAACCTCCCTTCACCCCTCCTCCTTCTAACCTCTCCTTCACCCTCCTCCTTCTAACCTCCCCTTCACCCCTCCTCCCTTCTAACCTCCCCTTCACCCCTCCTCCCTTCTAACCTCCCCTTCACCCCTCCTCCCTTCTAACCTCTCCTTCACCCCTCCTCCCTTCTAACCTCTCCTTCACCCCTCCTCCCTTCTAACCTCCCCTTCACCCCTCCTCCCTTCTAACCTCCCCTTCACCTCCTCCTTCTAACCTCCCTTCACCCCTCCTCCTTCTAACCTCCCCTTCACCCCTCCTCCTTCTAACCTCTCCTTCACCCCTCCTCCTTCTAACCTCTCCTTCACCCCTCCACCCTACTAACCTCCCCTTCACCCCTCCTCCCTTCTAACCTCCCCTTCACCCCTCCTCCCTTCTAACCACCCCATCACCCCCCTCCCTTCTAACCTCCCCTTCACCCCTCCTCCTTCTAACCTCCCCTTCACCCGTACTCCCTTCTAACCTCCCCTTCACCCCTCCTCCCTTCTAACCTCCCCTTCACCCCTCCTCCCTTCTAACCTACCCTTAACCCGTCCTCCCTTCTAACCTCCCCTTCACCCCTCCTCCCTTCTAACCTCCCCTTCACCCCTCCTCCCTTCTAACCTCCCCTTCACCCCTCCTCCCTTCTAACCTCCCTTCACCCCTCCTCCTTCTAACCTCCCTTCACCCCTCCTCCCTTCTAACCTCCCCTTCACCCCTCCTCCCTTCTAACCTCCCCTTCACCCCTCCTCCTTTCTAACCTCCCCTCCTCCCTTCTAACCTCCCCTTCACCCCGCCTCCCTTCTAACCTCCCCTTCACCCCTCCTCCCTTCTAACCTCTTCTCTTCCTCCTCCACACACAAAATTCGTGATCTCAGCTTTTCTTTGCTTATTCATCTTTCACTTCCTCCGTTTCCATTCTCCTCCTCCTTTCTCTCATTTACTCCCCTTTCTTTCCTCTTATTCTCCTTGCGCTGTACTCTATTTTTTCTGTTCCCTTATATTTCCTTACTCCTTTCACTTCTTTTCTTTTTGTCGGTCCAACTTCACTTTTATCTTCCTTCTGTTACCTTCGTAAACTTTTCACTATTCTCTCTGATCACCTCTTACTCCTCCTGCCTCCTCCCTTTCTCAACTACCCTTTTCTCTCTCCTCCTGCTCACCCTTCGCCGAGCTTTTTTTTTCTATTTTCTCTTATTCTCTCTTACTCCCCCTTTCTCTTTTCTCTACCTATCCCCTTGTTTCTCCTTTCACTTCTCTATACGCTAATGCTCTCAACTCTTACCCCCTGATTTTCGTCTCTTCTTCCTTCCTTTTCTCTTCCCATTCGCCTTTATTTTCTATATTGTTTGTTTCTTATTCCCTCCTCCTTCTCTTCTCCTCTCGCAAGCATTTCTCTATATCTTTCTTCCTTATATACTACATTATTTTCCCGTTTCCCTTCTTTGTTCTTCACCCTTTCCTCCCTCTCCCCTCTCCCAAACTACATTTTTTCTCCCTCTTACTCCCTCCAAAATTCCCCTTTTAACACTCTTTGTCTCCAAATAATACATATTTTTACATATTTTTTTTCCATTTACCCTCCTCCTTTTCCCCTTCCTAAATCACTATTTCTATTTTATATCCCAATTTCCTTCTTTTATCCCTCTTTCTCCTCTTCCCCTTTCCAAAATTTCCTTCTCTAAGTCTTTTTAACTCACCTATTTTTTGTTCTTGTCCTCCCGTTTCTGCCCAACCTATCTTCCCCGTCCTCTGCCTTGACAACTTCCCTATTCTCCTCTTCCTCCCCACAGAACTCGTCACCTTTGCATCTCCCTTTTCCCCCTCTCCCCAACACTCTTGCCTCACACACAGACTCTCTCTCTCTCTCTCTCTCTCTCTCTCTCTCTCTCTCTCTCTCTCTCTCTCTCTCTCTCTCTCTCTCTCTCTCTCTCTCTCTCTCTCTCTCTCTCTCTCTCTCTCTCACGAAATATCCAAACATACACAACCTCCCCATCTTCATTCCCCTTTTCCCCTCTTCACGATAACAAACCAAGTATCACTCTTTCTCTCATCACCATTTTTTCTACCCATCTCTTTTTTTTTTTAATGCAAGCTTCCAACGCCCTTCCCTTCCTCCCTATCTCCTTCCCACATGCATATAGACAAAAGAAATCACCCTTTGTCTTATCTTCCTTTCCCAGCTCTTTTCTTCTCTCCCCCCTCACCACGAAGCTCACATTGATACCCGTCTCTCTCCTCCATCTCTACTCCTTCCCTCTCCCCATCTCCTCCTCTCCCTCACATTCCTGAGAAGAAAAGAAAAGTGAAAGAAAAAGTGACCAATTTCCATTCCTCTTTCACCTCCCTTCCATCTCATTCTTCATCCTCCTCCTCCTCCTCCTCCTCCTCTTTCTTCTCCTCTCACAAACAAAAATAGTACGTTTCCTGACAACAACAAACTTACTGTTGCGAAATCTTTCCCCACACGAACGAACACACACACACACACACACACACACAAGCTGGGATTTTTCAGCCGCTGCCGAGTGGCTTAAAACTACCCACATGCTGTCCAGAAGACCACCTATCAACCCGGACTCTAGATTCTAGGATTAAAGATGAGCTCCGGGAGGGCAGCATGAGCCAATGCTAGATGGCGCCACTATAAACACTCGCCTGCGCCAGAACGGGCTGGGCCGGCCATCAGGACCCACCGGGAAGAAGCCTTGGGCCGACCATCAGGCCCCACCGGGAAAAAGCCTACCGGCGCTATAGGCCGCGACGTAAAAAAAAAAAATACACACACACACACACACACACACACACACACACACACACACACACACACACACACACACACACACACACACACACACACACACACACACACACACACACACACACACACACACACACACACACACACACACACACACACACACACACACACACACACACACGTGCACACACACACACACACACACACACACACACACACACACACACACACTAACAAACTGATATCAAAGAGTTGTTAACCAGACATAACTTTAATATAACTAACGAATCTTTACTGTAATATAATTCTCTCTCTCTCTCTCTCTCTCTCTCTCTCTCTCTCTCTCTCTCTCTCTCTCTCTCTCTCTCTCTCTCTCTCTCTCTCTCTCTCTCTCTCTCTCTCTCTCTCTCTCTCTCTCTCTCTCCACCCTTACCGTTGGCGTAGGACGCGAGGACGAGGACGACGACGATGAGGAGTTGAAGGTGGAGGTGGAGGTGGAAGCCCAGGTGGGTTACAGGTGCAGCTGATGCTGGAGGTAGTGGTGGTGGTGGTGCTGGTGGTGCTGACCCTCGTGGTGGTGGTGGTTGCGGGGTTTCGAAGTGGGGGTCAAGTTGTTTCAGTGCGATTTTTTTGGATATCTGCGCCACCTGGTGAGACGATTTGGCACTCTTTGTTGTTGCTGTTATTCTTGGCCACATGTTGTTTTCTTATTTTGTCTTTCTTTCTTTCTTAAGTCTTGTTTCACTATCTCACTTTCTTTACACTTGAGAGACAGACAGACAGACAGGCAGAAGAAAGACAAGAACAAGAATAGGTTCAAAGAATAAATAAAGATAAACAGACACAAATAGACAGTTAAACTGACACAAGAAAAGTAGATATATACGTGTAAAGAAAAAAAATGAAGTCACAGAACGAGAGGGACAAAAAGTGTACGAGAAAATAAGTCTGGGAAGGAAGATGAGATTAGAAAAGAAAAATGTTGGAAGAGGATTAAGAGATTGTTAGAGGCGGACGATGAGAGAGAGAGAGAGAGAGAGAGAGAGAGAGAGAGAGAGAGAGAGAGAGAGAGAGTATGAGATAAGAAAGGGATGAACAGGCAGAGAAAAGGAAAAATTGAATACAAAGATAAAAAAATAAAGAGCAGGAAACAAGAGGAGAAGCTGAAACAAGAGGAGATAAGAGGAAGAGGAAGAGGAGGCTTAATGTACGGCCTCTTGATGATTTTATTTACTTATTTCCACTCAAGTCTTTTTTTCTTTTCCTTTGTAACTTTTCTCACCTTCCTCCTTATTTCCTCTTTATTTATGTATCTATGTTGTTATTCCTCTTTTCTTGTTTGTTTCCTCTCCGTCTGTTTTATTTTCTCTCTTTTTGTGTCTTTTCACCTTCCTCCTTTTCTTCCTTTTTATGTGTCTATTTATTCCTCTTTGTGTTATTAATCTCCTCTCAGTCTGTCTTTTTTATTCTAACTTTACTGTCGTTTTTCTGACCCTCCTCCCTGTCCTCTTTATTTCCGTGTCTATTTATTTATTCCTCCATTCTCGCGTGATCGTCCTTGCCTCTTCCTCATTGTTTCGTCTTCCTCGGGCCAGAACAAAAGCCGGAGCAACAGTCGCTTGAGCAAACACACACACGTGCACAAACACACACACGCGCGTTCCCTGTATCCGTGTATCTCTCCTCACTCGCCTTCGCCTCGCCTTCACGACTTCGCGAAAACCTGCGACGAGAAGCAAAGGTTCACTCGTGTTATTTGTTTTCTCTGCGTCCCTCGACTCGTATTGACACTTAAGCAACAACAACAACAAGAACAATAGAAACAGCGAGAGAAACAATAACAAAAAACTACAACATTACAATAAAGGGAATGAAAGAGGAAGTGTTATAGAAAGGAACGTAAAATATAATATGACTAATTGTATAACTAAGGTTTGTTTTTATAGTTTTCTTCATCGTATTTGTTATGTGTGTGTGTGTGTGTGGGGGAATAGGTAGGTAGAGAGAGAGAGAGAGAGAGAGAGAGAGAGAGAGAGAGATTGGTAGCTGGATTATGTCATCCACGCGCCCTCACACACACACACACACACACACACACACACACACACACACACACACACACACACATTCCCTTCAGCTCCGTCATATTGTTTTCCTAACGTAGAGGAAGAAAATATGTGCAAACCTTTTATATATAACTTTTGAGGAAAGAAAAAATAATATAAAAGTTCAAAAACGAAAATATAAAAGGAACTCGCGGAACAGAATAAACGCGTGAGTAATTATTGAAGAAAGGGGAAAAAATAGCACCTTTCTCTGACGTGAATGTGACTGATTAATGGACAGGTAAAAAGACAGGCAGAGGAGAACCTAATGGTCACTTCTTGACACCTTGCATCACCTCAACGCACTTCGAACAAGATTGAAATAAAAGGAAAGCGTATACTCCAAAAAATGTAGGAAAGAAAAGAACAGGTAACAAAAGGTAGACAAAAAAATAATCAATGATCACTTCCTTTACCTGTCCATCACCTCAACCCACTTCAAAACAAAACAAGACAAACACTTAAGACAACACAACCCAAAACAACGGACGAGTAAAAAGAAAGTGAGGGAAAGGGGAAATAAAGAAATAAAGAAAAAAACGGTTAAGAAGGGGCTAGGGGGGCCGCTTGTCTCGTCTCCTGCTCATTACCTCTTAACAACAACAGTAATCTTGACGCCGCATAACTATGAGTTTTATAGTGAAAAAAAGGTTACAATGTCTTTACGTATATCTACTGGAGACACTGTCCGCGGCATGCACGACCCGGCACTCCGAGGGGCGGCGCGGCACTGCGGGGCGCGACGGTTAGCACTGAGGGTCGCCGAGGGGCAGGCCGCGAGAGGCTGAGGCGAGGCGGGAGAGCCGAGGTAAACCACCTTCTCTTCACCACGTCCAGCCAGACACTGAGACTGAAAACGCCTCACGCCTGGCAGGCTGGCCCACTGAGCTCACACATCCTCCTCCTCCTCCTCTTTTTCCTTTTCCTGCATAGGTGTGTGAGTGGGGGGAGGGGGGGGGGATCTGGACATGTGAACGAAGGAAGGTGTTTGTTTGCATGTACGTGTGCATGAGTTACCTGCCTTGAGTTTACACACACACACACACACACACACACACAGACACACACAGGGATCACTTTCCCCATTACCAGTCTCCTCTCACTCCCATCATCACCATTACGTCCCCTCTTCTTTCATCTCTTCCCCTCTTCTTGCTCGTCTTCTTCCCCAACCCTCTCGTTTCACCCCCGTTTTCACACATTTTTTATCCTTTTTCCCCTCCCTTGCTCTCCCTCCTTTCGCTTCTCCCTTTCTTCAGACTGTGTTACCCCTATTTCCGCTTTATTCTACCCTCCAATCCCCACTCTTCCCCTCACTCCAGTGCTTATACCCTTTCCCTCTCCACCCCTTTCCCCATGTACTCTTCTCTCCCGTCCCGTTCCCCTTTTCGTGTCTATCCCTTCTCCCAGCCTTCCCCCTCTTCTCCCACTTAATCCCCAACTTGACCATCTCCCTTTCCCCTCTTCATCCCCTTCCCCTTCCCGTCTCCTCTTGTCTTCCCTCAGCTTAGTCCCTCCTCCATTGCGTCCCGAAATAATAACCACACATGCATCATGAATGGGAAACCTCTGCAGGCTATGCAGGAGGAAAAGAATCTTTGGGTCACTATCAGCGGTGACCTGAAACACGCGAATCACTGTAAAAAAAGCATATAACAAAGCCAACACTTTGCTAGGGTTCATAGCGAGGAACTTCGAGTGTAAAACGCCAGACGTGATGCTATCTTTGTATAATTCCATGGTAAGACCACACCTCGAATATGCAGTGCAGTTCTGATCTCCTAATTATAGAAGGGACATTGATTTACTGGAAAGGATTCAACGACGCGCCACGAAAATTATTCCAACTTTAAGGGCCCAACCGTAAGAGGAACGACTCAAGCGACTCAATTTCTTTACATTGGAGAAAAGACGCCTACGAGGGGATATGATTCAAGTAGTTTCTCCACCTATCCACTCGACACAATCTTCCAAACAACTATCCCCTATTCTTCGACAACACTCAGCTATCACCTTCTTCAACACTAAACATTCTCGGTCTATCCTTAACTCAAAATCTCAACTGGAAACTTCATATCTCATCTCTTACTAAATCAGCTTCCTCTAGGCTGGGCGTTCTGTACCGTCTCCACCAGTTCTTCTCCCCCGCACAGTTGCTATCCATTTACAGGTGCCTTGTCCGCCCTCGTATGGAGTATGCACCTCATGTGTGGGGAGGCTCCACTCACACAGTTCTCCTTGACAGAGTGGAGTCAAAGGCTCTTCGTCTCATCAGCTCTCCTCCTCAAACTGATAGTCTTCTACCTCTCAAATTCCGCCGCCATGTTGCCTCTCTTTCTATCTTCTATCGATATTTTCATGCTGACTGCTCTTCTGAACTTGCTAACTGCATGCCTCCCCCCCTCCCGCGGCCCCGCTGCACACGTCTTTCTACTCATGCTCATCCCTATACTGTCCAAACCCCTTATGCAAGAGTCAACCAGCATCTTCACTCTTTCATCCCTCACGCTGGTAAACTCTGGAACAATCTTCCTTCATCTGTATTTCCTCCTGCCTACCACTTGAACTCTTTCAAGAGGAGGGTATCAGGATACCTCTCCTCCCGAAATTGACCTCTCTTTTGTGACACTCCTTTGATCTCTATTCAGGAGCAGTGAGTAGCGGGCTTTTTTTTTTTCTTTACGCCCTTGAACTGTCTCCTTAGCTGTAAAAAAAAAAGTCTTCAAATACTTGAAAAAGTTCAGTAACGTCGATAACTTCAAACTCTTTCAACTACAAACCAACTCAAGAACTAGAAATAACGGTTTTCCCATTCAGTCGAGTCGATGCAACACAGGCATTGGGCAGAGTTTCTTTTCGAACCGAGTCATCCGCCACTGGAACAATCTTCCCTCAGAAGTAGTAAATGCAAATACCATCAACTCCGTCAAAAATCGAATCGACCGTCCTTTCGTTGCGTCAGGAATAAACTGAATTCCAAGGTGATTTCATCTGTTCCCCAGGCCCCAAGTGGCTGTCGAGCAGATTAAATCACCAAAGCGGGCAACCTCGTAATGAGCCAATAAGCTTTATGTTGCCCGAATATCCATGTTTCCATGTTTCCTCCTCCCCCTCCTCCTCCTCCTCCTCCTCCTCCTCGTCCCATTGAAGCCATTGATCAGCCGCCCATCTCAGACATCAGGTGAGGCATCATTAATTCACCAGAACGGCCAGGTGACCCCCCTCTCCCCCTCCCCTCTACCTGTCTCTCCCCCCCCACCCCCCCTCATCATCATCATTGATTCACCAGCGGGGATTATTAGTATTAGTATTTTTCTGGTTGAGGTGAAGCGACTTGAAGTTGTTTTAAGGATAGATTGGTGAGGTAAGGGTTTGGGGCGTGGTGGTGGTGGTGGTGGGGACAGTGGTGGTTGTAGTGGTGGTGGGAGGGGGACGTGGTGGTGATGGTACTGGTAGTAGTAGTAGTAGTAGTAGTAGTAGCAGCAGTAGTAGTAGTAGTAGTAGTAGTAGTGGTTGTAGTGGTGGGGAGGTGTTATTATATATGCACTTACGCTTCCTGGATATTTTTTCGTGTTTTCTGACATTATCTCTCTGTATGTATTCCTTTCCTTCATGGCTTCTTTCCACAACTTTTAATTACATTTTATTTTGAATACATTTTTGTTGTTCTTCCTTTTACGTTCTTATTTCCTTACACTGTTTCCATTTTTTATTTTTCCCTCCTTCCTTCCTGTCCTTTCCTTTTTCCGTCTTTCTTTCCTTCTTACCTCTCTTTATAATATCCTTTTACATATTTTCCCTTCTGTCTTTCCTTTATTCTCTCTGTTCAGTGACTTTGTTCGTTAAACTGAGATGCCTGTGATGGTTTTTTTTCTTTCCATCTCATCACCACCCCGTCCTCTTTGCTCCTTATTTTCTTCTTCAGTGCCTCATCTCCTCCTCCTTCTCCTTCCATCTAACACCTTAATTTCCTTTTCGTAATTATTCCCTTCATTAGCATCGCCTTGTCATCTTGCTCTCCCCCCTTCCCTCTTTTCTTGCTCTCTTTCTGTCTTCTTCGTCTTATTTTAGTAATTCATTCCATTTTCTCCTTTCCTTTCACCTTGTCCCTCTTCCTCTTTCTTCTTTAATCATCTTTTTCTCTGATACTCCTCCTCTCCTTTTTCTTTTCCTTCTCCCCGGCATCCTCTACCATCACCTATTCTTTCTTTGTGCCCCATTTTCTTCCCCTTTACTTGTCCTCCTCCTCCTCCTCCTCCTCCTCTTCCTCCTCTTCTCTTTCCTATGTCCCGTCTTCTCCTAAATACTTTCCAGTAATTCTTATCTTCCACTTTCATTTCCTTCACCACCACCTACACTTCTTTCCTTCATCCTTTTCTTCATCCTTTTACTCCCCTGTCTTCCTCCCATTCCATTTCTCCCTTCGTTTTCTTACCATCCTATTCCACTTTTCTTATCCTCCCTCTTCCTCCTTGTCTTCCCCCCCTCCTCCACCTCCTTCACCACCTCCTGCTCGTCCTCCTTCACCTCTCGACACACTCGCCCCCGTCCGCACAACCCGCCACAAACATAAGCGTCCCGCCGCCCATCGACCGATCGGCGTCGAGGTGCGGCCCGATACGGAATTTGTTGCCGCGCGTGTTCGTCCCATTACACTGTGGAGGCGCTGTGTGCGTGGCCGGAGGCTGTGAGGGAGAGAGGGAGAGAAATTATGGGTAAAGACTAAGAGATAAAGAGGAAGAAGGTGGTAGAGAGGTAGAGAAAGGGGGTAGAAAGGTAGAGTAGTAGAGAGAGGGAGGCAAGAAATGATAGATCGAGGGGAGGCAGAGTGATTGAAGTGATGGAAAAGGGTAAAGAAAGAGTAGAAAGATGGAGAGAAAAGGGGAGTAGAGGAGAGATAGACAGATAGAGGAGAAGGTAGAGAGATGGAAGAAGGGAGGTGAGAGAGAGAGAGAGAGAGAGAGAGAGAGAGAGAGAGAGAGAGAGAGAGAGAGAGAGAGAGAGAGAGAGAGAGGGGGGCAGGGATATGTAGAGGAGATACTGATAGAAAGATAGAAGGAAAGAAGAGTTAAAGAGACAGAGAAAGGTAAAAAGGTAGACAGAAGAGTATTAAAGGCAGACAGACAGACGGAGAGAATTGATTTTGAAATAGACGAAAATATGTGTACATGTGTCACAGCTATGCATGTTTCTCTCTCTCTCTCTCTCTCTCTCTCTCTCTCTCTCTCTCTCTCTCTCTCTCTCTCTCTCTCTCTCTCTCTCTCTCTCTCTCTCTCTCTCTCTCTCTCTCTCTCTCTCTCTCTCTCTCTGTTGAATGTATATATATTTTTTTCTGCAACTTTTTGAAAGCACAAAGCAAAGTGTGTGTGGTGTGTGTGTGTGTGTGTGTGTGTGTGTGTGTGTGTGTGTGTTGAAAAAGTCTAAATTTATATAAGAAAAGTTAGGGCAGGGAGGAAGGTGAGGAGGTGAAGGGAAAGGTGCTGCTGGCGTCTTTGTCAGAGGGGACGACTTTCACGCGAGAGGAAGGGAGGAAGGAGGAGGGAAGGATGGGAAGAGTGGAGAGAAAGAAGGAGGAGGAGGCGGAGAAGGAGGCGAAATAGGGACACACACTCCCTCACTGTCCTTTTTCCTCCTCCTCCTGTTATCCTCCTTTACATCCTCTTTTTGCTACTCCTACTGTTACTACTACTACCACTACTACTACTACTACTACAACTACTACTCGTTACTAAGTTTTTATCCTTATTCTTCTATCTCATGTCCTGGGGTCGCAATGAGGGGAAGGAGGGAAGCGAATGGGTATTGTCTGGGCAGTTTTGCAATAAGTGAGGGGGAAGGAAGGAGAGGCGAGGAGGAAAGATGAGATGAGAGAATTTGTAAAGGAAGGAGGAGGAGGAAGAGTAGAACAAGTAGGAGAGGAGAAAAATGAGAGGAGGAGTAGAACAAGTAGGAAGGAAGGGGGAGAGAGGCAAGGGAGAAAAGATCAAATGAGGGAGATTATAAAAAAAAAGAAATAAACGCAAGTAGGAAAGAAGGGGAAACTAGAAAGGAAAGGTGATACGAGAAAAATATAGAGGAAAGTAGGAAGAGGTGAAGCCAGGGAGGAATGAAGGAATGGAGAACAAATCGGGGGATGATGAAGGAAAGGAAAAGAAAAAGGAAAAGTGTAAAAAGATGAGCAGGAGAAGATCAAGGAAAGGAAGAAGAGACGAGAAGAAAGAGGGAAAAAATATTAAGTAAAGCAAGAAGATAAGGAAGAAAGGAGTGAATTAAAAAAAAAAGTACAAGAAAGTGGAACAACAAAAAAGTAGGAAAAGCAAACTGAGGAGGTGGAAAGGAAAGGAAAAAGAGGAGGAAGAGAGAAACCAAGAAACCATAACAATAAAACGAGGAAGAGAACTGAAGAGATAGAGAGAACAAAAGGGAGAAAATGATGAAGAAAAAGAGACAAACTGAGCATGAAGGGAGAGGAGGATGAGGAGGGGGAGGAGGAGGAGGAGGAAGAGAATGACCTGAGTTAAGGAAGAGGAAGAAAGAAAAGGAAGCGGAAGTTGGAGGAAGAGACTTGTTGAAGTATTAGTTCGAGATAATAGTGAAACTTGCCGTGAGGGCAAAGAAGGACAGGTAGCTTTGGCTGTACTACTACTACTACTACTAGTAGTAGTAAGAGTAGTAGTATGGTAATAGTAGTAGTATGGTAATAGTAGTAGTATGGTAATATCGGAAAGGCAAGAGAACGTTGAAAATGAGAGAGAGAGAGAGAGAGAGAGAGAGAGAGAGAGAGAGAGAGAGAGAGAGAGAGAGAGAGAGAGAGGAAGGCAGAGAGAGAAAAAATAAAAAGCTAAAAGAAAAATGATGAGAATGATAAAAGAACAAAAGAAAAGAGCAAAGGGTCACGGCAATGGGTACGATTTTTTTGCTTTTTTTTGTGTGTGTCCCTCACATGAAGAGAGAGAGAGAGAGAGAGAGAGAGAGAGAGAGAGAGAGAGAGAGAGAGAGAGAGAGAGAGAGAGAGAGAGAGAGAGAGAGAGAGAGAGAGAGAGAGAGAGAGAGAGAGAGAGAGAGAGAGAGAGAGAGAGAGAGAGAGAGAGAGAGAGCTCTATTTTTCAGGGTGGCACTGACGGACAACAGTGGTCTCCTCCTCTGTGTCATGTACCGCCCCCCTAGGCAAGGGCGGGCTCCTCTGGATTGCCTGACGGAGGAGCTCGACACCCTGCTCCTGCGTCACCAGTGCTCCCACGTGATGGTGGTGGGAGATCTAAACTTCCACCTGGAGCAGGGAGCCTTCGATAACTTACTGACGGTGCAGGGTCTGGTAAACCACGTAACCTTCCCCACACATGAGCGAGGAGGGCTACTGGACCCTGTGTTATCGGACCTCCCCGAGGCCAGCCTCCGCTGCCAGCAGCTGGGGCCAGTGGGCAGCTCTGACCACTACGCCGTACTGGCTCAGGTTGAGCTGACCACAGAGAGGGAAGACGCAGTCCCGCGCACCATCTGGCTTTGGGAGAGGGCCGACTGGCCGTCAATGAGACACGCCGTGGAGGACACGGACTGGGAGACCCTGTTGGTTGGGGACGCCGAGGCCAAGGCACGGGCTCTCACCACCAAGCTCCTTGCCCTCCAGCAACAATATGTCCCCAGCAGGGTGTACCTCGCCAGGCCTAGTGACCCCGCTTGGTTCGGTTTCCGATGCCGGGTTGCTGCCGAGGCCAAGCATGCCGCCTGGGAAAGGTACAAGCGTCATCCGTCACGCCAAAATAAGGTCCAACACCGGGAGGCCTGCAAACGGATGACAGCTATCTGCGCGTGGGCGAAGAGGCGACAGAGAGAGGACCAGCAGCGGAAACTTTGCGGCCCAGGAGTTGGCAACAAAACCTGGTGGAGTCTCGTTAAGGAACGGCAGGGGGCTAACCAACCCCATGCCGTCCCTCCACTCACCAGGCCTGACGGTTCCACGGCCACAAGCAGTGGAGACAAAGCCTCGCTCCTGGCTGAACTATTCGCCAAGAAAATGAAGGTTGGTGACCCGGGACGACCCGCACCTGTGCTGCCACAGGAAACCGACCGTGTTATCTCCTCTGTGTCGGTGACGGCAGGGCAACTTGAGCGGCTGCTCAGCGCGCTGGACGCAGGTAAAGCCGTTGGCCCGGATGACATAAGCCCACGCATCCTCAAGAATTGTGCCAAGGAACTCTCAGGTCCTCTCTCCGCCGTCTTCACGTCTTGCCTGAGGGAGTGCAAGTGGCCTTCACTATGGAAGGAGGGCGCGTGTGGTTCCGGTCCACAAGAAAAATTCGAGGTCCGAGCCCATCAACTACAGCAACTACAGGCCCATCTCCTTGCTTTCTGTGGTGGGCAAGGTGCTGGAGCGTGTGGTGGCTGCAGTCATCTATCAGCATCTGAGTGAGAGCCATCTCCTCTCAGATAGACAGTTTGGCTTCAGGCCTGGCCGGTCCACCGCGGACCTCCTCCTCCTCCTCTCCAAGGATTGGCAAGACGCACTGGATGAAGGCCTGGACACACTCGTAGTAGCCCTGGATATTGCTGGAGCCTTTGACAGGGTTTGGCACGCGGGGCTCATTGAGAAGCTTCGCGCTAAAGGTGTCCAGGCTGCCCTACTTATGCTGCTCAAGGATTACCTCCAGGGGAGGACCCTTCAGGTGGTGATCAACGGGCAGACATCAAGGCCTTCACCAGTGCATGCCTCAGTTCCACAGGGTTCCGTGCTTGGCCCAATCCTGTGGAGCATATATATCGACGATCTCCTCCGGCAGTTATCGGCAGTGTCAGCCTACGCCGATGACTGCACACTGTCCCGCTCCTACTGCCGCCCCGACAGCCAGCGCGCCGTCGAGGAGATCAACAGGCAGCTCAGCCTGTTGGAGCAGTGGGGAGAGGAGTGGCAGGTCACCCTCGCCCCGGAGAAGACGCAGGCCATGGTCATCTCACGGTCCCCAGACGCCTCTCGAGCAATCTCAGGCCAGCTGCGTCTTGGAGGCAAGAGTCTGCCTCTCCAGGACCACATCAAGGTCCTGGGAGTGACTGTGGACCAAAGCCTGCGCTTCGACCTCCACGTCCGAGCTGTTGCCCGCCAGGCCTCCCTGCGAGTCTCTGCCCTGCGAAGAGTAGCGGGATCCCTCGACCCACGGGGCATCCTCACTCTCTTCAAGGCACAGGAGTACGGTGCCCTGTGCTGGATGGCGAGTGCTGCCACCCACATGCAGAGGCTCGACGCAGTGCAGCGACGAGCACTGCGTCTGGTGGAGGCCAGCGACCACCTGGAGGAGGGGTCTGCCACTGTGACATCGCTGGAGCACCGCCGTGATGTCTCAGCACTGGTGGTGTGTCACAAAGCCCAGGTGCAGGGGGTTCCCCACCTCAGCAGCTTGAGGCTCCCTCTACGCGCTGCTCAGTGGTTCACCCTAACTACACTCTCCGGTGACCAGCTCGTGGAGGTGCCTCGATCACACTCCAGGCAGCACCAGCGCACTTATACAGCCAGGACCACACGCCTGTGGAACATATTCACGGCAGCCACTCCCCAAGTGGAGAACATGAGCACGCAGCAGGTGAAGCTGGCTGCTCACAGGTGGCGTGAGGGACACCCAAGTGCGCTAGTGCTATGAACTATAAATATAAAGTGACAAACTGATATTATTCCATATTGTTTTTACATGTTTTTCTTTATTTTTTCGTATTTTTGTATTTGTATGCTTGTATGTTTCAACATTCGACAATTCAATTTGTCCCATACACAGGCTCCTAGAATAATTATACCGAAAAAGTGTAATTTTGAGCCTCCTTTTTTTGTAAAAATTTGATTAAATAAAAAAAAAGAGAGAGAGAGAGAGAGAGAGAGAGTAAAAAAAAGAAAAAGTCCTCCTATTACTACGTTCTACACACAAGAATATTCGCAAGGTAGATATGCATGTTGGGTTGCATGTATAATTATTATTAGCAATATTATTATATGCATTTTTTCACACTTTCTCGTATTTTAGTTATTATCTTCATACTGTTATTTTCTCATTATTATTTTCTTGTATATAATTTCTGAAGTCCTTTATTCACTATTTTATATTTTTTGCGTGTTCAGTGTTGGAAGCGTGACGGTATTCGGTGCTCACGGCGTCCTGTTTCTTCCCATGCTTTTATCAAGATTCCCACGCTCTCTCTCTTTCACTTTTCCTCCCTACCTATTTATGCATTTCTTCTTCATACCAACGCCCTCATTCCTCTACCTCCTCCTCCTCCTCCTCCTCCTCCTACTCCTCCTACTCCTCCACCTCTTCCTCCTCCTCCTCCTCCTCCTCCTCCTCCTCCTCCTCCTCCCTCCTACTTTCGCTTCTTCATCTTCTAAATTTCCTTCCTCCTCCTCCTCCTCCTCCTCCTACTTTCGCTTCTTCATCTTCTAAATTTCCTTCCTCCTCCCCTCCTCCTCCTCCTCCTCCTCCTCCTCCTTCTCCTCCTCCTCCTCCTCCTCTTAACACTTCTTTATTGTTTTACCTTTACGTTCCTCTCGGTCTGATGGTCTGCCGGTCTTCCTTTTCTCTTTAATGATCTGTGGTTTGTGTTTGCCTTTGTTTCCCTCTAATTGTCAGTCTCGTTGTAACTCGTTTATTTTTTTTTTTTTTAATCTGTCTGTCTGTATCAGTCTACTCCCTTGAGCGAGCACAGGGATTTTTTAGTATAGGCGAAAGGGGGGAGGAGTAATGGGAGTAATGGGAGGAGTAATGGGAGAGGACATCTAGCTCATAATATAACCAGGCAGCTTAGAAGTAATTATAGGGGAGTAACAGAGGACGGGCTAAGAATCTTCTATACTAACAGCAGGAGCCTCAGAAACAAGATAGACTTACTAAGGGGTGAAGTTTGTTCAGAAAATTTTGACATAATAGCGATCACTGAGACATGGATAGACACTGCCAATAGACATTTTAGATCGGAATTTGAAATAACGGGTTATTAGATGTTTCACCAAGACAGAAGGGGCAGAATGGGAGGTGGAGTTGCGCTATACGTTAAAGACTCACTTAAATGTTTAGTTAACGATTCAGTCAAAAGTAACATGGGTTCAGAATCAGTTTGGGTGAACGTTTACAAAGGGAAAGAAAAACTAACTCTAGGAGCTCTGTACAGGCCACCCAACCTTAACAGGCAGGACACGAGTATATTACTACAGGAGATTGGCAGGGCGAGTAGGAGTAGAAATGTCTGCGTAATGGGGGATTTTAATTATAGGAATATAGACTGGGAAGACCTAGGATTTCCTTGAAGTTATACAAGATAATTTCCTTAAGCAGGTAGTTACTGAGCCTACCAGAGGAGATAACATATTAGACTTAGTCCTAACTAATAATGGAAATTTGCTACGTGAGTTGGAGGTGGGCGGAGAGTTAGGAAATAGTGACCACAGAACGGTTCGTTTTATCTTAGACTGGGCGGTAACCCGCGAACCAAATCCAGTGTTAGTGCCAGATTTTAGAAGAGCAAATTACGAGGGGCTTCAAAGACATCTTGATGGGGTAGACTGGGATAATTTAGGGATTCATGAAAGCCAGAACTGCGGATTGGAGAGCCAGGAGAACCACGTAGAAATGTCTTACAATAATTTAGTTAAAGTAATAGTAGAGGGGCAAAGACAGCATATATCACAGCGAATACTTAGAAAAGAAAACAATGATCCTAAATGGATGACTCGTTGGCTAAAACACGAGATAGGGTTAAAGAAGGGAATTTATCAGAAAATAAAGAATGGTGAAACACATCTCAGGGGCCGGCACGTCGAACTATCTAGATTAGTTATGAAAAAAAACAGGATAGCAAAAAGGCACTATGAGATCAAAGTAGCAAATGAGGCGAAAAGTAATCCTAAGGGCTTCTTTCAGATGTATAGAACAAAAACACTGGAGAAAATTGGACCGCTGAAAACAAACACAGGGGAGCTAGTAGAAAATTACGAAAATATAAGCACATTGTTGAACGACTACTTCCTTTCAGTATCCACACAAGAGGATCGAACGACTATTCCGGAAAGGGTTCAGGTGTACGAGGGCGGGGATGGTGATAAATTGAGGGATATAATCATTACCAAGCAAGTAGTTCAGGATGAGATAGATAAGCTTAAGAAGAACAAGTCGCCAGGTCCTGACGGGATATTTCCGAGGGTATTAAAGGAATTAGGTGATGTACTCAGTGACCCACTAACCGACATCTTTAAGATGTCGGTAAATACTGGTTATGTGCCGAGCCTATGGAAAGTAGCTAATGTGACGCCGATTTTCAAAAAGGGGGACAGGTCAGCTGCTTCAAACTATCTCCCAATTATCTTAACATCGGTTAGAGGCAAGATACTGGAGTCCATAATAGCCAAGAACATTCGGGAGCATCTAGAGAAGCATAGCTTAATTCACGACTCGCAGCATGGGTTCACAAAAGGTAGGTCATGCCGCACCAATCTCTTGTCCTCCTACAATAAAATATTTGAGACGGTTGACAGAGATGAATATTATGATGTAATCCATCTCGA
>NC_066509.1:34203950-34228950 GCF_024679095.1 Eriocheir sinensis | reverse complement strand
CGACTCGAGCGACTCAACCTCTTCACGTTGGAAAAGAGACGACTGCGGGAAGACATGATGCAAGTCTTTAAGTACCTGAACAAGCTCAGCAATGTTAATCACTCCAAACTCTTCACGCTGCAAACTAACCTGAGAACAGGAAACAATGGAAAAACAATTCAAACAAAGCGATGCAATATCGACATCGGCAGGAGTTATTTCTCGAATAGAGTTGTTCGCCGCTGGAACAACCTTCCTGCAGAAGTAGTTAGCGCAGAGACAATCAACTCCTTAAAGAAACACATTGATTGACACTTTGTTGCATTGGGAGTGAACTGGATGTATTCAAAAGTAGGTTCATAAGTGCTTTAATCCTTCCCGCAAGCCACTTCTGTGGCTGACTGATTGATTAAATCACTGAAAGCAGGCAGCCTTGTAATGAGCCAACAGGCTTTCTGCTGCCTGCTAGTCGATGTTTCCTCCTCTTCCTCCTCCTCCTCCTACCCCTCCTCCTCCTACCCCTTCTCTTCCTACTGCTCCATTTATGCAACTCTCGTCATCCTCACTTCCATATCTCTTCCTCCTACCCTTCCTCCTCCTCCTCCTCCCTTCTGCTCCTTCGTACTGTCAATTCGGTGACAAACACGTTATATTTGTCTACACACACACACACACACACACACACACACACACACACACACTCTCTCTCTCTCTCTCTCTCTCTCTCTCTCTCTCTCTCTCTCTCTCTCTCTCTCTCTCTCTCTCTCTCTCTCTCTCTCTCTCTCTCTCTCTCTCACACACACACACACACACACACACACACACACACAATGTATTTGGAGGAAGATCATGTCTGTGTGTGTGTGTGTGTGTGGATGGTTGTGTTTTTAGAGACTTTCGGAGTTTTTTATGCATGAAAATTAATCGTCCGTTTTTTTTCCGGCTCTTTGAATCAATAGAGAGAGAGAGAGAGAGAGAGAGAGAGAGAGAGAAATGTAAGTGATCTTGGAATCAACTGTTAGGATTTGTGCATTTTGTGTGTGTCTATATGTGTGTGTGTGTCTGTATGTGTGTGTGTGTGTGTGTGTGTGTGTGTGTGTGAGACGTGTGTGTGTGTGTGTGTGTGTGTGTGTGTGTGTGTGTGTGTGTGTGTGTGTGTGTGTGTGTGTGTGTGTGTGTGTGTGTGTGTGTGTGTGTGTGTGTGTGTGTGTGTGTGAGACGTGTGTGTGTGTGTGTGTGTGTGTGTGTGTGTGTGTGTGTGTGTGTGTGCTGTTTTCTTCTTTTCAGATGCTTTCTTTATTCTTATTAGGCACTTGTTTTTGTATTATTTGATAGTGGTAACACCAGTAGATGTTGTAATTTTAGTAGTTGTTTCAGTAGTAGTAGTAGTGGCAGTAGTAGACGTTGAATTTGTTGTTGTTATTGTTGTCTTTTTTTGGTAGTACAGTACTAATGGCAGTTTTTTTTAAGATTAATATCATTCTCGTTATTTTTTATTAGTATTACTTATAATATTCCTATTTTTCATCATTATTCTCACAGTTGTTTTATAAGTAGTCATTCTTTTCATTATTATTATTGCTATTATAATTTTGTTATTATTATTATTGCTTTTGCTATTATTATTATAGTTATCTTTACTTATCGTATTATACTCACTACACCTTTCTTACAGAAGATGGATTGTTGATGGCGATGATGATAAGGACCGCGGCGGACGTAACGACAAGATGATGATGATGGCGGGTACGTAAGTGTTATTTTTTAATGTTTGACTTAAAATTCTTAATATATTTATATGTTTAACGGGATTTTAGTTTATTTTTCGTGGTTTTCCCTCTCTCTCTCTCTCTCTCTCTCTCTCTCTCTCTCTCTCTCTCTCTCTCTCTCTCTCTCTCTCTCTCTCTCTCTCTCTCTCTCTCTCTCACACACACACACACACACACACACACACAATGACTGCAGTGATTTATTGTTTTTTTTTCTGCTCCTTTAAGACTTAACGTTTCTTGGTCATTTAATTCAGGAACTTGTCTCATTTTCTTGTTAGTTTTGTTCTTCCGTGGTGTTTTTTCCTTGCACATAACGAGTGTTTTCTTCACTTCCATGTTTTTAATCCTCGTTCCTGTCTTCCTCCTTATCGTCGTCATTATTCTCCTCCTTTGATCTTTCCTTCATTGTCTGTTTGTTCGTGTCTTTATTACGTTGATTGTCTTCCTGTGCATTTTATATCGGTATAAAACCTCTTATTGAAACACATTTATACTATCTATCTATTTGTCTTTTCTTATTTCTGCTTATCTATCTTTCTATCTATTTATATTGCGCTTCTCGTCTAACCTGCTCCTTTATCACACCAGTGCAGACATCCCTCCCTCTCTTCACCCCCTAATCCTCCCCTTTCTTACCTGTTCACGTGTTCTCTCTCCCTCCTACTTACTCCCTTAACACCCCTCCCCCCTCCTCCTGTCATCTCCATGCCTTCATCACTTCCTTCCCTTTAGTCTCCTCTCCTCTCATCCCCAACACCGCCTCTCCTTATCGCTCTCGTGCCTTCCTCAGTATTATTTCATCTCCTTATCGCCCGTCCTCCCACCCCTTAATTTTCTTTCCTACTTTCCTCAAACATTTTTTTATGACCCTTTTAACTCTTCCTCTCTCCCTCTCCCATTTCTCCTGTCGTTCGCTCTCCCATATTTCATTTTTGCCCTTCCCATGTCTCTCTTTCCTCCCTTGTTCCTCTTCTCTCCTGCCTAATCTGTCCTCCTTTCCTACTCTTTCCTCTTGTCCGTGTCTTCCTCCCCACGTTTCCTACTCTGTATCCCCAACCTCTACTTTCCTCATCCATCCTCTCTCTTCCTCATTACTTTTCAGAGGATGATTAACACATTGTTCTCAGCCATGATAGGCAAAGAAGTCTACGCATATTTAGATGATTTAATCATCTGTAGCAAGGATGGCGACAGTCACCTAGCTAAATTAGAAGCAGAACTGCTTGTAATAACCCGACGCCGGCGACAAGACATGTCAGGCCTCATCTGTCGATTCTTTAGTCAAAGTGGTCGATTACCTTGAGCTAAAGGGCCCGCTTCTGAAGCTTTTACATCAGTATCGTGATGTCATTGCCCTGCCCGGTGAGCCTTTAGGTGCGACTGATACGACAGAGCACAAGATTAGGGTTAAACCCGACACCAAACCGGTGTACATTCCTGCATACAGACTTCCACACAGTCAAAGGCAGATTGTAGATGAACAGGTTAAAGATATGTTGGACCAGGGTGTTATTCAGCATCCCCGATCTCCGTGGAACTCACCCTTGTTCCTAATCCCTAAAAAGGACGGAAGTGTCAGGCCTGTCATCGATTTTAGGAAAGTAAATGAGGTGACTGAGGATGATAGGTACCCTCTGCCTGTTTTAGGTGACTTGTTAATGTCCCTGGGTCAAGGGAATACTATTTTCAGTAGTCTTGACCTTTTAAGTGGGTACTGGCAGGTGCCGATGGCAGCTGAATCCAGAGAGATTACAGCCTTCAGTACCCCTAGCGGTCATTTTGAATGGTTAAGGATGCCATTCGGCCTCAAAACCGCACCCATTACTTTTCAGAGGATGATCAACACTTTGTTCTCAGACATGATAGGCAAAGAAGTCTACGCATATTTAGATGATTTAATCATCTGCAGCAAGGATGGCGATAGTCACCTAGCTAAATTAGAAGCAGCTCTGCCTAAACTTTGAGACGCTGGCCTTAAGGCCAAGCTGACTAAATGTGAATTTTTAAAGCCAAAAATCACCTTTTTAGGCCACACTTATGATGGAGATGGAATCCACACGATAGACGATAAAATATCGGCCATAAAAAAAAATTCTGCAACCCCAAACCGTCGAAAACGTTCGGTCTTTCCTTGGGTTGTCCGGCTGCTAAAGGCTTTTCATACAAGGTTTTGCCAAAATTGCTTCGCCTCTAACGCAACTTTTAAAGAAAGAGGTACCTTTTCATTGGAATGCCCCACAACACAAGAGTTTTACAGACTTGAAGGCACCGTTAGTCCCGGACTACAACGTCCCTTTTACACTTTATACAGATGCCTCAGCCCTAGGTCTTGGTGCTGTTTTGATGCAACCGGACCCTCGCGGTAAAAATCGCGCTATTGCGTACGCAATTCGTACTTTAAACCAGGCTGAGTCGAACCATTCAGTGACGCATCAGTAAACCCTAGCGGTTGTTTGGACTCTTAAACATTTTAGGGATATTATCCTTGGCTATCCTATCACTGTCTTTACAGACCATACGCCAGTCACCGAGCTTTTTAAGGATAGAAACCTCACCGATCGACTCGCACGGTGGTACCTGACCATCCAGGAATTTGGGCCAACCTTTAAGTATTTACCTGGCCGCGCGAATGTCGTCGTGGATTCACTGTCTAGAAACGTACCTGTTGGCTCAGTGGCAGAAACGCCTCCTAAAATTCAAAATTTCACTCTAATGGATTTAGCAGCAGCCCAACGTCGACATGACGTTTGGGTTAAAGTAATATACGCTCTGGAGTCGGGTGATGAAATATGTCTCCCGCCACTACCTGTGTCTTTTTCACAATTTTTCTTGTCACAGGACGACGTCTTGTGCAGCTACTGGCCCCGCAAAAAGGAGTCTGTCGCACAGTTTGTGATACCGGAGTGTTATGTACCGGCGGTGCTGAACTTAATTCATGACGCGGTCATTGCTGGTCACCCGGGGAGGGAACGCACATTAACAGTGGCCCGAGCGGTCTATTTTTGGCCAACTATGCGTGTAGATATTGACGCGTATGTGGCTAAGTGTGTCAAGTGAGCCCAACATAAAGGGACGGTGCCTAGGCCTGCGCCGATCCTCGAATGCCCGCCATCTGACCGGCCGTGGGATGTAGTTTCTATTGACTTGCTACAGCTTCCCGCCAGCCACCAGGGCTCTAGGTACCTCTTGGTTTGTGTAGATCACTTGTCGCGGTACGTTGTGTTAGCCCCGGTGAAATAGGAAGATTTTAGATGTCTTGCGCCCGGTCGTCGGCGGACTTCAGCATACCTGGAAGGACTGGCTAGCACATGTTGCAGCAAGCATAAACAGCCGTGTTTGTGAGTCAACGGAACAATCTCCCCACTACATAATTTTAGGGGTTGAGAAGAGACTCCCATTTGACCTGCTTAGTAGTTCTCATTCACCTGTATATAATGTTGATTATTCTAAGGTTCAACTCAAAGTTTTCACAGATATTCATAGAAACGTCAGAGAGAGACTACAGGCTACATCTGAGGCTATGTGCTAGCAGCAAACTGTTTCCTTGAAAGTGGGTGACTTTGTTATGCTTCGAGTCCCAGAGAGACATTCGAAGTTGTCCCCTAAATTCGTGGGCCCACGCCGGATAGTTAGACAACTAGGTGGTCACAAATTTGAGCTTTATGACCTCATTTTTAATTCATATGAGACTGTGCATAGTGATCGCCTCGAAAAGACAGACGCCCAGCCTGAGGTCCTTGATTCGACTTTAGTTGAACCAGCGAGAACCGCCTGTTTGCCTCAGCCTGACGATGCTTTGTCTATCTTTCCAACACACGACTATAACCTGCGTCCTCGCAATGACTAATTTATGTTTGGTTCCTGAGCTTTTGCCAACATTTTTTTCATGCGAGAGGGGAGTGCTTGAGTAATACTTCACACTCTTACTCACTATTTTCTTTTTCTTGCTGAGTTGATGTAGGGCAGTCAGTCTCCTTAGTTGTTTGGGACCGTAATAATCGAGGGTGTAGACTATCATAGGGATAGGTACTTTTTAACCTTGAACCTCATGTCCTTCTGCTTGAAGCAGACATTTTTCTCTGCAAAGACAGACTTAACTACACTTGAGCAGATGCTGTCCCTAACTTTCATTGTAACCAGCATGTGAATATCATGTGAATGTAATGTATATATTATAATGTACATTTGAGTGTGTAACTAACTGTGCGTGTCTAAGCACAGGCTCAGTGCCTTTGCCAGGATGTTTATGTTACCCGTTTTTAAGTGTTTTTTTTTTACTCTTTAAGGTAGTTGGTGTTAAGTGTTAAGTTTAAGGCGCGAACTGTTATTCATTCGTCACAGGGTCGGTGTTACCGTGGCCTGCTTCACAAGTTGATTGTAGTAGGTGAGATAGCACAATAGCCTTTTAGTTATGTGATGTGTGGCCGAGCGGTAGCCGTTATAAGTTCACTTTAGTTCACTTTAGTTCTCTCCCTTTCAAGGCTATTAAATGGTTTTAATGTATTTTAACTATATTAACAGTATTACACAAAACTTTACAGTTTACGTGAGCGAGTCGCACGCACACCCCAAGCAGTGATCTGCTCGGCCCGCAGCCCACTGTCTTCTCTCACCACAGGCGCGGGGCGGCATAGCACCGCTCGCCTGCCCGTCACCCGTCTTCTCCCCCCCGTCTTCGCGTTGTTCGCTCGTTTTATTTGCTTGTAGTTCGTCCGGAAGGGTGTGGGTTCCGGTTGACGACGGCTGAAGAAAGTCATCATTTGCTGATCCTAGTGTCAGTTCATCACAGCTTCCCACGGCCAAAAGCACGACGTGTTGTTAAACATCCTGTTGTGCGACACCGACCGGGTGTCGACACACGTACAGTTATACATTCACATGTACATTATAATATACACATTACATCGCTCGGTTCCCTAAAAGTCGCGACCTCGCGGCTCACCCCACCTTTACAAATTTCTGTACCTACCCATGTTACAGTCGCCCAAAGTGTACTAGCTAAGCGTGGTCTCGTTACAGTTGCTTTAAAGATTATCACAGAAGTCAGAGCCCGCCTAACGATACAACATAGGGAAATGCCAATGATAATAATCATGGAAGTAACAAGAAATGGGTAATGTACATACAGGTTGAGGTAAATAGGGCTAGAGTCGTGGACGTGGAAGTTGAGTACTATTCCGAGAAAACAAAATAATAGCTCGAAAAATTATTTACACGATACATCCTAGAAAAAAATAAATTGACTAAACTGTCATTGGGATACATGGTAATGGAGCTATTTGGAATAGTAAAATGAAAAAGGAACAATCCTTGAAGAAGATCTGCTTCAAACTGAACCTTCGAGTCACACCTTGACACAAAACTGTCGCAGAGAAACACTCATCCGTTGCGTGACAATTAATTGCCAGTGTCGTTACCCTCGGCACGCCTTCTAGACGGGTGGGGTTTACAACAATAGATAAGGTTGTGTGAAAAGAGGTAACGTTATCCGTAGAGTCTCCTAATAGTTACAATGTGATAAAAAGGACAAGTCTGGAGAACCTTAGAATCATCGGCAGTCAGCACCACTAACTTCTAATACTCCGTTTTTCAGGTCTACAGTACTATAAAAGAAAATCCTGTCACCAAGTTGTAAAATCACTGTTGTAACAAATCTCACTGAAATATATAATTCCAGTATAGTTGATTAAAGTAATTAATAAACATCAAATGAAAAAGACAAAATTCCACCTATCCCCCGATCGTAACGAACGTGGATGACTGACATCTGTGACTCCACAAATAATTCCCGTAACGGGTAACAGTGGTATGTCAAGCAAAGGGGTAAACAAGACTTGTCTGCTTACTTCCAAATCTTACAGGTATTCTCATGCTGGTTACACTAAAAGTTAGGGACAGCATCTGCTCAAGTTTAGTTCAGTCTGTCTTTGCAGAGAAAAATATCTGTTTCAAGCAGAAGCACATGAGGTTCAAGGTTAAAAAGTACCTATCCCTATGTTAGTCTTCACCCTCGGTTATTACGGCTCCAATTAAATTAAGAAGACTGACTGCCTTGCATCAACTCAGCAATAAAAGAAAATAGTGGGTTAGAGTGAAAAGCATTACTCAAGCACTCCCCTTCTCGCATAAAAAAGATGCAGGCAAAAGCTCAGCAACCAAACATAAATTAGTAAATGCGAGGATGCAGGTTATAGTCGTGTGGTGGAAAGATACACAAAGCAGCGTCAGGCTGAACCTCAAGCCGGCACTAGTCTTTGGAGACGATCACTATGCACATTCTGTCTATTAAAAAAAAAAAAGATTGTAAAGCTCAAATTTCCGTCCACCTATTTATCTGACTATTTCTTCCTAAACCACGGGTAAAAGAACACACCAAGGATTTTTTTATTTTTTTATTACCGCCGGTGACACCCAAAAAGGTTTAGGTCAGAGGGTCGGAGGCCCCCCTCCCCGACGAACGTGTCGACGGCAAAAGAAGCTTCAAAAAGGACTCAAAACTACTTAAAGTGCCATAAAAGTTGTCTGATAAAACCGTGTAGGTTGCCAGTGGGGCTGTAGTCAAGGGATACTGCACTCCTTCGAAGAGGAACTTTAAGGACAATCATGTACACAAAGAACTCTAGTAATAATCTAGCATTAACTACAGAAATGGTTTCTCCATCTGTCCAGTTTCCTTGTTTAAAACACGAGATCAAATCAGTAGATGGCCTATAGGCGTCTACTGGCCTGTTAAAAAGGCCACTCGTTTGCACAGTGTCCACAGCAAAATTTACACCCTCTACGAGGCTGTGTTGCCCATCTTCCCCAAATGTTTTAAGAAAAAGTGACCGAAACGCATCATAATCCTTCCGTCCTGTGAACGTGCTCTTGTTTATGAGGGCCGTCGTTCCCACTTCCGGGATTGACCTTCGAGCGGCTGAGAGATATTTTATCTCCCGGATCTGACACAAATGAAATGTCCATGACAATCTCACTTTGAAACAAGAAGTCCCTGGCCGACTAATCTGCCTCCCTTGCTACCTGTGAAAGGCCTAACTGCTGTTGCTGTTAGCGGGTGATTAGGGGCAGAAGCCATTGTGGGATTAGTAAGGTAATTAAATACCTCTTGGTTGGCCTTGCAGCATAGAAGGAGAAAGCACCCTTTGAAGACTGCTACCACTCCTTTCATGACAGTTACCGTTATCCTTGACGGTACTGTTCTTTTTCCTGTACCCACTCCTTCTAGTCCTCAGTGAGAGCTTGTAACTTCGGGTCAGGTTTCTCTGCCATTAAAAAGAGTTACTAGTAAAATGAGGAGTAAAATGGTAAAGTAAAATAAAATATTGCTGCAAAAATAAGTAAAGTAATCATCATTCACCGCTAAGTATGTGCTCACTCCTCCCCGATGCTTTTAAAATGCATAATAAAAGAGGAAAAAGAATAATGAGTGAGGCTTAGCAAGACAAAACTTTTCCACTGTGCAATAAAACACACAAAAGAAAGGAGAAAAGAAAATGAATGATTATACATAAAATGCGTAACAATGTTTCTCAAGAAAAATATTAAACATCCACACGCCAGAAAAATCAACAGCTGAAAAATCTAATAAATTAGATACGGCCCCACACGCCTAAACACGTGAACATAATAATAGTAATCTACCTGAAATCACGTTAAAAGTGGTGCAATTGCTGAATCCGTATCAATGTAGTGTCAGCTAAAATGTGTTAAAAACCTCGAAGACAGCATCTCGATACCCATATTTGCATTACTTGGCGGGTCCCGTGATGGACAATGCGGACACCGCCGGGCGTCAGCACGTGCCATAACCCATGAAAAAAAAATAAAAAAAAATAAGAAAGTGTGTGTCTTGGGGAGCCATGAAAACGTGAATGTATGGCGCAGCGCTCACGCCAGCACCAGCAGGACACGGCCAGCGTGCCCACTTATATTCTCCGTAACTTCTCTCATACTTTTCAATTTCATAGAATAGAGTGGAATGGAAAATGTGACATGTTATTGTAAATTATTAAAGCTTTCGCTTAAATCGTATTTTATCTATAATTTAATATACCGTCGTGTTCAGGGAACTTCTCTTTATAGGATAATATGGTTTATTTCAGTACTGGTTCAAGAACTCCCGCAAGTAGCAATGATATGTAAAAAGTGTTACACACATTTCGAGGCTTCTCTTTCACTTATTCACGTCTAAAGTTACGTTCGAACTTTCCCCACACTGCCTCAGTTGTCAATTTTGCCATAAACCTTTTTTCCTTTCACTTTCCTTCCCTCGAATCCTCTTGCTTTCTTTCCTCTCCTCCCCATCACCACAACCCTTTCTTTCCTCTCATTCTCTTCCCTCCCATCGGATCCTCAATCTACTCACCACCACCACCATTAGCACTTTCATAAAACATCATTCCCATAAAACCAACAACAACACCCACTACTGCTTTCCCTTCCTCCTCTTCGTTCCTTCTGTTACTACTGCTACTGCTCCTACTACTACTACTACTACTACTACTACTACTACTACTACTACTACTTTTTTCTACTACTACATAAATGATACCTCCACCCATGTTTATTTTCCCGACGCATAATCATGGAGCGCTCCATAGCTTGGAGGTCATTAGCCCCAACTCTGTTCGCTAATGACTGTGGCATCCAACCATATCACTAATACTACCTGACACTAAATCACCTATCATCTATTACGTCTAGATCCCCCTTTCCTCCCCTACTCAAGTCACTCCCGACCCACCCTAATGTCACTCTCCACCACTGTGGCTTCATAGTCCATATTGGAGATGTTGGTGGCTTTTGGGCCAGAGTGTCTGGTGCCCCTGAGACATAGGATGGCCGACCTGAGCAGGGAGAACGAGAGGCGACACCTCATCCAGGCGACAACGTGACTCCTTGGCTGATGCTTTTTTTTTCTGAGATTAGTTCCGCGAGGCGTGCGTAGAAGCATTGGGCCCTGGGACCCATCCCGCCGGATGTGGTGAAGACGAGGGGGGTGAAGCTGCCCTGATCCACATGTTGGATTCTTTCATCGTATGCCCTTGTCTTCTCCTGCTCGTTCCTGTGGTGGGCGGCTTGCAGGGGCAGCTCACGGTGACAGGCAGCCATCGGGTCGAATATGCGGATGTCCATGAACGCCCGCTGTCAGCGCACCCAGAATCCGCGGGCACTTACATCAACCCGTGCCTCCTGTGAGGTATTGGCTGTCCTGTACCGAAGGTGTTCGCCGTCCAGGGGAAGCAGTGCCGGCTCGGTACTACTACTACCACTGTTATTATTATTATTACTGCTACATACTACTACTACTGGGAGACAAAGATCGTTCATTCACCGCCAATAAATGAAAGTTGGAGGTACTAAAGATAAACATTATCCGACCAATGGTAGATTAAAAAGTATTGATTGATCTGGACTCTGTGTGTGTGTGTGTGTGTGTGTGTGTGTGTGTGTGTGTGTGTGTGTGTGTGTGTGTGTGTGTGTGTGTGTGTGTGTGTGTGTGTGTGTGTGTGTGTGTGTGTGTGTGTGTGCGTCCGTGCGTTTGTGTGTGATAATAATAAATGTTGTGTGAAAGAATTACATAGCTTGATAGATATAGAGACAGAAAGAAAAATAAATATGCAGATGGATAGATGATAAAGTAGATGTTTGAGTAGAAAGGTTTAGGTACAGATGGATAGATAAATGAATATTAGAAAGAAATACAGACAAATAAACAGACCAGAAATATACAGAACTTCATTCTCAGGTGACAGAAGGCTCATGTCACATCATGGAACTGATCAAGAGAATCTAATGCCAGCATTTGAACTCTGTCAAGATCGGCTCACTGCTCTCGGTCTTGTCTTCTTCATTATTAGAACAAGACAACATGACGCCTCCACATTAAACATAAAGACGATCGTATTAAACAAAAGTAGTTGAGTGGTTACTAAATACGTAAAAACAGGAAGCAAGTAAAATAAGAAAAAAAATATGAAGGATCGGCAAAGGTTGGAAAGAATGACAGCATATGTACGACATTCGGGAACAGATAGAGCAAAGGGGAATTAAAACAGGGACAAGAACTAAACTGAAATCTGCCTCTCCCATGAGGCCTCATCACACGGATGAGCACAGCACGACAGTTCCGCCTCGCGCCGCCCCTCGGAGCAGTGGTGTGGCTAATGCAAGAAGCAGTTCCGCGCTGAGCCCCGAGGCCACGCCGGAGCGGGGGGACGGAATACAGAAGAAGAAGCCCGGGAGGAACGTTTAACAGAATAAACTGAAAGGTTACACGCTGAGACTAAATAGACTAAATAGTAGAGTGTCTCACAGGTGTCAAGGCTCCGGGGGGAGGGTTAAAGGTCGATAGTAAGCGTCCACCTGTCATTATTTTATCGTTGGTGAAATAAAGTGACGGGGCGCTGCTTATCACGAAACTCTAATAACATTACTTTTCATAATTTTTTTTTTTTTTTTTTTTTTTTTAACATTGCAGCCTATTGCGCCGGTAGGCTTCTTCCGGTGGATCCCGATGGTCGATCCAAGGCTTCTTTCCGGTAGGTCCTGATGGTCGGCCCAGCCCGTTCTGGCGCAGGCGAGTGTTTATAGTGGCGCCATCTTGCATTGGCTCATGCTGCCCTCCCAGAGCTCATCTTTGATCCTAGAATCTAGAGTCCGGGTTGATAGGTGGTCTTCTGGACAGCATGTGGGTAGTTTTAAGCCACTCGGCGGCGGCTGAAAAATCCCAGCTTGGTGGCACCGGGCGGGGATTGAACTCGCGTCCTCCTGAACACGAGGCCGTTACTTTGACGACTCAGCCACCGCCTCCCCAATATTAGAAGGCTTGCTACGCAGTATAAGCTCTTTGGTCATATAAAGGAAGGTTTGGTTCATTATAAAAGTTAAGGTTCTGTAGTTTGTGTTTCTTTCGTTGGTGAAAGAGACATAGCTTTGGTAATGGCTCAGCTATTAATATTACTGCTTATTAGAATTTAAAAGGTTTATTAACCTATGTAAGTTGTTCAATCGAATAGATGGTTTGGTTCATTCCAGAAGGAGAATGAGTAATAGTTTTGTCGGCGGTGAAAGAAAGTGACAGGGTGCTACTAATCAGTAAAATCTATCAATACTACTTTTTGGGTTTTATAAAGGTTGCACGCTCTGTAAGCTCTTAGTCGAACAAGCGAAGGTTTGATTAATTCCTGAAGTCCAAAAGAATTTTTTTTTTACAGTAAAAGCGAGACGTTGCTTTAGCAATTTCTAAACTCTATTAGTATTGGTGCTTATTGGGATTTAGATTTGCTACACGTTAGTCAAATGGGTTAAGGTTTGGTTTATCCATGAGCTGAGCGTCCAATAGTTTTCACGGCAGACCAGAACCCGATCCAAGATTTGCCGCACAAACATAATTATTCAGGCTGCGAGGCTACTCTGTATCCGGGCTGTCTTGGGTTCCGGTGGGCTGGTCGAGGGTGTCGATGGCTGCCAGAAGTGCAGGTAGACTTTAGTTCATCAGATTTATGGTTAGGTCCTCAGTCCAATACAGTAGGTTTGTAAGCCTCCCAAACCTACGAAAAACTATCCAACTGCTACGAAGATTCCTGGTATAGTTCAAAGATTCTAAAAAAATGATGTCAGAGATGGACGTAGACTCGGTCATGCAGATTTAAGGGACAGTTCCTCGTCCCAACACAGCGGGTTAGTCAGTCTCCAAAAACAAAGAAAAACTACCCCAAAACACGACAATTCCTGGTAAAACGTTTGGTGATCGTAAAAAGCAAACAAATTAAAGGAAGTTGTGCTGGAAATCTCTTTAGCATTGGACGCTTAGTAAACAAGCTGACCATTATGGAGAGCACAGGTTGGTTCAGTCTGGTCTGGCCGCTTACATGAACGCTGGAATTGGATTGTGAAATTGGATCTAAACTGAAAGAGAGATGACGTGGCTGTTGGCGACCACAAAAAAAAAGTGCTCCAGTGTTTCCGGGAAGGTTCAGAGTTAAGGATCGGGTGGTGGAGAATGCTGACAGGGGCAAAGTTGTGGGGTTTGTCTTATTGGTGAAGGAGAGTGACGGGACTTTAGCGATACAAGAAAGAAATTTATATCATTCTTATGGGGCCATCGGGAAATAATTTAAGTTATAGGATGGAGGAAACACGGACGAAGGTTGGATGCTCTTCAGTCTACCTAGAGGCCTCGTGGTGCAGTGGTTAGCACACTCGGATCACAACCGAGAGAGCCCGGGCTCGATTCCCGGGCGGAGTGGAAAAAATTGAGAGGCTTTTCTGATACCCTACGCCCCTGTCCACCCAGCAGTGAATGGGTACCAGGTATTAATCGGGGGTTGTGTCCCGTCTCCTGGTATCTATTCCCTTCTCCTATAATTCCTTCCCCTTCTGTCTCTCTCTGGCATATGACCACAGATGTTGCGCCGACTAAACGAAACTTTCTTCAGTCTACCAGTAAGAGGGATAATATATATATATATATATATATATATATATATATATATATATATATATATATATATATATATATATATATATATATATATATATATATATATATATATATATTGGTAAACTTTTGCATTAGGAAGTTAGAGGGCATTAGGGATGAGCTACGGCATAAGTTTTGCGGAGTGAGGCCGCGGAGGGAGGAGGGGAGGTGGGGGTGGGACGCAGATAGCAAGTTGAGAAAAGCAGTTGCCATGAAAACAGCGATAACAGACACCCAGCACCAACGACCTAACGAGAGTATAAAAAAACAAAACCAAGGAAAATAAATAGAACATACGAATAAGTTAAAGAATAGAGCAGTAAATAAATAAATATGTAGAAATACAAAAACAAGTAAATAAAAACAGTGAATAATGATAATGATGACATGATGATAATGATAATAACCTAAACTTCTCTCATCATCTTATCCTCCGCTTTTTTTCGCTTCTCTCCTTTCCTCTTCCTTTCCTCCTTCCCCGCCCCTCCGTCCCTTCCTTCACCTCTGTTCATCCATCTTCCTCCTTCCTCCCGTCAGTCTGGCAATCTCCCCCTCCTGTTAACGAGAGAGAGAGAGAGAGAGAGAGAGAGAGAGAGAGAGAGAGAGAGAGAGAGAGAGAGAGAGAGAGAGAGAGAGAGAGAGAGAGAGAGAGAGAGAGAGAGAGATTTACATAGATTTACATAGAAAATCAGACCACACAGACCCCATGGTCCAGACTTGGTGGTCTGTCCTTAAACCTAAGTGATTTTACATTAATCAGAAGACTCCAAAACGTTGCATTTCTACTCTAGTTGATATTAAGTTGAAGGAAGTGACGGTCGAGCTTATTTTTGAAGGAGTCAATCGTGTTACACTGGACCACTGACGGTGGAAGCTTATTCCATTCTCGCACTACAACGTTAGTGAAGAAAAATTTGGTGCAGTCTGAATTTACTTGTCTACATCTGAGTTTTACGCCATTGTTCCTCGTGCGCAAAGTGTCATCGATCATAAACAATGTTGATCTGTCTACATTCGTGAAACCATTAAGTATTTTAAAACATTCGATCAGTTTTCCTCGGAGGCGACGTTTCTCAAGAGAGAACATGTTAAGGGTAGAAAGCCTTTCTTCGTAGGATTTGTTGCGCAAGGAAGGGATCATTTTCGTTGCCCGACGCTGAACACCTTCTAATTTAGCAATATCCTTTGCATGGTGGGGAGACCAAAACTGTACCGCATATTCCAAGTGGGGTCTGACTAAACTGTTGTAGAGCGGGAGTATTACATCTTTATTCTTGAATACAAAGTTTCTTTTAATGAAGCCCAACATTCTGTTCGCTTTATTTGCTGCATCGATGCATTGCTGTGAGAATTTGAGGTTTGACGCGATTTTGACCCCCAAGTCTTTGACGCATTGAACGCTTTTGAGTTTAACGCCGCGCATTTCGTATTCGAACTTCTTATTCCTCGTTCCAACTTGAAGGACCTGGCACTTGTCTACGTTAAAGGGCATCTCCCATCTATCCGACCAAGCTGAAATTTTGTGCAAATCCTCTTGGAGGTTTTGCCTGTCTTCGTCAGTGAGAACCGAGTTGCCAATCTTTGTGTCGTCTGCAAATTTACTAATGCGGTTATTGAGTCCAACATCCACGTCGTTGATGTAAATAATGAAGAGCACTTGGCCAAGGACCGAGCCCTGAGGGACGCCACTAGTGACAGGCGCCCACTCTGAGTTAAATCCGTCAGTCACTACTCTTTGTTGTCTGTTGCTCAACCAATTCGCGATCCATTGGTTTACTTGACCGTCAATACCTATTTGCTTTAATTTGTAAAGTAATTTATGATGCGGGACTTTATCAAACGCTTTCTGGAAATCAAGATAGACTACGTCCAGTGATTTGGTTACGTCATAAACAGTGAAGAGGTCGTTATAAAAGGTTAATAGGTTTGATAGGCAGGATCTTTTGTTTCGGAAGCCATGTTGTGAGTCCCCAATCAATGAGTGGCTTTCAAGGTAACTCACAATTTTGTCTCTAATTATGCCCTCAAGTAGCTTACCTACAACCGAAGTTAGACTAATGGGCCTGTAATTACCTGGTACTTTTTTGTCTCCTTTCTTGAAAATCGGTGTCACGTTAGCCTTTTTCCAATCTGAAGGGACGATGCCTTGTCGCAAGGACATATTGAATACGGTTGTGAGGGAGGAGAGTATTTCGCGCTTTGTTTCTTTCAGCAGAGTTGGATATACTTTGACAGGTCCAGGACTTTTATTTGTTTTAAGTGAATGGAGAGCTTTAAGGACTTCATCGGTTGTTATTTCAAAATTAGGCAATGCATGCTCGAGATTTACAATAGTACTGGTGTTGGTGGTAGCGAGAGGAAGACTGTTAGTATTAAACACCGAGGAAAAGTAATTGTTTAAGAGGTTTGCAATGTGTTGGCTGTCAGTCACTAGTGCACCGTCGCTGTTTGTTAAAGGTCCAATACCACTTTTGATCGCCTTTCTGTTGTTTATGTAACTGAAAAAAGATTTCGGATTATTTTTACAGTTGGCTGCAATATTTTCTTCGTATCTACGCTTTGCCTGACCTACTAGTCTTTTTACTCGTCGCCTGGCATCATTATAAAGTCTAATGTTTTCGGGCGTGCTTTGTTCTTTCTTTAACCTGTAAAACAATTTTCTCTCATTGACTGATTGTTTAATTTCGCTATTACACCACGGTGGGCTTTTATTAGTGTTAATTCGCTTCTCGCACAAGGGGACGAATGTGTTCTGCTGAGTGAGTAAGTGATTTTTAAGGCTTAGCCAGGCTTCCTCTACGTTGCCGTCATCTGATAGTTGTATTTCTGTTAGTTTTTGTCGGATTTCTACGAAGTTAGCTCTTTTGAAATTGGGCACCTTTACTTTATTTTCAGTCACTGATGATTGAGCTTTAATGTCGACGCGCACTAATTTATGATCGCAAGAACCGAGGTGTTCTCCTACCGTGACACTACTGATTAGGTTATCTTGGGTCGTTATAACAAGGTCGAGTATATTATTTTGTCGAGTTGGCTCAGAAACCATTTGGCTTAGATAATTTTCTTCTAGAAATTCGATCATTCTATGTGACTCGCCTTCTGTACCTGACAGTGTCGCCCAGTCGATATGGGAGAGGTTAAAGTCTCCTGATATCAGTGAGTCGCTGTTATTAAGTGACTGCCTTAAGACGCTGTACATTTCAAGGTCGTCATCGAGTGATTGCCCGGGAGGTCTGTAGGTGACAGATATATTTAAGTTGACTTTTGCAATGTTTACTCGCACGCTCAAATGTTCAACGTTACTGTTTCCCAGTGTTTTGTCAGTGGGTTGCAAATAGCTTTTGACATAAAGGGCGACGCCACCGCCTCTACGGTTTACACGATCTTTGTTGAAGAGTCTGTAGCCATCTATGTTGTATTCGGAACTTAAATCAATATTTGTGGTGTCGATAAATGTTTCGGTTATAGCAATTATGTCAAAATTTTCTGTTAAAGCAAGACATCTCAGTTCATCAAATTTGTTTCTTAGGCTACACGCATTGAAACTAAGGATTTTTAAGTTATCTAGAGGCTTAGTAATAGAGGTGGTGGTACTTGCGGGATCACGGTTACGGGTTTGTTGCGATGCACGGCGTCTATTTACACGGGTGGGGTGGAGGGACGTGGCCGTGACTCGTTTTTTGCTCGGATGACACGCACTGCTTCGTTGAGGAGCCTTCCGAGTCTGGCTGCCCCGATGGGAGAAAGGTGCAATCCGTCCCTGTGGAAGAGCTCATTTTGTCCATAGAAATTGTCCCATGCGTTTAGGAACTCTACGTCAAGCTCCCTACAAAGAGTCTGTAAGCGGTTGTTTAGGCTGAAGGCCTTACTGAAAAAGTCGCTCTCCGCCCAAGTCCGCGGTAGAACTCCTGAAATCAAAATGTTAGGGGATTTAGTCTTATACTGCTGGATGAGCCTACGGTACTTCTCCAGGAGTTCCTCAGACCGGGTCGTGGAGACGTCGCTCGTACCTGTGTGAATAACAAACAGTGAATCATTAGTAGCCTGGGGGGAGATCTCCTCAAGAGCAGCAGTTATGTCGTCGATCCTAGCACCAGGATAGCAATAGTTCCGTCTTCGACGAGGAACTCTGCCGCAGAACTCAACGACCTGCTGGCGAATCATGGAGTCACCCACCAGGAAGGTGCTCTCCTGCTCGTCCTCCTCCTCCAGAATGGCAAACCTGTTGAAGCAATGAACAGGATAAATCGCTTGTCTGGCTGGTTTGGCTCCTCCATTCACGACGGTGAAGCCATCATGGTCGGTGCCACTAGCATCCTCCCGTTGCGTGGTGTTGTCCGCTGGTGTCGACGGTACCGCTGAGGGCAAGGGGGCGGTTGGAGAAGGGTTTGGCACCACAGCAACGTTAGCCTGGATGAATTCCTGCAAGGAGGCAACAGTGTGAGAAAGCTCTATTATTTTATTCTGACCTGCTTCCATCTTCTCTTCTTGCTCCTGCAGTCTTGTCTCGAGATGCTGCCTGGTGAGAGAAAGCTATATTATTTTATTCTGGCCTTCTTCCATCTTCTCTTCCTGCTCCTGCAGTCTTGTCTCGAGATGCTGCCTGGAGAGACACAGTCGACAGACAGCAGAACGCCCTGTAAAAAAGTGAGCTGAGAAGCTACCGTTACAAGTAATGCACTTCTTAGGCGCCATCTTAGCTGAAATGAAAGAGATAAAAACACAGAGTGAAGGGGATTAGGAAAGGGGTGAGGTGTGAGAGGTAGTTTAGTAATGGAGGAAAAGTGAGAGAGAGGAGGAGTAGGAAGGGATGTGAGGTGAGTAAAGAGGGGGAAAGAGAGGTGTGTGAGATCAAGGAGGGTTAGGAAATAGGTGAGGTGGGAGAGAGAAGGAGTAGGAAGGGATGTGAGGTGAGTAAAGAGGGGGAAAGAGAGGCGGTGAGTGAGGTGTGTGAGATCAAGGAGGGTTAGGAAATAGGTGAGGTGGGAGAGAGGAGGAGTAGGAAGAGATGTGAGGTGAGTAAAGAGGGGGAAAGAGAGGCGGTGAGTGAGGTGTGTGAGATCAAGGAGGGTTAGGAAATAGGTGAGGTGGGAGAGAGGAATAGGAAGGGATGTGAGGTGAGTAATGAGGGGAAAGGGAGGCGGTGAGTGAGGTGTGTGAGATCAAGGAGGGTTAGGAAATAGGTGAGATGAGTGAGAGGGAGTTTGGGAAAGGAGGTAAGTGGGAGAGAGGAGGAGTAGGAAGGGATGTGAGGTGAGTGAGGTGTGTGAGAACAAGAAAGGTTAAGAAAGAGGCGAGGTAAGGTGGGTGAAGGGATGGGTAAATAGGATGTGAGGTAAGGTGAGTGAGGGGGGGAGGGCTTAGAAATATGTGGAGGTGAGGGAGGAGTAGGAAGGGCTAATCCTCTAGGGGATGAGGAGGAGCAAAAGGGATGTGAGGTGAGCGAGGGTGGGGGGGGGGGCTTAGGTGAGGTGAGGGAAAGGGGTGTAGGAAGTGTTAATCATCTAGGGGATTTAAAGAGGGTGTAATAAGGAGGAGCAGATTGAATCCTCAGGGAATTCAAAGGGTGTGTTGTCGACACACCCAAATCACGCGTGAGACACTCGGGAACACAAAGTCACACTCGGGACACACGAAACACTCAGAAACCCAAGCACAAGCACGACTAAACACCCTCAAGTCACTCGCAAAAACACCGGAAGTACAACAGCACACTCAAAACACTCTGAAACCCACGCAGAGCACTATAAACAGCCAAATCACACGTAAAAGCACTGGAAACACAACACACTCGAAACGCAGAACACTCGAAAACACCGGAAACAAAACAGCACACTCAAAACGCTCTGAAACCCACGCAGTACACTTAGAAGCAGCCAAATCACACGCAAAAACACCGGAAACACAACACACTTGAATCACTCTGAGACCCACGCAAAACACCCGGAAACAGCCAGATCACACGCAAAAACACCGGAAACACAACACACTTGAATCACTCTGAGACCCACGCAGAACACCCGGAAACAGCCAAATCACACGCAAAAACACCGGAAACACAACACACTTGAATCACTCTGAAACCCACGCAGAACACCCGGAAACAGCCAGATCACACGCAAAAACACCGGAAACACAAATCACAGAGGAAACCACAGGCAGAAACCACAAGCGAACACACACCAAACACGTGTCGGGAAATCACAGGCAACACACAAGGTCCACAAGCGAGAACACACAAACGCCCAAGAGCACGACGAAAACACAGGGCAAGCGATGTTGTGGGGCGCAGCGGGGTGAGGTCACGACCTTCTCTCAGCAGAGGTCGGGTGTGAATGGAAGAGAGAGAGAGAGAGAGAGAGAGAGAATTTACATAGGTTTATAGATCACAAAAATTCTTGATTCATTCCCTGGTTGAAAGCTTTTTTTGTGTGCGTGTGTGTGAGTGTACGTGTGTGTGTGTGGGGGGGGGGGGGGTGTTTAACGTGTTTCTTTTTTTCAATTCCCCCGTCCCGCCCCACCCCATCTCTCTCTCTCTCTCTCTCTCTCTCTCTCTCTCTCTCTCTCTCTCTCTCTCTCTCTCTCTCCCCTCACTTTAAATCGATGAAATGTATGATATTCCCATGACCATGTATCATCTTTTCCTCCTCCTCCTCCTCCTCCTCCTGATGATAACACAAAAATTGCTAGTAAGGTAACTATGACACTCGACGAAGAAGTTTTATAATCAGATATAGATCGACTTGCACGTTGGGGCAATCAATGGCAAATGAAATTTAACTTTGACAAATGTAAAGTGTTACACATCGGAAACAATAACAATCGCGTTCAGTACGTAATGAATTGCCAACAATTTTCTGCAGTAAGTAAAGAAAAGGATCCTGAGGTAGACGGTGGCTGAATGGATAGCAAGACGGCCCCGCGATCAGGAGGACGCGAGTTCAATCCCCGACCGGTGCCACCAAGCTGGGATTTTTCAGCCGCCGCCGAGTGACTTAAAACTATCCACATGCTGTCCAGAAGACCACCTCTCAACCCGGACTATAGATTCTAGGATTAAAAATGAGCTCCGGGAGGGCAGCATGAGCCAATGCAGGATGGCGCCACTATAAACACTCGCCTGCCCCAGAACGGGCTGGGCCGACCATCAGGACCCGCCGGGAAGAAGCCTTGGACCGACCATCAGGATCCACCGGGAAGAAGCCTGCCGGCGCAATAAGCCACGACGTAAAAAAAAAAAATCACTATCAAGCAATTTAAAGCCCAGTCAGCATTGTTTAGAGGCGGTTAAAACTGCAAACAAATTGATTGGCTTCATCGGACGAGTCTTTAATAATAAATCGGAAAAAGTATTATTAAAACTGTATAATTCGTTGGTTCGACCCCATCTAGAGTACTGTGAACAGTTTTGTTCTCCCTATTACAGAAAAGACATAGAAAAGCTGGAACGGGTTCAACGAAGAGTAAAAAAGAATGATTCCTTGTTGAGAAATTTATCGTATGAACAAAGGCTTAAAGAAGTAAATATATTCAGCCTATCAAAACGAAGAATGCGAGGCGATCTAATAGAAGTATTTAAAATGTTTAAAGTATTCAGTGATATTAATACGGAAGATTACTTTACAATTGATCGACCAAATAGAACAAAAAGAAATCACAATTTCAAGATAAGTTGTAAAAGATTATCGTCGCACGAAGCTAAAAACTTCTTCAATCTAGTTGTTAATGTTTGAAACTCTCTTCCCTGTGATGTCGTTCATAGTACAACAGTTACGTCCTTCAAGAATAGATTAGACAAGTATTTTGAATCCAACCAGCAACTAAGATATTACTCATTATCGAAATAACGTTAAGTTCTTTCGAATACTGGTGTCCTTGTCAGTTTTTATCGCCGGCTAGTGGTAGCAGTAATGGTAGTTTTTTCCTCTTTCCTACATAATTTCCATGCAGTGTTTCCATGCTGCATGGTTCTTTTTCTTTTCCTGCCAGCTTTGGCTGGAGGGAGGGTGGGGGGGGGGGGAGGAGCCTTCGCCGTTGCTATCCTTCATCTTCCACCTTTGATTAGATAGTTAGTGTAGCTTGTCACAAACAGCCTCGTAAGGACCAGCAGGTCTGCTGTTGTTTGTTCTTTCTTTGTGTTGCTTTGTGTTCCTCCTCCTCCTCCCCTATTTTCCACCTACCACCCTCTCGTTCTTCCTGCCTTGACCTCCCCTTCTTCCCTCTTTTTCTTCCTCTCATGTACCTCTTATTTTTATATTATTTCTCCCTTGCACCCTTCCTCCGGCCTTCCTTCTCTTCCCTACCGTCATCTCTTGCTCTCTTCCTCTTCATGAATCATTTATTTGATCAGTCAGTCAGTCATTCAGTCAGTCAGTCAGTTGTTCATAATGGCTTCAGTTCCTTTAATATCTCCACTTTTAATACACTAATTAGGTTATTTTTAAATAATACTCTTTTACTTCTATTTGTGAGTAGTTGTTTTCAATCCTCATTACATTTTTTACTATTTTTACTACTGCTTCTTCTTTTGCTGCTGCTGCTGCTGCTGCTGCTGCTGCATCTGCTACTACTACTACTACTACTACTACTACTACTACTACTACTACTACTACTACTACTACTACTACTACTACTACTACTAATAATAATAATAATAATAATAATAATACGGTAATAATAATAATAATAATATTAATAATAATAATTATAATAATAATAATAATAATAATAATAATAATAATAATAATAATAATAATAATAATAATAATGATAATAATATTATTATTATTAATAATAATAATAATAGGTAATAATAATAATAATAAGCTTGTTAAGTTTCTAGAAGACAATAATATAATCTCCAACACCCAGCATGGCTTCAGAAACAAGCGCTCCTGTCTAACGAATTTATTAGACTTCTTCCAAGGTATATATAAGAACTGGGATGCCCACATCCCCAGTGATGTTATATACCTGGACTTTCAGAAACCCTTCGACAAGGTACCGCACGAGCGACTCCTTAAGAAACTGCACTCTGCGGGCATTGGAGCCAATCTGATCGCGTGGATAAGAGATTGGCTCACCGACAGAAAACAACGAGTACTACTCAACGGACAGCCTTCCGATTAGCTTCCAGTCACTAGTGGAGTGCCTCAAGAGTCAGTGCTGGGAAACATCCTATTTTTCATATATATCAATTACCTAGAATCAGGACTGAAATCCACAATATCGAAATTTGCAGATGACACCAAGGTGGGTGGAGAGGCCCTCACAAAGACCGACTGCGAAATCATTCAGAAAGACCTCAATCACATTATCGAATGGTCGGAAAAATGGCAAATGTCTTTTAATGTTGACAAATGCAAAGTCATGCACATTGGGTCCCAAAATAGTAACCACACATACATCATGAATGGGAAACCTCTGCAGGCGATGCACGAGGAAAAGGATCTTGGAGTCACTATCAGCAGTGACCTGAAACACGCGAATCACTGTAAAAAAGTATACAACAAAGCCAACACTATGTTCGGTTTCACAGCGAGGAGCTTCGAGTGTAAAACACCAGCCGTGATGCTATCCTTGTATAATTCCATGGTAAGACCGCACCTCGAGTATGCAGTACAGTTCTGGTCTCCTAATTACAGAAAGGACATTGCTTTACTGGAAAGGATTCAACGACGCGTCACAAAGATGATTCCAACCTTAAGGGCTCAACCGTACGAGGAACGACTCAAGTGACTCAATCTCTTTACATTGGAGAAAAGACGCCTACGAGGGGATATGATTCAAGTCTTCAAGTATCTGAAAAAGTTCAATAACGTCGATTACTCCAAATTCTTTGAACTGCAAACCAACTCAAGAACTAGAAATAACGGTTTACCCATTCAGTCGAGTCGATGTAACACAGATATTGGAAGGAGTTTCTTTTCAAACCGAGTCATCCGCCACTGGAACAATCTTCCCTCAGAAGTAGTGAATGCGAATACCATCAACTTCTTCAAATATAGAATCGACCGTCATTTCGCTGCGTCGGGAGTAAACTGAATAACGAGGTGTTTTCATCTGCTCCTCAACATCGAGGTGCTTTCATCTGCTCATCAAGCCCCAAGTGGCGGTCGAGCAGATTAAATCACCCAAGCGGGCGACCTCGTAATGAGCCAGTAGACTCTCTGTTGCCTGCATTTCCATGTTTCCATATTTCCATCACTTCACACTTTCCTCTCCCATTCCCCCCCCCCCTCCTCCTCCATTCACCCAGCATTTTTCATCGCATTTTTTTCCTCACATGCTCCGCGTCTCAAGGTCACTCAAGGTACGCGTCTTTTGAAACAAACTAATTAAGAAGAAAAGGTGATTGATAAAGAAGTTGTAGTTTATATTTACTTAACGATGGTTAATATCGCTCGTTAATTAGCCAGGCGATCCAGCAAGACTCACCTGTGGACGTGACCAGGTATTTGTGTGAGTGTGTGTGTGTGTGTGTGTGTGTGTGTGTGTGTGTGTGTGGGATGGTCTGTGGGGGGGATGTGGGGAGGTGTTTTACGTCTTTCTTTTAAGATTTATATAGTTTTTCTCACTAATTCCTTTTTCTTATTTTTTCTTGGTTTTCCTTCTTATTTATATATTTTTACTCCTGTGTTTACTATTTCCACTTATTTTCTTATTATCTATTTCATTATTTTTATTTTCTCTTTCCTTTTTTGTTTGTTTGTTTGTTTCTTGCACTCTTCTAATTATCAGTTTTTTTTTATATTCTTTCTTTCTC
>NC_066509.1:34191450-34198950 GCF_024679095.1 Eriocheir sinensis | reverse complement strand
TGTTGTGTTGTGTTGGGGGGGTGCGTGTTTCTATGTGAGGGGGTGGGGGGGGGGGGGCTGCCGCTACCATCTGTTATTGGCCTAACTTGCCGCAGCTTCCTTCTCTTTGAAGTCACACAACAAAAACATTTAAATGGCAACCAAAACCTTCCGCAAAGAGGAGATCCGACGTGCTGTCTACGGCACTTGCTTGGTGGATGCGCCCGTGGGCGGGTGCAGCGTGGAGGCCGCGCCCATCCGGGTGACAGTCAGCGTCCGCCGGCGCCGCGGGTGCTGGGGGAGGCTGGCCTGAGCCTGGAGGGAGGCGGCCGCGTTTTCCTTCGTCGACAGGCCGCGGGCCCCCTTCTTATCCAACGCCTTCCTGGACCTGGAGCACGTCTTCCGGTACAGCAGCGAGGCGGACGCGGACGCAGCGCAAGTTAAGATCTGTCTGACGCTCCTTAGCGGCCAGACGCGCGTGGCCAAAGTGGGCCTGGAAGACTTCCTGGGCCAGCTGATGCAGAGCGGCCGCCCAGAGTGCTTCACCCTGTATGTCTACGAGGGGAAGGTCGCCCTGCTGCAGACCCGCCAGCCATCTCCGGAGGTTCTGACGGAGTGGCTGTTTGACGGGAAGGGAAATGACGCCCACAAAGGGTCATCTTACAAGGACCGTGCCTGCTATGACCCCGAGGTCACTGTGATAGACAAGTGCCAAGAAAAGATGGACCCCAGCGACTCAGATGTGAGTGCATGGGAAACTCCCGAAGAAGACTCAGATGTGAGTGCATGGGAAACCCCCGAAGAAGACTCAGATGTGAGTGCATGGGAAACCCCCGAAGAAGACTCAGATGTGAGTGCATGGGAAACCCCCGAAGAAGACTCAGATGTGAGTGCATGGGAAACCCCCGAAGAAGACTCAGATGTGAGTGCATGGGAAACTCCCGAAGAAGACACAGAGGAGAGTAAAGATAACTCAGGCGAGGAGAGTGGACTTGACACTGCTGAAGACACAGATAGGGAAAGTGGATGGGAGTCTGACGATGAAGACTCAGAGGAGAGGGTGGCTGACGAGGACACGGAGGAGAGTGGAGGGGAGGCTGATGACAGCACAGAAGAGGAGACTAGATGGGAGTCTGAGGACGAAGACTCCGAAGAGGAGAGTGAACGGGAGACTCCCGGAGACTCGGATGAGAGTGGATGGGAGACTCTTGAAGAAGACGCAGAGGAGGAGGCTGGGCGGGGCAATGCTGAAGGCACAGAGGAGCGTGGCGGCGGCCGCAGCTTCCAGGCGAGGCGGTGGGCGGCGTGGCGGCACAACCGCCTCGCCCTGCTCCTGGCCGCCGGTGCGGTCTTGGTCTCGTGGGTGCCACTCGTTGACCCTGACGAGTGGCGGTGGGGCGGCGGCGGCGGGGGGCCCCAAGACTGTGTTACTGTTGCATTTCTCATTCTTATTTACAACTCTTATCTATTATCCTACCGGTACAACTTTTCTACGTACGTACAAACAGAATGGGAAGTAGTAGTAGTAATAGTAGTAGTAGTAGTAGTAGTAGTAGTAGTATGGGGCGGGTTGATGGGGTGGCAAGGAGGTGGTGATGGGGTTGGAAGGAGTAACTTGATAGGGTTTAATTTCGATGTGACGAGTGGTTGAATGGTTAGAGGGTTGGTGGGCTTGTCAGTCGACGTGGTGGGTTGACGTGGTGGCTGGGAGGTTGTGATGGGGCTGAAAGAAGTACGTTAATATGTGTTTCATTTTGAGGTGACAGGAGTTTAGAGGTTTGGAATACTTGAGTGTAGAAATGGTCCCGGTCAAATTGATGGGATTTTAGGCTGGTAGGAGTTTGGACATGACATTCCAAGGGATTTGGGCTGATAAAAGCTTCATTAAAGTTGACCTGACAGTGTAAGTTGATTTACAGTTTGGCATTATATTGGTAGTAGTGTTATTAGACGAATTGGGGGGTTAAGTCATGGTCAAGGTGATTGGAGAATAATGAATTTACAGGAGATTTGGGCAGACAAGAGCTAGAGGTTGACCTGATAGTGCAAGACCTTGCACCATATTGGCTGAAGGGTTGGTGGCAAGAAAGATGAAGGAAAATCAGGCTGAACTACATGTAGTTGGGGGTTTAGTTCGGCAGAAAGTTAGACGTGATTGACAGGAGATTTAGACAGACAAGAGGCGTAAGTTGACCTGCCTGTAAGGTCAAATTGGTTGAAAGGTTGGTTGACAATGGGAAAGAGGTTGAGGGGGAAGGGCTGTAGTTTGACAGAAGTTTAGATCACCGTAAATATTAAACAAAGCGTCGACAAGGGATTAAGTTTAGCCTGATAACAGCATGTGTTAGGAAGGGTGTTGGAATCAGATTAATCACAGAAGGATTGTGTGTGTCGAGTAAAGGTTAAGAAGAGCTGCTCCTATGGGGCTTTAGGTTAAGAACGGCCAACGAGACTCCAAATAAGACAAAAAGATATCAAGTGTATTTTGTTATTTAGTTAGCAGTAAAATGAGTGAACGTAAGACTAAAAAAGCTTCGTTAACACTACTTCAAACACCACCACCACCACCACAACAACAACAACAATAAAAACAGCAACAACAGCCTCTCACCTCCCTCCTCCGCCACCTCAGAGTAATGATACATTGCTCTTCATCCTCCTTTTCCTTTCCCTTCCTTCCCTTCCCCATCTCTCCCCCTCTACCCCCCCTCCCCCTTCCCCAGTCATCTCCTCCCACCTCTCTCCTCCCTTCCTTCTCTACGTCCCTCTGCCCCTGCCTTGCTCTCCCCTCCCATCCCCTCCCCTCCCTCTCGTTCCCTCTCTTCCTCCTACTCTTCCTCATTCCCCCCTCCCTCCCATCGCCTCATTTTCCACAGCTTGGTCAGTCATAAATCCCGCGAGGCGAGGCAGCCGAGGTCACGGGGTCAAAAGGCACGTGTTTATTGTTATTATTATTATTATTATTATTATTATTATTATTATTATTATTATTATTATTATTATTACTATTATAATTATTATTATTATTATTATTATTATTATTACTGGAGTTGTTGTGAAGATCGTTTCATCCCCATTTTTTTAGTTTTGTTTTCCTTATTGTTTCTTTCACATATTTATCTATCTATCTATATGTATCTTTATCTTTATCGGTCTATCTTCCTTTTAAGAGTATTATCCTTTGGTCTTTTTCTGCGTTGGCTTCACTATGTCATTTATGTACTTATTGTTATACTTATTTATCCACTTATTTATGTATTTATTCATTTTTTCGTTAAGTAAGCTCGTTCATTACCTAGCTATATAATTACTCCGTCAACCATTTACCAACCTCCTCATGACAGCATTTCTCACACGTACAGAAGCAGCGAGCGGTGGACGAGGAGAGCCATCTTGAGGGGGTTAGCGGAGGGGAACAGACGGGGCAGCCTCACACCTCACACCTACTCTCTCTCCCTCCCTCCCTCCCTCCGTGATGCAGTGTTTCGGCGCCACACAGACATGCTGCTTCGGCCGGGTAAGTACTTGAGGCTCTGTTCTGTTCTGTCCCGTGCTTCTAAAGGCTGTGGCAGGAAGGTTGAGGGCGGACCGTTGCTGTACGGAAGAAAGGATGAAAGGAAGGATTGGTTATAGCGGCAATAGTGGTTCTTCTTGTCGTGCTGTAGTAGATGATTGTAGTAGTGGTCGTGGCGGTGGTGGTGGTAGTGGTCGTGGTGGTAGGATCGTAGAAATGTGTTGTTCTCGTTGATGCCACCTTTCCCTCCAGCCTCTGTCATAACAAGGCTGCATGTACCCAAGATCTTTTTTTACTCTTAAAGATCTCGCTAGCTCTTTTGAAATTGGGCACCTTTACTTTATTTTCAGTCACTGATGTTTGAGCTCTAATGTCGACGCGGACTAATTTATGATCGCAAGAACCGAGGTGTTCTCCTACCGTGACATTACTGACTTGGAAAGAGAGAGAGATTGCTGATATATATATATATATATATATATATATATATATATATATATATATATATATATATATATATATATATATATATCTATATATATATATCTCTCTCTCTCTCTCTCTCTATATATATATATATATATATATATATATATATATATATATATATATATATATATATATATATATATATATATATATATCTCTCTCTCTCTCTCTCTCTCTCTCTCTCTCTCTCTCTCTCTCTCTCTCGCTCTCTCTCTCTCTCTCTCTCTCTCTCTCTCTCTCTCTCTCTCTCTCTCTCTCTCTCTCTCTCCTAGTTAGTAATGTCACGGTAGGAGAACACCTCGGTTCTTGCGATCATAAATTAGTCCGCGTCGACATTAGAGCTCAAGCATCAGTGACTGAAAATAAAGTAAAGGTGCCCAATTTCAAAAGAGCTAGCTTCGTAGAAATCCGACGAAAAGTAATAGAAATGCAACTATCAGATGACGGTAATGTAGAGGACGCCTGGCTAAGCTTTAAAAATCATTTACTCACTCAGCAGAACACATTCGTCCCTTTGTGTAAGAAGCGAAGTAACACTAATAAAAGCCCACCTTGGTTTAACAGCGAAATTAAACACTCAGTCAAGGAGATAATATTGTTTTACAGGCTAAAGAAAGAGCAAAGCACGCCCGAAAACATTAGACCTTACGATGATGCCAGGCGACGAGTAAAGAGATTAGTATGTCAGGCAAAGCGTAGATATGAGGAAACTAATGCGGCCAACTGTAAAAATAATCCGAAATCCTTCTTCAGTTACATAAACAACAGAAAGGCGATCAGAAGTGGAATTGGACCCTTAACAAACAGCGACGGTGCACTAGTGACTGACAGCCAGCACGTTGCAAACCTATAAAACAATTACTTTTCCTTGGTGTTTAATACTAACTGTCCTCCCACCACTACCACCAACACCAATAATAATGTAAATCCCGAGCATGCATTGCCTAACTTTGAAATAACAACCGATGAAGTCCTTAAAGCCCTCCAATCACTCAAAACAAATAAAAGTCCTGGACCTGGCAAAGTATATCCTACTCTGCTCAGAGAAGCAAAGAGCGAAATACTCTCCTCCCTCACAACCGTATTCAATATGTTCTTGCGACAAGGCATCGTCCCCTTGGATTGGAAAAAGGCTAACGTGACACCGATTTTTAAGAAAGGAGACAAAAAAGTACCAGGTACTTACAGGCTCATTAGTCTAACTTCGGTTGTAGGTAAGCTACTTGAGAGCATAATTAGAGACAAAATTGTGAGTTACCTTGAGAGGCACTCATTAATTGGGGACTCACAACATGGCCTCCGTAACAAAAGATCCTGCCTATCAAGCCTATTAAACTTTTATAACGACCTCTTCACTGTTTATGACGTAACCAAATCACTGGACGTAGTCTATCTTGATTTCCAGAAAGCGTTTGATAAAGTCCCACATCATAAATTACTTTACAAATTAAAGCAAATAGGTATTGACGGTCAGGTACACCAATGGACCGCGAATTGGTTGAGCAACAGACAACAAAGAGTGGTGATTGACGGATTTAACTCAGAGTGGGCGCCGGTCACTAGTGGCGTCCCTCAGGGCTCGGTTCTTGGCCCAGTGCTCTTTATTATTTACATCAACGATGTGGATATTGGACTCAATAATCGCATTAGTAGATTTGCAGACGACACAAAGGTTGGTAACTCGGTTCACACCGACGAAGACAGGCAAAGCCTCCAAAAGGATTTTCACAAAATTTTAGCTTGGTCTGATAGAATGGAGATGCCCTTAAACGTAGGCAAGTGCCAGGTCCTTCAAGTTGGAAAAAGGAATAAGAAGTTCGATTACGAAATGCGCGGCGTTAATCTCAAAAGCGTTCAATCCGTTAAGGACTTGGGGGTCAAAATCGCGTCAAACCTAAAATTCTCACAACAATGCATCGATGCAGCAAATAAAGCGAACACAATGTTGGGCTTCATTAAAAGAAACTTTTTATTCAAGAATAAAGATGTAATACTTCCACTATACAATGGTTTAGTCAGACCCCACTTGGAATATGCGGTACAGTTTTGGTCTCCCCACCATGCAAAGGACATTGCTAAATTAGGTGTTCAGCGTCGGGCAACAAAAATGATCCCTTCCTTGCGCAACAAATCTTACGACGAAAGGCTTTCCACCCTTAACATGTTCTCTCTTGAGAAACGTCGCCTCCGAGGAAAACTGATCGAATGTTTTAAAATACTTAATGGTTTCACGAATGTAGACAGATCAACATTGTTTATGATCGATGACACTTTGCGTTCGAGGAACAATGGCGTAAAACTCAAATGTAGACAAGTAAATTCAGACTGCCCAAAATTTTTCTTCACCAACGTTGTAGTGTGAGAATGGAATAAGCTCCCATCAACAGTGGTCCAGTGTAACACGATTGACTCCTTCAAAAAGAAGTTCGACCGTCACTTCCTTCAACTTAATATCAACTAGAGTTGAAATGCAACGTTTTGGCGCCTTCTGATTAATGTAAACTCACTTAGGTTTAAAGGACAGACCACCTAGTCTGGACCATGGGGTCTGTGTGGTCTGATTTATATGTAAATCTATGTAAATCTCTCTCTCTCTCTCTCTCTCTCTCTCTCTCTCTCTCTCTCTCTCTCTCTCTCTCTCTCTCTCTTCGCTTTTCTCTTATTTCCTCTACCTTTTTTTTCTTCTTTTTTACGTCTACGCCTATAGCGCCGGTAGGCTTGCTTGAGGGGCCTGGATGGTGTTCGGCCCCAGCCCGTCATGGCGCAGGCAAGTGTTTATTGTGGCGCCATTTCCTTTTCGTCTCCTCTCTCCTCCTTTTCGTCGCTCCTTATTTTTCTCTCTCCTCTTCCTTCTTCCTGTCTCCTTCAGTCTCTCTTTTCTTCTTATTTCTGTCGTTTCTCCTTTTTTTCCTAGTTTCCTCTTTATCTTTCTATCTCTCCTCGCCCTCGCTCCTCTTTCTTATACCTTCCTCTCTCCCCTTTCCTATTCATCACTTCTCCTGCCTCTTTCTATCAGTCTATCTTTTTATCTCTATCTATCTATCTATCTATCTTTTGTCCTGTCCTTCCCTCCCTCTTCCCTTCTTTCCCTTCCTTCCCTCCTTCCTTCCTTTCATTACCTCCTTCACCTCTCCTCACATTGTCCTTCATTCCCTCTCTTCATCTCTTGCAGTTCTTTCTCACTCTTAATTACCTTTCCTTCCTCCCATACCTTCATCTTCCCGTTTCTTCCCTTCCCTTCCTCTGCCTTCCATCCCTTCCTTCATCTTCTTTCTCCCTCCTCCTCTTCGTGAATGAAATAGAATAAATAAAATAAAGGTAAACACGCGGGTGGCGTTAGGTCCCGTAGGTGTGAGTTTCCAAGTGCGGGGAATCCCGGGAGGAAGTTGGGGAAGGTTTTTATCCCTGACTATTTTACTCCTTTATTTACTGCTTTGTTTTTGTTTTGTTTTTATTATTTCCTCTCTTTATGTTTTCTTCATTTAGCTTAAGCATTCAAGTGTACAGGAGTTCCCTTT
>NC_066509.1:34134819-34191350 GCF_024679095.1 Eriocheir sinensis | reverse complement strand
AAACAGCAGATAAATTGTTAAAAAACAGAGAGCCTCTCTCTCTCTCTCTCTCTCTCTCTCTCTCTCTCTCTCTCTCTCACAACTGTTTTTGTAGCATGCAACTCGAAAATTAGAAGAGGTTTTACTACTCTTTAACATTGCAATTAAAAAGCATGTTAGAGAAGCTGCATTTTGCCTCTTTTACAGATTGTATGAAGATCAAATGAATATTTTGCTAAATCCTTCTCTAAATCTATCTATAATTCCTTTTCAAACTCATATATGTATATACGGATAGAATTACTGGAATAAACATACGAAAAAAAAAAGTGGTTTGATCCAAAAAAAACCTGGTTTAAACTAAAAAAAATTGTTTAAACAAAAAAAAAAAAGGGGGGTTTGGTTTAAAATAAAAAAAATGGTTTTTGCCAACCCTGATATAAAGTTATCTGAATACGTCAATATATATATATATATATATATATATATATATATATATATATATATATATATATATATATAGATATATATATATATATATATATATATATATATATATATATATATAAACATGCCTATAAACACACATAAATTTGAAGTAATCAACTTTCCAGCCTCCAGATGATTATATGAATAAAGAAAGACAGAAAACTGAAATAAAGAAGGAATGTAATATGTAAAACAAGAATGAAATCAATGAATAAAATGAGTTGGTAAAGATGGATGGATAAAGAAAGAATAAACTTGCTGGTCACACTCGCCCTTCATTTCACCACTCTTCCACTATCAGCACCAATGACTCATCACCACTCTTCCACTATTAGCACCATTGACTCATCACCACTCTTCCACTATCAGCACCACTGACTCATCACCACTCTTCCACTATTAGCACCATGACTCATCACCACTCTTCCACTATCAGCACCACTGACTCATCACCACATCAACCCCACCACCACCAACAGTCACCTCCGTTCCAATTGTCGCCCTACACAACCCTTCACATCACCTTTGCCATCCCTTCATCATCACCCTCACTACCTCATTGCCACGTCATCACCATCTTCATCACCAAAAGTCACCCCATTCTCATTTCCTTCTTATCCTTTCAGTAACATCATCATCAGAGTCATCACCCTCATGACCAACATCACCAGAACCTCATTATCATAACCCACCAGTCATTTCCATTTTCATATATCCCCTCATCACCACTCCCATCACCACCACATCCCCATTACCTCATCACCACCTTTTCTTTTTTTTTTTCTTTTTTACACGTAAATAGACAGTTCAAGGGCGTAAAGAAAAATATAGAAAAAGCCCGCTACTCACTGCTCCTGAATAAAGATCAAAGGAGTGTCCAAAAAGAGAGGTCAATTTCGGGAGGAGAGGTGTCCTGATACCCTCCTCTTGAAAGAGTTCAAGTCGTAGGCAGGAGGAAATACAGATGAAGGAAGATTGTTCTAGAGTTTACCAGCGTGAGGGATGAAAGAGTGAAGATGCTTGTTGACTCTTGCATAAGGGATTTGGACAGTATAGGGAAGCATGAGTAGAAAGACGTGTGCAGCGGGGCCGCGGGAGGGGGGGAGGCATGCAGTTAGCAAGTTCAGAAAAGCAGTCGGCATGATAATATCGATAGAAGATAGAAAGAGAGGCAACATGGCGGCGGAATTTGAGAGGTAGAAGATTATCAGTATGAGGAGAAGAGTTGATGAGACGAAGAGCCTTTGACTCCACTCTGTCAAGGAGAGCTGTGTGAGTGGACCTCCCCCACACATGAGATGCATACTCCATACGAGGACGGACAAGGCTCCTGCAAATGGATAGCAACTGTGCGGGGGAGAAGAACTGGCGGAGACGGTACAGAACGCCCAGCCTCGAGGAGGCTGATTTAGTAAGAGATGAGATATGAAGTTTCCAGTTGAGATTTTGAGTTAAGGATAGGCCGAGAATGTTTAGCGTTGAAGGTGATAGCTGGGTGTTGTCGAGTGCTGTCATTCTCATTAACCTCATTAGCGCCTCATTAACCTCGCCATTCCCATTCTCATTACCATTTCACATTTAACAGAATTACCCCCTTCACCCACACCCCCTTTCACCTTCACCTCTCCCCCTTCACCTCTGTTACCCTCCCTCACAACTTTCCCTTTCTTCCTTTTTCTTATATATTTCCCCCTATCTTAACTCCTTTCGTACCCCCTCTCCCTCCTTTTTTCTTATTTCTTTCCCCCTCGTTCATCACCTCTTCATGCTTTCCCTTATTTTCAACCTTCTTTTTCTCTCTCTTTCCCTCTCCTATATCCCTTCCTTCCCGCTAACACCCTTTCTTCCATTTCCCATTTACCCCTTCTTTTTTTTCCTCATCAACCTACAATCTTCTTATTCTTTATCCCCTTTCATCCCCTCCTCACATCTCATCCCTCCACGATCTCGCCAGCCTCCCCTGCCTCTACTCCTCCTCACCTCTCTCCTCTTCCTCCCTCCCTTCTCTTCCCTCAATCCCTCGTGACCTTCTTGTCTCGTATCCTCTCATCCCATCGCTCTCCTCCCATTATCCTCCTCACTCATCTCTCCTCTTCCCCCCTCCCCTAATCATTCCCCTCCCTCCTCCTCCTCTCCTGTCACCTCCCACTTCAATTTATCCTGCCTCATAGCCTCTCATACCCGAACCTTCCTCCCCCTTTCTCCTCCCCCCTCTCCCCTCCCCCATATCCCTACCTCTCTTATCTCCCCCTCCCCCTCCCCAGTCATTCCCTGCAGCACCTTCTCCCCGCGCTGAGCTCAGGTGACGCGGACAGGTCAGCTATACATTAGCAGGTCAATTAATTATGACCTTCAGTGTAATGGGCAGGTGCTTAATGAGGCGTGTTACTTTAGCGGTTTGTCTGTCTGTCTGTCTGTATGCTTGTATTTTTTTTCTCTCTCTCTCTCTCTCTCTCTCTCTCTCTCTCGCTCGCTCGCTCGCTCGCTCTCTCGGTTACATTTTCTGCATGACCTTTTGCTCTCATGATATTTTCATATATATGCAAGAGAGAGAGAGAGAGAGAGAGAGAGAGAGAGAGAGAGAGAGAGAGAGAGAGAGAGAGAGAGAGAGAGAGAGAGAGAGAGAGAGAGAGAGAGAGAATAAATTAAAAAAGAAAACCATGAAGGGCAGGGAACTGAAGGAACTGTATAATGAAAAAAAGTTTAAGTAATGTCAAAGAAGAAGGTAAACGGAGAATAGACGAGAAAAATAATAAAGTTTTGACACTATCTTGAAAACAAGACAACATATAGTATGAAAAAAAACACGTTTGGAAAATAATAACTTTGAGGAAGAAGAGGTAAGAATTACGTAATAAAGTGAACAGAAGGAAAAAGAGGCAGAGGAGGAGATAGAGGAGGAAAAAGGGAAGAGGAAGAAGAGAGAAAATTTGGAACAGAAGGAAGAGGAAGTGGAAATAAATAAAGAAGGAATGGGTAGTTTACAAAGGAGTAAACTAAAGTGGAAAGGAAGAGTGTTTTGAAATGAGAAAAAAGGAAGGAAGAGGAAGGAATAAAGTAAGAAGAAAGAAATAAGCCTAGAGGAGGAAGAGGAGGTGAGGAAGGAGGGAGGAAGGAAGCATTACCGCACATCATCCAACCTCCCGACACGAAAAGTTTCTTCCTTCAGGAATGCAGAAATGCAAAAAGAGGAAACTAAAGAATAAGAATTGAACGGGGGAGAAAATGGATAAGAAAGAATGCAGAAAGAAAAGAAAGTAAAGTGAAGATGGGAGGGAGGAGATGAAAGAGCAAGAGGGAAAATCAGAGGAGAAGGAGAAGGAAATAGAGACAAATGGGACAAATGAGGACGAGGGAAAAAAGGAGAAAGGAAGGAGTTGTAGGATGAATGCAGATGATGATGATGATGAGGAGGAGGAGGGGTAGGAGGAGGAGGAGGAGGAGGAAAAATACATAAAGAAGAAGAAAAAAATCCAAAAAAGGGGGGGGGGGGAGGTATGGGGGAGAAAGATGGCGCGGGGAGAGAGTGCGGGGGAGAAGGAGGAGGGCAGGAGGGAGGGAAAGGGAGGGATGGGAGTAGGGTAAGCCAGGGGTGGAGGTAGGTGGTGGATACACGTCACAAATACGTCACGCCTCACCTGTTCGAATGTGTAAGTGGCTCACGCAGGTTTTGCCATCACAGTCAAGAGTAAACGCCATAATTAACCGCATCTGGCAATGCACAATAGCGTTAAAAATTAGCGGAGTGTGTGAAACAATCTGTGCCAAGGCCCCATGCTGATCCGAGTCTTCATTTGAAAGATATTTGCGAAAAACGGTATGTCGTAGGGTCTGATATGGATAGTAACTCTGTATTTAATTACTTCGCTGCCTCCTTATTACTTTCTTACCTGTCCACACTTTCTTCCATCCTTTTTACTTCCTACTTCCTTATCTCTCTTCTTCTCCTCCCTCCTCCTTTCTTTTCACCTCCTACCTACTTTTTTTCTTCTTTTCTATCTACTTGTCTACTTATTAACAAGCTATCCACCGATCACTGTACTGATCTATCTACAAAACTACTTACCTAGATTTCTACCTGCCTTCTTAACTACCTTTCTTATTTTTTTGGCAAACCTTCCTTCCTCCCTTCCTTCCTCCCTCCCTACCTACCTAGCTTCTCCCAATATCTCTTCCCTCCTACCTACCCACCTATCTCCCCTCCTCGTGTGTATCTCGCCTCATAATACATGCATACATTCCCCTCAGCATCTTTCCATGTATTATGATTGTGTTCTCTGTTCCCGCAAGATATCCCAGCGCGTGTATATATTACGTGTGTATAGATTATTTGGCTCTCATCGTACATTTACCTACGTACATTTTTGAATCCACCTTTCCACCAGCCGTTTTATTCTATTTATCCTCCTCCTCCTCCTCCTCCTCCTCCTCCTCCTCCTCTTATTCTTATTCCCCCTTCCGGCAATTTATTATCAATATCCCTTTAAGCAGGGCGGAGATGTTAGCAGCAGGTAGAGAGTGACCGCCGGGAGAAGGGAAGGGGGGGAGGGGATGAAGAGGAAATGAGAGGGAGGGGAGGGGGTGGAGTGGAAGGAACGAGGAGGGAAGGGAATGGGACTGGAATGGAAAACTGAAGGAATGGAAAGCGATGGAGACCTGTGTGAAATAGGCGAGGAGATGGTGGAACGAACTAAAGAAGGGAGGGAAAGGAAGGGGAAGGGAAAGAGTAGCAGCAGCAGCAAGAAAGGGAGATTCCTAAACCTTCCTTTTCCTTAGCCAACCCTTGCCGAGGCACACACACCCTTCACTCCCTCCCCTTCACCTTCCTCCTCTCCCATCCCTCCCCCCTTCCCCTTCCCCTAACCCCAAACACGTCCCTTATGGCACCCTTCACTCTGAAGTTTATCGAACAGTCAAATCTCCTTTTAGGTTCTCGGCGCCCGTTTCAATTAATTAATACCGCCATGCAAAAAATGAGGGCGCGGTAAAGTGAAAGGCGGCAACAGGAGCAATATATTGGTTGTAAAAGTATTCCTTTGGCCCAGACGGGATCACGGGGTGAGGGAAGGCGCGGGTGTTGGTGACGGAAGCAGCGCGGACGAGGGGTGGGATGATAAAGAACGGGAGGAGGAAGCGGCTGGGGAAATGGAACAGGAGGAAAAGTGAAGAAGGAAGGCAAAAGAGAAAGAAGCAGTAGATGGAAGATGAAGGGAATAGCGAGGGGGAGACGAGGGTAGTGAGGGATATGGCAAGACGTATAGAAAACGGTGTTGGAGGAGGAGCAGGACGATGGCAGATTGGAAAAATTGATGGTTACGGAAAAATAAAGAATATCGCAGACGAGCGAGTCGCGCTGCGCATTATCATGCAAATCCATCATTTCCTGTGCTTGTGTGCGTCCAGCGGCAGCACGTATTTCTACCAAACGTGAGCTGAAATGGCCGTGTAAACTATGGCATTAAAAAGCTCGTGAGTCAGAGAGCTCGTGGCGAATAGTGCCAAAGTAATATAGATAATAATCGAGAAATGTTGCGGCGTCAACGGAAAGTATAAACAAATTGTCGAGCCGTGTCCAGGACGGAACATCCTCGCGTGCGTTCATTGCGCCGTTGTATTCTTTATATTGGCGTGTTGATGGCTGTGTGGCAACGGCGAAGTTGTGTTGTACATTTTATTAATAAGTGAGGGAACAGTTGCACCGTCGCTGCAGGTAGTTACTGCAGGTAGTTACTGAGCCTACCAGAGGAGATAACATATTAGACTTAGTCCTAACCAATAATGGGAACTTGCTACGTGAGTTGGAGGTGGGCGGAGAGTTAGGAAATAGTGATCCCAGAACGGTTCGTTTTAGCTTAGACTGGGCGGTAACCCGCGAACCAAACCCAGTGTTAGTGCCAGATTTTAGAAGACCAAACTACGAGGGGCTTCGAAGACATCTTGAAGGGGTAAACTGGGATAATTTAGAGATTCATGAGGGCCAGAACTGCGGATTGGAGAGCCAGGAGAACCAGGTAGAAATGTCTTACAATAATTTAGTTAGAGTAATAGTAGAGGGGCAAGAACAGCATATACCACAGCGAACACTTAGAAAAGAAAACAATGATCCTAAGTGGATGACTCGTGGACTAAAACACGAGATTGGTTTAAAGAAGGGAATTTATCAGAAAATAAAGAATGGGGAAACACATCTCAGGGGCCGGTACGTCGAACTATCTAGATTAGTTAAGAAAAACACCAGGATAGCAAAAAAGAACTATGAGATCAAGTAGCAAATGAGTCGAAAAGTAATCCTAAGGGCTTCTTTTCAGATGTATAGAACAAAAACACGGGAGAAAATTGGACCGCTGAAACAAACACAGGGTAGCTAGTAGAAAATTACGAAAATATGAGCACATTGTTGAACGACTACTTCCTTTCAGTATTCACACAGGAGGATCGAACGACTATACCGGAAAGAGTTCAGGTGTACGAGGGCGGGGATGGCGATAAATTGAGGGATATAATCATTACCAGGCAAGTAGTTCAGGATGAGATAGATAAGCTTAAGAAGAACAAGTCGCCAGGTCCTGACGGGATATTAAAGGAGTTAGGTGATATAATCAGTGACCCACTAACCGACATCTTTAAGATGTCGGTAAATACTGGCTATGTGCCGAGCCTATGGAAAGTAGCTAATGTGACGCCGATTTTTAAAAAGAGGGACAGGTCAGTTGCTTCAAACTATCGCCCAATTAGCTTAACATCGGTTATAGGGAAGATGCTGGAGTCCATAATAGCCAGGAACATTCGGGAGCATTTAGAGAAACATAGCTTAATTCACGACTCGCAGCATGGGTTCACAAAAGGTAGGTCATGCCTCACCAATCTCTTGTCCTTCTACAATAAAGTATTTGAGGCGGTTGACAGAGATGAAAATTATGATGTAATCTATCTTGATTTTAGTAAAGCGTTTGACAAAGTTCCTCACCAACGACTGTTGCTTAAATTACAGGCTCACGGAGTAGAGGGTAAAGTTTTGAACTGGGTCAAGGCGTGGCTTAGCAATAGGAAGCAAAGAGTGCAAATCAATGGTAAAAGATCTGACTGGGGATGTGTTACGAGTGGGGTCCCACAAGGCTCGGTATTAGGTCCACTTTTGTTTATTATTTATATCAATGACTTAGACACAGGAATTAGTAGTGATGTTAGTAAATTTGCAGATGATACCAAGATCGGTAGAGTAATTGAGTCGGATCAGGACGCTAGTATTCTCCAAGGTGAACTCAACAGATTATATGACTGGGCGGATAAATGGCAGATGGAGTTCAATGTAGGGACGTGCAGTATTCTGAGTGTAGGTAGGAACAACCCCTCACATAACTATTGCTTAAATGACACTCTCATAAGCAGGTCTGGGTGAGAGAGGTATTTATGGGTCTTAGTGAGCTCTGATATCCGTCCTAGTGCACAATGCATTCAAGCTAGAAATCGAGCTAATAGGGTACTGGGATTTATTTCAAGGAGCGTAAGCAACAGAAGCCCCGAAGTCTTCCTCAAACTATATTTAGCATTAGTTAGACCTTATCTTGACTATGCGGTTCAGTTCTGGTCACCCTACTATAGAATGGATATCAAAATGTTAGAATCGGTGCAGAGGAGGATGACTAAGATGATTCAGGGGTTGAGAAACTTGCCATACGAGGAAAGACTCAAACAGTTAAACTTGCATTCTCTAGAAAGGCGAAGGGTGCGTGGAGATATGATCGAGGTTTATAAATGGATGAAGGGCTTTAATAAGGGGGACATTCATAAGGTTTTGTTGGTAAGAGAACCGGGTAGGACACGAAGTAACGGGTTTAAACTGGATAAATTCAGATTCAACAGGGACATAGGCAAAAATTGGTTTACTAACAGGGTGGTGGATGAGTGGAATAGGCTTAGCAGTCATGTGGTGAGTGCCAATACAATTGTCACATTCAAAAATAGACTAGATAAATTCATGGACAGCGATATTAGGTGGGGTTAGATACACGGGAGCTTAGGGTCAAAGGAGCTGCCTCGTACAGACCTACCGGCCTCTTGCAGACTCCTGCGTTCTTATGTTCTTATGTAACAGTCTACGGAAACTGAAATTTCAATCCCGCGTGTGATCCGCCCCCTCGCCACGAAGGAATGGTAGTGTATTCTAACGACGTGTTCCTCTGCGCCTTGGCAGTGTTTGCCAGGCCTCCCGTGGTGGGCTGGATTGATCTCCGCACTCAGGAGACAGTCTGTCCGTCACACAGACTCTGATCGAGGTTTATAAATGGATGAAGGGCTTTAATAAGGGAGATATTCATAAGGTTTTGTTGGTAAGAGAACCGGGTAGGACACGAAGTAATGGGTTTAAACTGGATAAATTCAGATTCAACAGGGACACAGGCAAAAATTGGTTTACAAACAGGGTGGTGGATGAGTGGAATAGGCTTAGCAGTCACGTGGTGAGTGCCAATACGATTGTCACATTCAAAAATAGACTAGATAAATTCATGGACAGCGATATTAGGTGGGGTTAGATACACGGGAGCTTAGGGTCAAAGGAGCTGCCTCTATAGAATGGACATCAACTTGCTAGAATCAGTTCAGAGGAGGATGACCAAGATGATTCAGGGGCTGAGGAACCTCCCATATCAAAATAGGCTGAAACATATAAACTTACATTCACTAGAGAGACGAAGAGTGCGGGGAGATGTGATAGAAGTATTCAAATGGGTCAAGGGTCACAACAAAGGCGATATAAGTAAAGTACTGAGAATTAGCCAGCAGGATAGAACTCGCAGTAATGGATTTAAATTAGAAAAGTATAGATTTAGGAGAGATATATGCAAGCATTGGTTTAGTAATAGCTGCCGAACTCCCTTCGTTTCCACTCTATCTAAAATATGACAACACCATCGCGTTCAGGATAACTTTCCCCATCAGATGTTACCATTTTCATGAACTGTAGTTTAGCAGTTCCATGAAATAATCAGCGAAGAATAAAATGGGGTATAAACATTTATGACTCCATCTTTCACTTCACCACTCGGTAATTTCTTTAATTTTGGTTTACAGAGAATTGACAAACTTATGTGAGATCTACAATCATTGCTGAGTGTAATGGTACCAACCAAAACGACTGATCTTGCATATGAGACGAGTTAAAGCAAATAATACAGAGGTGTGTCGCATCAAAGAGTGTGTCAATGATAAGTGAGTGAGAGGAGCGGCAGCCAATCACAGAGCAGCTTACAAACCTCTCGCTAGGCTCCAGGTGCAAGCTTCAACTGAACGCACTATATTATTATTATTATTATTATTATTATTATTATTGTTGTTATTATTATTAGTAGTAGAAGTAATAGTAGTAGTAGCAATAGCAGTAGTAGTAGTAGCTGACGCCCAGGGGTGCTTTCATTGCCCGTCTTGGGATCTGTTGAATAATGTAAACGTGACTTAATGTGTCCATAGAGTTTTCCAAGCCACTGCCCCTACGGACTCTTTGTCTCGTAGCCGTTGGAAAGTTGTGGATCTGGTGAACATCTTGCCGAGAAACCTTCTGCTGATCAGTCTGCTCGTGATACATCAACAGCTTTCTCACTCTGCCCGCCTCGCAAAACATATTAAAGTGATCATTTAGGATGGTTATTAGCTATAATTAAAATATTTATTGATCTTTTTCACTATCACTTCACGGAATATAATGAATGACCGGAATATGATGAATCATTTGCCAATTTGAACAAAGGAGAAGGAAGGAAAGGACTCACACCAATCCACACAATTATATATCTCCTTTTCTGACCGAGCATTAATCAGTGAGTCAGTGAGTCAGTTGTGAAGATAAAGATTGACTTGTTTCAACGGCCACTTGCAACATATCAACCTTTTCACTTTGAGAGAGAGAGAGAGAGAGAGAGAGAGAGAGAGAGAGAGAGAGAGAGAGAGAGAGAGAGAGAGAGAGAGAGAGAGAGAGAGAGAGAGAGAGAGAGAGAGAGAGAGAGAGAGAGAGAGAGAGAGAGAGAGAGAGAGAGAGATTCAAGGAAATGAGTTCATTTAGGGCGAAAAATCATAATAATGAGACACACACACACACACACACACACACACACACACACACACACACACACACACACACACACACACACACACACTACCGCTCCGGTAGCTCAGTCGATTAGAGCGCCACGCTGCAAGGCTTCACGGCCAAACAGGCGGCGGTTCGAGCTCCACTCAGGCCGGATTCTTTCCGTTGACTAGGAGTGGTTAGTGTCCCCCCTTGAGCAAGGGGGATGGGGTATGTGTTGTGTGAGGTCCTGGCAGTACCCAGAGACTGACAATAATGTGTACTTGCGCACCTCGTGAGGGTACCTGCTAGCAAAAGCGAGTCCAACTCGTGATCAGGCCGTGGTGAATCACACACACACACACACACACACACACACACACACACACACACACACACACACACACACTCAAGGCACTTTTTATGCTTCTTAATTGATGCAAACGAGAGCAGTTGGGTATAAACTGGATAATGACAAAAAAGAGGAAAGAAAAGGAAAACTGAAAATGTTTGTTGCTGTTTCACGAAGAATAATTAGAAAAAAAATGTATGAGCAAACGAGACTAGATTGTCTACTCTTATGACCTGATGCAAAAAGAGAAAAGCAACGAGTAGGTGAGTAAGAAAGTTAGAGAGGTGAAAAACGTAGCAGGTTTGCGTAATATAACATAGAAATACAAGTGTGTAAGGTATCTGCTTCTCGCCGACACGTGTTTCAATACACATTCTTTCTCCTGAAGGTTGAAATAAAAGGGACGTAAAAAAAAAATCCAATCAGTAGCAATGTATATTCCTTGGCTATTAAGCAAACAACAGAGTATTGGACTGGAAATAAAGGAGTTGGAGTAATGACCATATTTATCTTCTGCTTAAAACATGTGAAAATATGTTTTGGAGCAGAATATAGAGAGTGGAATGAAATTAAAATGGATATATTCTTCCGGTAAAAAATCGCTGGGAAAATCAAAATAGTGGAATGAGAACACCTTGCATATTTATTCCTTTTAAATATACAATACAAAAAATAACACAGAAGGTAGGAGAGGTGTTATTATGACGCCATAAGTAAATTACTCCAACAAATTCAATATAGAAAGTTAAATTAGAAGGGATGAAGCATGTGAACACTACGTATCACCAAAATAATACACCAGATAAAGAACGAGGATAGAATAAGGCGAAGTGGTACAGCTGTATATATAATTGGACCAGGATTTTCTGTCTCAGAGTAGAAAAAAAAACATTCGGCCGAAGAAGAAAATGTGTAATGAAATCAGCATAAGAATAGGTCCGCTGAAAAAAAAAGTACAGACAAAAATATATCGAGGTAGAAAAAGTGTAGTTTTGATTATGTAATTAGATTCACCCTATAAAAAAAGAAGTAATAAAAGGCATAAAATTGAAATAGAAAAGATGTTAAAAGGATACAATAGAAAAAAAAGTGAAAAAAGACAACAATGGAAAAAATGCAGAGTCCAGTTAAGAAAAAGGAAGCAACTCTAACAAAAAACCGCCGGAAAAATAAATTAAACAGACAATTCAAACAACAACAAAAAAAAAAATAGTAGTGGCTCAAATTACAATAAAATACCTTTAATCCGTTTTTTTCCTCATTCGAGTGTTTGGAGAACTGCTGCATTTTATTTCATTACGCCAACAAGGTCTCACCCCCCAGGCACCATGGGGTAGGGGGGGGGAGTCGAGCCTTCTGAAGTGTGGATTTTTTTTTACTCAATTTGGAGTGTAATTTTCAGCTTTTCAGATTTTTTTTTATGGTGCTTGTTTATATTATCATTATTCCTCCTTTCATTCTTTTGTTCACTAACTTTTCCTTCTCCTCTTCCTCCTCTTCTTCCTCCCTCCTCCTCCTCTCTCTGTTTGTTGTAGGGAGGACAAAAAAAAAGAGAGAAAGAAGGGGAAGGGAGGTGGAGGGGGGCATAGGCTGAAAAGACTTTAATATTCTTTTTTCAATAACATTTTCCCTCCAGTAACCCCCAAAGGAAGGGAAAGGCAATATTTGAGGGATGGAAAAACATTCGCGACTTTCTGAAACTCTTACGATTACTTTGTGAATCTGTTAATGTACTGCCATTGTCTTTTTCCCCTAGGGTGGTAGATTGATAGTTTGGAAATAAACAATGTTGATGATTTTGGTGTTAATAATAAATGAGGTTAGTGGACAAGGGATGGTTACTTTTGTTTGAATAGTGAAAAGTGTTTGTTTTTTGTAGTTACCGATGGGTGACGTGTAGATAATAGTGTTTGAAATGGTAACGAGAATATGTAGATGTTAATAATGATGGTGTTAGAATGTAAGAAATGGTAGTAGTGGTAGTAATAGTAGTTATAGTAGTAGTAGTAGTAGTAGTAGTAGTAGTTCATAGTAGTAGTTCATAGTAGCAGTAGTAGTAGTTCATAGTAGTAGTAGTAGTAGTAGTAGTAGTAGTAGTAGTAGTAGTAGTGGTAGTAGTAGTACATAGTAGTAGTAGTAGTAATGGTAATAGTAGTACAAGGTAATAGTAGTAGTAGTAGTAGTAGTAGTAGTAGTAGTAGTAGTAGTAGCAGCAGTAGTAGTAGTAGCAGTAGTAGTAGAAGTAGTAGTAGTAGTAGTAATAGTAGTAGTAGTAGTGTAATATTAAATAAAGATAGTTGTCGGCCACAGTCATTGGCGGGGTGGGGCCAATGAATTGCTTTGTGAAAGGATATGAGAGAATATACCGCTCACAACGCAACTCTAATAGATGGAGACCCGTTGTAGTAAAAAAAAAAAAAAAGTAGTAGTAGTAGTAGTAGTAGTAGTAGTAGTAGTAGTAGTAGTAGTAGGAGTAGTAATAGAGGTAGTTAAAATCCTGCAGTAAAAGTAAAAACGGGATGAAGTAATGCAAGGTAATATCGCAAATAATAACAGTAGCGTAACAATAATAATGGAAGTATTGAACGAGGTAATATTTCAAAGTCTATCTCGCCCTTACATCAGTTAATTACAATGGTGTGCCCTCCTACCTTCTTTTATCAGGCACAGGGTGAAGAAAACGAGCAACATAATATATAATAACAACACTAATGATAATAATAACTAAGAATAATCTTAATAATAGCAAATGTAAACTTATCAAAACGTAGCTACATATCATTCACTTACTGTTGAAAAGCTTATGTGTGTGAGTTTCAGTGTCACTTGTACTAACAACAAAGCGATCTAAATATATTGAGAAGCTGATGAATACACGATGTAACAATGCAATAGAATACAACAATGAATAGACGCATGATGGATAAGGAGGGGAAGCGAAGGGAAGGGCAATGAGAGAGCCAATAAAGCAGGGAGTAAAGAGGGTGGAAAGGAGATGACGGAAGGATGAGAAACAGAGAGAGAGAGAGAGAGAGAGAGAGAGAGAGAGAGAGAGAGAGAGAGAGAGAGAGAGAGAGAGAGAGAGAGAGAGCAATGTATAAATAGGCTAGGTTGATAAGCGAATAGATAAACACATGCATATGTGATAAAATATTGCCTTAGAGACAGCGGCGTGCACTTAACTAAAAATATAAATATATACACTAATAAACGGAGAGACAGCAACAAACTCTAATACATAGATAGATAGATAGATTGACAGATAAATAAATAAATATAGATAGACTGATATGGGAAGATAAGTTATGGGAAATCAGCTTGAATACGCAATTAAATATGTTTATGACCACGGGACCGTAACAGTGAATATTAATGTGTGATGTGAATCTTTATGGCGCAGACATTGTGATGGTGAGGGAAAATAAATGATGATAGTGATAATAGCAATAATAATGACAATAATAATAATAATAATAATAATAATAATAATAATAATAATAATAATAATAATAATAATAATAATAATAATAATAATAATAATAATAATAATAATAATAATAATAATAATAATAATAATAATAATAAACAAGGATAAAGAATAAACAACAAAGAGCAGACACCAAAAGAAATGAATGTAAATAAGTTGACCTTTCTCTCTCTCTCTCTCTCTCTTTTAGCTCTTATACTTTCATGCTCCTTCCTAAAATATTCTTTCCCCTCCTCCTCCTCCTCTTCCTCCATCTTTCTTCCACTTATTTCCTTCCTCCCTCGGCTCCCACAATCCCACATCATATCTTACATCTATTATTTCCCAATGTCTTCCTCCTCCTCCTCCTCCTCCTCCTCCGCCTCCTCTTCCTTCTCTGGTTCTCTTTTTCGTTTATCTTCCTCCTTCTCTTTATTTTGCTCCTTTTCTGGCTTCTTGTCACATTTTCCTCCTGTGTCTCCTGTTTGTTCTTTCTTTCATTACGTATCTATCTCCTCCATTATACTTCTCCAATTTCCACGTTTTACATTTTATCCTCCTCGTCCTCTTCCTCCTCCGCCTCTTCTTCCTGGTAACATTAGTTGTCCTCACGTTTTCTACCTTAAAGTATAATATGTGTGTGTGTGTGTGTGTGTGTGTGTGTGTGTGTGTGTGTGTGTGTGTGTGTGTGTGTGTGTGTGTTGACAGAGGATGACTAGAGTAGGATGAGTATGTGGTTTATAAGGGGCAGAAAGAGAGATGAGGAGGAGGAGGAGGAGGAGGAGGAGGAGGAGAGGCAGGAGGGTTAGAAGAAGGAAGAGGAGGAAGAGAAGTAGTAGGATGTATTGACAAAATGTTAAAGAAATAGCTAAAATACATTCGCTTTTCTTCTTTCCGTGTTACTAGCTCCACATTCTCTCCTTCCTTCACGCTTCCCTCCTCCTCCTCCTCCTCCTCCGGCCCTCAACGCAAATTTCCACTCTCCTTCGCGTTTAGTGTTGTATCCCCTTCAAACACTCGTGAACGTCGTGTGTCAAAGGGCGAATATAAAGAAGACGGGATGAGGCGAGGACGAGGCCAAGAACTGGGTGACAGCAGGCTATAAAGAAGACGGGGAGAAGAAGGGATAGGATGATAGGATGTATGACTTTATGCTTGTTTAGGTTGAAGGACATTTGCCACTTTTCAGACCACTGAATAGTCTGGTCAAGTAGGAGAAGGAGGAGGAGGAGGAGGAGAAGGAGGAGGAGATAGATGGAGATATAAAAGAAGTTTGGTGACCATTCTCTCTCTCTCTCTCTCTCTCTCTCTCTCTCTCTCTCTCTCTCTCTCTCTCTCTCTCTCTCTCTCTCTCTCTCTCTTTTTCTGTGTGTGTGTGTGTGTGTGTGTGTGTTTTACAGCTAAGGAGACAGTTCAAGGGCGTAATGAAAAATATAAGAAAAAGCCCGCTACTCACGGCTCCTGAATAGAGGTCAAAGGAGTGTCCAAAAAGAGAGGTCAATTTCGGGAGGAGAGGTGTTCTGATACCCTCCTCTTGAAAGAGCTCAAGTCGTAGGCAGGAGGAAATACGGATGAAGGAAGATTGTTCCAGAGTTTACCAGCGTGAGGGATGAAAGAGTGAAGATGCTGGTTGACTCTTGCATAAGGGGTTTGGACAGTATAGGGATGAGCATGAGTAGAAAGTCGTGTGCAGCGGGGCCGCGGGAGGGGGGGAGGCATGCAGTTAGCAAGTTCAGAAGAGCAGTCAACATGAAAATATCGATAGAAGATAGAAAGAGGCAACATTGCGGCGGAATTTGAGAGGTAGAAGACTATCAGTATGAGGAGGAGAGCTGATGAGACGAAGAGCCTTTGACTCCACTCTATCAAGGAGAGCTGTGTGAGTGGACCCCCCCCCACACACACATGAGATGCATACTCCATACGAGGGCGGACAAGGCCCCTGTAAATGGATAGCAACTGTGCGGGGGAGAAGAACTGGCGGAGACGGTACAGAACGCCCAGCCTAGAGGAAGCTGATTTAGTAAGAGATGAGATACGAAGTTTCCAGTTGAGATTTTGAGTTAAGGATAGAGCGAGGATGTTTAGTGTTGAAGAAGGTGATAGCTGGGTGTTCTCAAAGAATAGGGGATAGTTGTTTGGAAGATTGTGTCGAGTGGATAGGTGGAGAAACTGTGTTTTTGAGGAGTTGAAGGCCACCAGGCTCCTCTTGCCCCGATCGGAAATAATAGTAAGGGCTGAGGCTAAGCGTTCTGTTGCCTCCAGCCTTGAATCATTAAGTTCCTGTAGAGTGGGTCTTCTATTAAAAGAAGTTGAGTAATGCAGAGTGGAGTCATCGGCGTAAGAATGGATAGGTCAGTTCGTTTTGGAAAGATAATCAATGAACAAGAGAAAGAGAGTAGGAGATAAGACTGAACCCTGTGGGACACTACTGTTAATAGCATTTGGGGAAGAACAGTGACCTTCCACCACAGCAGAAATAGAACGGTCAGAAAGGAAACTGGAGATGAAGGTACAGAGAGAAGGATAGAAACCGTAGGAGGGTAGTTTGGAAAGCAAAGATTTGTGCCAGACCCTATCAAAAGCTTTTGATATGTCCAGCGCAATAGCAAAGGCTTCACCGAAACCGCTAAGAGAGGATGACCAAGAGTCAGTTAGGAAGGCAAGGAGATCACCAGTAGAACGCCCCTTGCGGAACCCATACTGGCGATCAGATAGAAGATTAGAAGTGGAAAGGTGCTTTTCAATCTTCCGGTTAAGGATTGATTCAAAAGCTTTAGATAGACAGGAAAGTAAAGCTATAGGGCGGTAGTTTGAGGGATTGGAACGGTCACCCTTCTTAGCCACAGGCTGTACAAAGGCATACTTCCAGCAGGAGGGGAAGGTAGATGTTGATAGGCAGAGACGAAAGAGTTCGACCAGGCAGGGTGTCAGCACGGAAGCACAGTTTTTAAGGACAATAGGAGGCACTCCTATGTGTGTGTGTGTGTGTGTGTGTGTGTGTGTGTGTGTGTGTGTGTGTGTGTGTGTGTGTGTGTGTGTGTGAAGGGAAGCAATGTGATGAACCTGAAGAAAGAATTGGGAAGATAAGAAACGAGAAGAAATTGGAGAAATAAATGGGAAAAATATAAGAAGAGAAGAAGAAATGGGAGGAAAAGTGGATGCTTAGAAGAAATAAAATATCAAACGAAAAAACGAGACAAGAGGAAATGATAGAGTTGGGAAGATATGAGAGAATATGAAAGACGAGAAGAAATGAAAGCAAGAAAAAGTGAACGAATTAAATGAGGGAAATTAAAGACTAGAATGAATGATAGGCTACGAGAAATAGGAGAAGGAATTGAGAGGAAATTGAGGATATGAAAAAATGAAAGCCAAAAAATAAATTTGTGGCGAAGAATTGAGTGAAAGTAATGGAAATAAATTAAAGGAAAGAGGAAATGAGAGAAGAAATAAAAGAAAGATAAGAAGTGAAAGACAAAAAGATATGCAAGACAAAAAGAATTAGAAAAATATGAATATTCGTAAGTAACATTTTGTAGCTTTCTTTTGCTTTTCATTTTGCTTTGAACCAATATTATTACATCGTGACCGTTCGTCTTACATTTGTTTCCCTTTGCTCTGTGAAACGAAGCAGCACGTGCATGTCTTGCTGTGTGTTGTCGGGGAATATTGATTGACACGTGGAATATTTTCTTTACCTTATTTTTACCCATTGCTTTGTGATGAAGCGAGGCGCATATTTGATTTAATACTTATTGAAGTTCGTTGTGGATATTATGAGTGTGTTTCATTTGTCTACAATTCAAACACCTTGTTTTCGTATTTGTGTAATTATAGGTATTATATTCATATGTATTTAAGTCAGTCTTCAAATATCGTTTTTATTTATCATAGCAAAAACAAGTATATATGACTTTTCTTTTTTTACTTTTTTCAGCGAGGGGAAAAAATAGCTTATCATTCCTTTTTTTTTTTTTTTTCAAATTCCAATTCTTGGGTTCCTCAGCTCTCCTGCCTCCGTTCTTCTTTTCTTTCCTAATTTTCTTCCTTATCCTCCAGCCCTCCCTTCCTCCACCATTCAGGTCAGCAATCCTACTCTTCTTCCATCCATCCCGCCACTTGTTCTCTTGTCCCTTTCTTCCTTTTTTTCCCTCTCTTTCCTCAGCTCCTCTCCGAACCATCTCTCAGCCATCCGTTCTTCTTCGCTTCCTTCCATCTTCCCTTCCGTCCTCCCTTCCTCTATCCCTTCCTCCACCAATCCTTTCCTTCATCCATCTATTTTCTTTCATTTATTTCCTCAGTTTCTTCTGCCTTCATCCATCCTTCATTTCCTCATCCTCTTTTATTTTCTCCTACCTCCCCTTCTTCCACCCATTCATTTCTACAACGATTCTTTCCTTCCTTCATCTCTTTCCTCATTTCTTTCCTTATTATCTCCCACCATTCCTCCATCAATCATCAAGCTTTCCTCCCCCAGCTCCTTTCAGTCAGTCAGTCAGCCCGCTTTCTTTCTTCCTTCAATTCATCATTTTATTCCTTATTCTCTTGTCTTTCCTTCTTCCATCCATTCCTCCACCAACCCTTTCCTTCCTCCACATCTTTCCTCATATTCTTCTGCCTTCGTTATTCATTTATTTACGCTTTTTCTGCATTATTCTCTCCCGCATTTCCTTTTCTATCCATTCTTCCAAACATCCTCTTAATTCATTCATTCATTCCTCCGCCAATTCCTCCTTCCTCTCTCCCTTTCCTCCCTCTCCCAGCCATCCGTCAGCTGTCAGGACCATTACCTGCAAGTCGCCGTAGAATCGCGCGACTCCGTGAGAAGATTAGCGCGAGAAAAATGGCAGGGCGGACTAGTTTATAATTGGCACGGAGAGAAGGGGAAGAGGTGGTTAAGGGTCCTAGTTGGAGGTTGGCGGAGCGCAAGAGGGGGGAATAGAGGGTGTTAGGGGTCGTAGGGGAGCGTAGAGGGGGCATTGGGGTCAGGAAGGGAATCACAAGTTGAAACAATAATTTGCCGGTCAGTCAAGGAAGCTCATCGTCACTGGGTCATTAATCGCCGAGGAAAGAGAAATTAAAAAAAAGTTTCCCCCGAGTCTGGACGAGAGAAAGAAAATGGGAAGCTACGGTGGAGGGGGAGAGAGAGAGAGAGAGAGAGAGAGAGAGAGAGAGAGAGAGAGAGAGAGAGAGAGAGAGAGAGAGAGAGAGATTAATTATCGTAGAATGTAAGATAATTGATTTTCTCCATCATTTAGAACGGTTACTGCAGAACTACTTTTAACAGAAGGAATAGCCTACCATAGAGTTGCGTTCTTTGGAGTTCGCTGGTGATGTATTAGTACGCATAAGCTGTTGTCATTTCTCTTCCTCGTGATATATTCACCCAAAAATTATATATTTTTTCCATTTTATCAAGTCACTTTAGGCGTGCCCGGCGGGATTAGCGGATATGCCACATAACCGCCGCCACCCTCTCTCCCTCAAATTGTTAACTACTGACTACTTTTAAACATGTTCTGATTACTGTGTACATTTTATTATATGATAGTCATGTAGTTCTATGAAGGAATTGTTTTGGGGGGCCAAACAGTCAGTTGGAACACATCCCTGCATGTTGTGGGAGCGTGGCTTGTGCGACGATGTCAAGCAGGGTGACAACTGGCAAGGACACCGCGCCGGTTACCCAAGCCAAGTCACCCAGACACATACCTTATGGATGGTGTGGAAATTAAGTCAAAACATGACAATTTATAAGAAAAAAATGTGAGAGTGAGTGAGGGAAGGAGGGAGGGATAACGTGAGTGATGAGGGAGGGTGGGAGGGAGGAATGGAGAGCAAGTGCCAAAGGTAAAACTGGGAACACAGTCTCTCGAGGCAGCCACAGCCACAGTGACTTAACACAGTCTCTCGAGGCAGCCACAGCCACAGTGACTTAACACGTACGCTGCGAATGGCACGGATTTGGCCTTCACTGGTAGCCTGGTAACATCGAGTCCCAGGTCTTTCTCTGCCTCTGTGGTGGATAGTGGAGTGTTTCCCATGTGGTATTGGTATGCTGGATTTCCCCTCCGACGGTGCATGGCTTTACATTTTTTCTTCATTGAGTTGTAGCAGCCACTTTTTGCTCCATCTCTGTAGCTTGGTGATGTCTTCTTGTAGAAAATCCGCAGTCAAGGGGTTAATAAAATGGAAAGACTTCAGTTACAGTACTGATAACCAGAGTACTACATGAACAGGACACTCAGCGCGGAAGGAAAGTAATCAGCTGGGCGGGGCGTTACGCGGTCATGTATTTCTCCGCGTCCGGGTGGCAGCAAGGGCAGATTCGTTCCCTCCTGTGCCCCGCTGTGTTAAAAAATTATTCGGCGTGGCGGGGCTGAGCGTGGCGCCGGGCGGGGAGGTGAAGCACTGAGGGCGAGGGTAGAGCACCAGGCGTGGCGGAGCTGAGCGTGGTGCCGGGCGGGGACGTGAAGCACTGAGGGCGAGGGTAGAGCACCAGGCGTGGCGGAGCTGAGCGTGGCGCCGGGCGGGGACGTGAAGCACTGAGGGCGAGGGTAGAGCAGCAGGCGTGGCGGGGCTGAGCGTGGCGCCGGGCGGGGACGTGAAGCACTGAGGGCGAGGGTAGAGCAGCAGGCGTGGCGGGGCTGAGCGTGGCGCCGGGCGGGGACGTGAAGCACTGAGGGCGAGGGTAGAGCAGCAGGCGTGGCAGGGCTGAGCGTGGCGCCGAGCGGGGACGTGAGCACTGAGGGCGAGGGTAGAGCAGCAGGCGTGGCGGGGCTGAGCGTGGCGCCGGGCGGGGACGTGAAGCACTGAGGGCGAGGGTAGAGCAGCAGGCGTGGCGGGGCTGAGCGTGGCGCCGGGCGGGGACGTGAAGCACTGAGGGCGAGGGTAGAGCAGCAGGCGTGGCGGGGCTGAGCGTGGCGCCGGGCGGGGACGTGAAGCACTGGGGGCGAGGGTAGAGCAGCAGGCGTGGCGGGGCAGCAGGACGCCGAGGGTGGGGTGAGTGTGGAGAGTGTTTGTGTCACAACTCTTAGGCTTGTGTGGGGTGAGGAGGTGGTGGTGGTGGGGAGGATGGGGATGGGGAATAGGGGAAAGGGTAATGGGGGGAAAGGAAGTGGGAGGACAAGGAGGGGAAGGGTAAGATGAGAGTATAATTGTATGGCATGAGTGTTGTTGCTGCTATTGTTTTTGTTGTTGTTTCAGTAGTAGTAGTAATTGTTCTTTTTCTGCGTTGTGTTTTCCTTTTTCTTTTTCTTCTATATCTCTGAGGTAATGGAAAAGAAAGGTTGAGAATGGGAAAAAAAGAGGGAGAAGAGAGTGAAAGGTAGATGAGGAGGGGAGGGAGGTGGGGGGAATAGTGCTTATCATCATTGCTGTTATTGTTGTTGTTGATTTTACTATATTGTATTTAGCCCAAAATAATAAGGAAGAGAAGGATGAGAAAGAGGGAGGGAGTAATGGGGAGGTGCTATTATGATTCATTTTAATTAATGTTTATTGTTACTGCTTAATTTCACACACACACACACACACACACACACACACACACACACACACACACACACACACACACACACACACACTCAGTACTGCATTAGCGTGTTGTCAGGTCAGAAACAGGCGGATCTAAACACACTGGGCTGTTAATGATTCTCTTTGAAGCTCCTTAAAGTTATGGCTTCCGTGGTGGCTCATGTGCCCCGCAGCCTCGCCTCAATTAGTTCGAATCCCTTCATGGGGAGTTCAATCCAATTATTACCTCTCGTCTGCTTTCCCAGCGTGCTTATCAATATATTTTTTAAGCGTTATGAGTAAGATAATTATAGTAGTAAAATGCAGAAGTAAGGTTATTAATATTATTGTAAGAGGTGAATCAGGCAGAGAGGGAGGAGTGCGGACACCACGAGCCACCTGTCCAGCAGCCCTGAAACACCTGAGCCGCCTGTCCAGCAGCCCCGAACACCTGAGCCGCCTGTCCAGCAGCCCCGAACACCTGAGCCGCCTGTCCAGCAGCCCCGAACACCTGAGCCGCCTGTCCAGCAGCCCCGAACACCTGAGCCGCCTGTCCAGCAGCCCCAGACACCTGAGCCGCCTGTCCAGCAGCCCTGAACACCTGAGCCGCCTGTCCAGCAGCCCTGAACACCTGAGCCGCCTGTCCAGCAGCCCTGAACACCTGAGCCGCCTGTCCAGCAGCCCTGAACACCTGAGCCGCCTGTCCAGCAGCCCTGAACACCTGAGCCGCCTGTCCAGCAGCCCCTGAACACCTGAGCCGCCTGTCCAGCAGCCCTGAACACCTGAGCCGCCTGTCCAGCAGCCCTGAACACCTGAGCCGCCTGTCCAGCAGCCCTGAACACCTGAGCCGCCTGTCCAGCAGCCCTGAACACCTGAGCCGCCTGTCCAGCAGCCCTGAACACCTGAGCCGCCTGTCCAGCAGCCCTGAACACCTGAGCCGCCTGTCCAGCAGCCCTGAACACCTGAGCCGCCTGTCCAGCAGCCCTGAACACCTGAGCCGCCTGTCCAGCAGCCCTGAACACCTGAGCCGCCTGTCCAGCAGCTCCTGAACACCTGAGCCGCCTGTCCAGCAGCCCCGAACACCTGAGCCGCCTGTCCAGCAGCCCCGAACACCTGAGCCGCCTGTCCAGCAGCCCCGAACACCTGAGCCGCCTGTCCAGCAGCCCCGAACACCTGAGCCGCCTGTCCAGCAGCAGAGAACACCTGAGCAGCCTATCCAGATGCCCTGAACACCTGAGCCGCCTGTCCAGCAGCCCTGAACACCTGAGCCGCCTGTCCAGCAGCCCCGAACACCTGAGCCGCCTGTCCAGCAGCCCCGAACACCTGAGCCGCCTGTCCAGCAGCCCCGAACACCTGAGCCGCCTGTCCAGCAGCCCCGAACACCTGAGCCGCCTGTCCAGCAGCCCCGAACACCTGAGCCGCCTGTCCAGCAGCCCCGAACACCTGAGCCGCCTGTCCAGCAGCCCCGAACACCTGAGACGCCGAGGAGGAGGAAGTGAAAGTGACGTGAGAGGAGGAGGAGGAGGACGAGGAAATATAGATTATAGAAATAGAGGGACAAAGGTAGTGTCATGTAAATAGAAAAGTATAATAATAATAGATGGTAGTGACATTAATGACTATTACAGTACTGTTATTAGCAGTGTTTAGCGGACTTTTTTGTTTTCATATATTTTAGCATTTGAGTTGCTGCTTTTAATGCAAAAAATACTACTATTGTTACTGTTTCGTTCATGATGCTTTTACCACGTGTTGCATTATTTTTACCATCGTTACTATAATTGTACTTGTTATTGCACTTTCCACGTATCAGCGTTATTAGCCTGCTGCTGCGAATGTGGCAGAATGAAATATTATACTTGATCGTTTCTTTGTACTGAACCGACTAGATAATATTTAATTTATTGTATATGTATTTTTTTGAGATTGAAAGAAAGGTGTGACAAGAGATGAGGACAGGGAGAGAAACAATATGACGAAGAGGTGAAGGAGAAGGAAGAGGAGGAGGAGAAGGAAGGGAAAATGAGCTATACAGACATAGTAGGAACCAGAGAGAGAGAGAGAGAGAGAGAGAGAGAGAGAGAGAGAGAGAGAGAGAGAGAGAGAGAGAGAGAGAGAGAGAGAGAGAGAGAGAGAGAGAGAGAGAGAGAGAGAGAGAGAGAGAGAGAGAGAGAACCGTCGCCCACAGGAGGTATTTGAATCTTTGCCACTCCCACCGCCTCAGGTGACAAGCTGTTACCTGGAGGAGGAGGAGGAGGAAATGAGATAAAAAGGAGATATAACATAAATTGTCGTCTGTGATTTAAAAAAAAAAAGTAAAATAGGAGGAGGAGGAGGGGGAGGAGAATAATGAAGATTTAATGATAGTAGAAGATTAGGAAAATAATGCAATGTGGAGAGAATGTCGTTGTTATTTTTTCTACAGTAAAGGAAGCAGCTCAAGGCCTGAAATAAATGTGAAAAGACGAAAATTAAAAAGAAAATATTAAAAAGAAGGAAAATGGATTGAGATAAACTTGAAACAGAGGAGTAACAACCAAAGAGGGATGAAGAAGAAGAAAAATATTGATAAAAAGGGAGGAGGAGGAGGAGGAAATAAAAAAGGATCAGAGTGAGAGGTTACTGTATGTAGAAATGAAAGGGAATTTCTAGAAGAAATACAGAACAAAAGTGGTTAAGAAAAGCAAATTTAATAAAGAACATAAATAACAACAGGAATACAACATACGTGGAGATGGAAGAGGAAAAGTAGGAGGAGGAGGAGGAAACATGGAAACATGGAAACGCAGGCAACAGAAAGCCTATTGGCTCATTACGAGGTTGCCCGTTTTGGTGATTTAATCTGCTCGACAGCCTGGGGCCTGGGGAGCAGATGAAAGCACCTCGACATTGAGGAGCAGATGAAAGCACCTCGATATTGAGGAGCAGATGAAAGCAACTCAATATTCAGTTTACTCCCTGCGCAACGAATTGACGGTCGATTCTATATTTGAAGGAGTTGATAGTATTCGCATTTACTACTTCTGAAGGAAGATTGTTCCAGTGACGGATGACTCGGTTTGAAAAGAAACTCCTTCCGATGTCTGTGTTACATCGACTAGACTGAATGGGTTAACCGTTATTTCTAGTTCTTGAGTTGGTTTGCAATTCAAAGAAATTGGAGTAATCGACGTTATTGATTTTTTTCAGATACTTGAAGACTTGAATCATATCTCCTCGTAGGCGTCTTTTCTCCAATGTAAAGAGATTGAGTCGCTTGAGTCGTTCCTCGTACGGTTGAGCCCTTAAGGTTGGTATCATTTTCGTGGCGCGTCGTTGAATCCTTTCCAGTAAATCAATGTCCTTTCTGTAATTAGGAGACCAGAACTGTACTGCATACTCGAGGTGCGGTCTTACCATGGAATTATACACGGATAGCATCACGTCTGGCGTTTTACACTCGAAGTTCCTCGCTATGAACCCGAGCATAGTGTTGGCTTTGTTGTATGCTTTTTTACAGTGATTCGCGTGTTTCAGGTCACTGCTGATAGTGACTCCAAGATCCTTTTCCTCCTGCATCGCTTGCAGAGGTCTCCCATTCATGATGTATGTGTGATTACTATTTCTGGACCCAATGTGCATGACTTTGCACTTGTCAACATTAAAGGACATTTGCCATTTTTCCGACCATTCGATAATGTGATTGAGGTCTTTCTGAATGATTTCGCAGTCGGTCTTTGTGAGGGCCTTTCCCCCCACCTTAGTGTCATCAGCAAATTTCGATATTGTGGATTTCAGTCCTGATTCGAGGTCGTTGATATATATGATGAAGAGAATGGGTCCCAGCACTGACCCTTGAGGCACTCCACTAGTGACTGGAAGCCAATCGGAAGGCTGTCCGTTGAGTAGTACTCGTTGTTTTCTGTCGGTGAGCCACTCTCTTATCCACGCGATCAGATTGGCTCCAATGCCCGCCGAGTGCAGTTTCTTAAGGAGTCGCTCGTGCGGTACCTTGTCGAAGGCTTTCTGAAAGTCCAGGTATATAACATCACTGGAGATGTGGGCATCCCAGTTCTTATATATACCTTGGAAGAAGTCTAATAAACTCGTTAGGCAGGAGCGCTTGTTTCTGAAGCCATGCTGGGTGTCGGAGATTACATTATTGTCTTCTAGAAACTTAACAAGTTTGTCTCTAATAATCTTTTCGGGTATTTTTCCTGCCACTGATGTCAAACTTATGGGCCTGTAGTTTAATGCAACGCAAGGAAGGGGATGAGGAGGAAGAGGAGGAGGAGGAGGAGGAGGAGGAGGAGGAGGAGGAGGAGGAGGAGGAGGAGGAGGAAGACCTATGCATTAATATACGGTGTTGGTGAAGGGTGGGGGTGTAGATACATAGATAGATAGATATTGGTGATAACAACAATATCAACTGATTAAAGAACTACGATAGCATTATACCTATTAAAATTCTCTCTCTCTCTCTCTCTCTCTCTCTCTCTCTCTCTCTCTCTCTCTCTCTCTCTCTCTCTCTCTCTCTCTCTCTCTCTCTCTCTCTCTCTCTCTCTCTCTCTCTCTCTCTCTCTCTCTCTCTCTCTCTCTCTCTCTCTCTCTCGGTAGCAACTTGGGAATTCGTTTGACTGACTCGAGTTTCTTTTCACACTTTCTTTTCCGTTTATTTTCTCTCTCTGGGAAGTCAGTTGTTTGGTAAGGCTCGTCACTCACTCACTCACTTAGTCACGGAGGCGCCGGGAGGGAATGGCAGTCCGTCCGTCAGTCAGTCAGTCAGTCAGGCCGATAGTTGGTCATTAAATTTGTCTGTCACCTAAATAGTGTCACAGTCAGCCAATTGATTTCTTCTTGTTGTCTGTCAATCAGTCACTCCGTTGGTAGCTCAGTTTGTCAGGCAGCCACCTCAACAGTCAGTCATATGGTCAGGAAATGTAAGTTCTCTCACCGTCAGTCAGTAGGTCGGGCAGTCTGTTAGTAAGTCAGTTCATAGGCCAGTTTACCATCCCATTATATAGTCAGCCACTCGAATTGTCAGTCAATTGGTTCTTTCAGAATCCTTTAGTTATATAGTCAGTCAGTCAGTCACTTAATCAGTCAGTAGGTCTTTCTATCAGTCATTTAGCTAGATAGTAAGTTTAACAGTCGTATATTATTTCCCTTTTCCGTTCCTTCTCGTTTTCTTTTATGCTCTAATTATTTTCATATATTATTGTATTTGTTTTTCCTCTCTTTTCTTCTCTTTCCTCTTTCTTTTCTTCTATCGTCATCATCCCCATTATCTACTTTCTTCTTCTCCCTCTTTTCATTCTTCAATCTGGACTTCATCACTTTTTTCTTTTTTTTCTCATCTGAAGCCTCTTCCTCTTCTCTTTCTTGTATCATCTTCCGTTTTAATGTTTCTCCTCCTCCTCCTCCTCCTCCTCCCTCTACTCCTCCTCCGTGCACAGTAATCCCCACACTAATCCATTTTTCCTTCCTTTCTTTTTTACCTTATTTTCCTTCACTTCCAATCTTTATCATCGTCTCTCATCACTTCTTCTATCATAACGTTTTTCTTTCTCATTTTTGCCTCGCAGAGATTAGCTTTTCATTTTCCTCTTCCTCATTTTCATCAAAGTTTCTCTCGTACATTCTCTTCCGTTATCCTGTTTACCTTGTTTATCCACCCTCTCTCTCTCCCTCTGTTTTCTCCTTTGCATGGTTTCCTCATTATCCTCCTTCCCTCCTTCATTCCCTCCTTTTCTTAATTCCCTTCCCCTTGTTTAGCCATCACAGTATCACCCTCTATCTCTCGCTCACTTTCTCTCCCTTTCTTTCTTTCCCTTCCCCTTTTCATCGCCTTTTCCTTTTCTGCTCTTTTCCTCTCTCGCTGCCTTCCTTCTCCCTTCCCTTCTTTCTTCTTCTCCTTCCTCGGTGTTTAATTCTCTTTTAATATCTGTCGCATTCTCTTGTCTATTTTGGGTATATATCTACTCTCTATCTATCTGTCTCATATCCCTATTCCATTTCCGTCTATTATCTCCCTTTTCCTTCCTTTTTTCTCATCTTTTTTCCTTCCTTTCTTCCTTCCTTTTTTCCCTCCTTTTTCCTTCCTTTCTTCCCTTTTCCCTCTATTCTTTCCTTCCTTCCTTCTATATTATATCCTTCTTTACTCGCTCCTTCTTTCCTCACTTCCTTCTTTTCTCCCTTCCTTCCTTCCTTATTTTTTCTCATCCGTTTTCTCTTTCTTTTTTTCTTTTTTTCATTCTTTATTTTCTTTCTTATTCCCTCCTCCTTGCCTTCCTTCCCTTTCTTTCTTCCTTCGTTCCTTTTTCCCTTCCTCCCTCTATCCCTCCCACCCTCCCTCTCTCCCTGTCCCACCTGTTACCTTTGCATAATCAGCCTTAATTACTCCACCTAGCATTACCTGTTTCCCTTGTTCTCATTAACTTGTTGAAGTAAGTGATTAAGCTGGAGTCCTTGCGTGTGTGTGTGTGTGTGTGTGTGTGTGTGTGTGTGTGTGTGTGTGTGTGTGTGTGTGTGTGTTTTTAATTTCAGCTTTCTCTTCTGCTTCTTTCGGAGTTTTTTTTGTGTTTTTTGTGTTTCCTGTCATTTCCCTGTCATTTCTTCTTCGCATCATTTGTTCTTTCCAGATATTGCCTGTGTTGGTGTTGTTCTTTGTTCCTCTTATTGTTACTTCATTTTGCTCTCATTCCACTTTTTCATACTTATTTCTTTCGTTTTTCTGAAATACTTTTTTTTCGTTGGATTTTTTTACATTTTCTCGGTCGCTATCTCTTCCCTTTTTACCTCTCATAACTCATCGTTTTTTTCTGTCGGTCTTTTCATTACCTCATTTTTTTTTCAGTTTGACTTTTTAGCTTGATTTTGAATTTTTTTTTTTTTTATCGTGGCATTGTTTCCTTTTTTCTATGTCATATTTTCCCGTTACTCGTTTTGTGTTTTAGGAGGAGGAGGAGGAGGAGGAGGAGAAGGAGGAGGAGGAAGAGAAGAAGAAGGAGGAGGAGGAGGAGGAGGAGGAGGAGGAGGAAGGAGGTGAGGGAGGGTGTCTGTGAGCGATAAATATGAGAGGTGAGGAAATGAGGAAAAGAAGATAGCGTTGGAAACCACATTAATAGCCCATAAACTTAAACGGTGCTCTCTCTCTCTCTCTCTCTCTCTCTCTCTCTCTCTCTCTCTCTCTCTCTCTCTCTCGGTCTCTCTCTCTCTCTCTCTCTCTCTCTCTCTCTCTCTCTCTCTCTCTCTCTCTCTCTCTCTCTCTCTCTCTCTACAGGCCCATTAGTCGTAAGCTACTTGAGGCATAATGAAACAAAGATCCTGCCTATCAAATCTATTAACCTTTTATAACGACCTCTTCACTGTTTATGACGTAGCAAATCACTGGACGTAGTCTATCTTGATTTCAAAATTGGTTGAGCAAAAAGACAACAAAAGTAGTGATTGACGGATTTAACTCAGAGTGGGCGCATAAAAGTTTGATTACGAAATGAAATTCTCACAGCAATGCATCGATGATTGGAATATGCGGTACAGTTTAGAAAACTGATCGAATGTTTTAAAATACTTAATGGTTTCACGAAATCAGTGGTCAGTGTAACACGTAAGCTCGACCGTCACTTCCTTCAACAATATCAACTAGGGACAGACCAGTCTGGACCTCTCTCTCTCTCTCTCTCTCTCTCTCTCTCTCTCTCTCTCTCTCTCTCTCTCTCTCTCTCTCTCTCTCTCTCTCTCTCTCTCTGAAATAAATACAAAGGGAAAAAAGGTCAGACAACAAGCGTTATATCCAGAGAGAGAAGAGAAAGAATCTTTTCCATAATGTACTTGAAATCTTTTATAAGTTAATTTTTAAAGAGAAGCAAGAAAATTGTTATCGACACACCTTTTGCTAACAACAGCGCTCACCCACCCCCTCTCCCCTCCCTTTCTATCTACATCTATCCATTTATCTATCGAAAACACAAACAAACAAACATACAAGTAAACAAACAAACAGACAAACACACAAAGAGAGAGAGTGCTCCAAAAACAAGATAGAAAATAAATGTTGTCTGTTTTCCTCCTTTTTTTTTTTTTTTTTGCAGCAAAGGAGACAGTTCAAGGGCACAAAAAGCAAACATTAATAAAAAAAAGCCCATAGTCACTGCTCTAAAAAGAATCCAAAGAGGTGGCCGAAAGATAGGTCAGTTTCGGGAGGAGAGGTGTCCTGATACCCTCCTCTTGAAAAAGTTCAAGTCGTAGGCAGGAGAAATACAGATGAAGGAAGATTGTTCCAGGTTTACCAGCGTGAGGGATGAAAGAGTGAAGATGCTGGTTAACTCTTGCATAAGGGTTTGGACAGTATAGGGATGAGCATGAGTAGAAAGTCAGTGCAGCAGGGCCGCGGGAGGGGAGGCATGCAGTTAGCAAGTTCAGAAGGGCAGTCAGCGTGGAAATATCGATAGAACATAGAAAGAGAGGCAACATTGCGGCGGAATTTAAGAGGTAGAAGACTATCAGTATGAGGAGGAGAGCTGATGAGACGAGCCTTAGCCTCCACCCTGTCCAGAAGAGCTGTGTGAGTGGAGCCCCCACATGAGATGCATACTCCATACGAGGGCGGACAAGGCCCCTGTATATGGACAACATCTGTGCAGGGAGAAGAACTGGCGGAGACGGTACAGAACGCCCAGCCTCGAGGAAGCTGATTTAGTAGAGATGAGATATGAAGTTTCCAGTTGAGATTTTGAGTTAAGGATAGACCGAGGATGTTTAGTGTTGAGGAAGGTGATAGCTGGGTGTTGTCAAAGAATAGGGATAGTTGTTTGGAAGATTGTGTCGAGTGGATAGGTGGAGAAACTGTGTTTTAGAGGCGTTGAAGGACACCAGGTTCTTCTTGCCCCAATCGGAAATAATAGTAAGGTCTGAGGCTAAGCGTTCTGCAGCCTCCAGCCTTGAGTCGTTAAGTTCTGAAGGTGGGTCTTCTATTAAAAGAAGTTGAATAATGCAGAGTGGAATCATCAGCGTAGGAATGGATAGGACAGTTCGTTTTGGAAAGAAGATCATCAATGAACAACAGAAAAGAGTGGGAGATAGGACAGAACCTGTAGGACACCACTGTTAATAGATTTAGGGAAGAACAGTGACCGTCTACCACGGCAGAAATAGAACAGTCAGAAAGGAAACTGGAGATAAAGGTACAGAGAGAAGGATAGAAACCGTCGAAGGGTAGTTTGAAAGCAAAGATTTGTGCCAGACCCTATCAAAAGCTTTGATATGTCCAGCGCAATAGCAAAGTTTCACCGAAACAGCTAAGAGAGGATGACCAAGAGTCAGTTAAGAAGGCTAGGAGATCACCAGTAGAACGCCCTTGCGGAACCATACTGGCGATCAGATAGAAGGTCAGAAGTGGAAAGGTGCTTTTGAATCTTTCGGTTGAGGATTGATTCAAAAGCTTTAGATAGACAAGAAAGTAAAGCAATAGGACGGTAGTTTGAGGGATTGGAGCAGTCACCCTTCTTAGGTACAGGCTGTATGAAGGCATACTTCAGCAAGAAGGAAAGGTAGATGTTGACAGGCAGAGGCGAAGAGTTTGACCAGGCAGGGTGACAGCACGGAGGCACAGTTTTTAAGGACAATAGGAGGCACTCCATCAGGTCCATAAGCCTTCTGAGGATTGAGGCCAGAGAGGGCATAGAAAACATCATTTGAAGAATCTTTATAACAGGCATAAAGGAGTCAAAGGGGGATGAGTAGGAGGAATATGCCCAGAATCGTCCAGAGTGGAGTTTTAGAAAAAAGTTTGAGAGAAGAGTTCAGCCTTAGAGATAGATGAGACGGCAGTGTTGCCGTCAGGACTGAGAGTGGAGGAAAGATGAAGAAGTGAAGTTGGAGGAGATGTTTTGGCTAGATGCCAGAAGTCACAGGAAGAGTTAGAGAAAGCAAGGTTTGACATTTTCTATTAATGAAAGAATTTTTGGTTAGTCGGAGAATAGATTTGGCACGATTTCGGGCAGAAATGTAAAGTTCATAATTAGCATTAGTTTGAAGGCTCTGGTACCTTTGTGAGCTACCTCTCTATCATTGACAGCACGAGAACAAGCGTGATTAAACCAAGGCTTTTTAGCGTGAGGAGTAGAGAAAGAACGATGAATGTATGCCTCCATTCAGAGACAATCACCTCTGTGATGCGCTGAGCACACACAGAGGGATCTCTATCCTGGAAGCAATAATCATTCCACGGGAAATCTGAAAAGTACATCCTCAGGTCGACCCACCGAGCTGAAACAAAATGCCAGAAGCATCGCCTCTTCGGTGGGTCAGAGGGTGTACAGGAGCGATAGGACAGGATGCAGAAATAAGATTGTGATCAGAGGAGCCCAACGGAGATAACAGTTTGACAGAATAAGCAGAAGGGTTTGAGGTAAGGAAGAGGTCTAGAATGTTGGGCCGATCTCCAAGACAGTCAGGAATACGTGTAGGGTGCTGGACCAACTGCTCTAGGTCGTTGAGGATAGCAAAGTTGTGAAGCTTGTTCACCAGGATGGTCAGTGAAAGAAGAGGAAAGCTAAAGCTGGTGGTAAACATTGAAATCTCCTGTAAGATGGAGATTTCAGCGGAGAGAATATGAGTCAAGATGTGCTACACCTTAGAATTCAAGTAGGAATATAATTTTACATAGTTGGTAGAGTTAAGTGAGAGATAATCAGCACATATATATTTAGTAATAGAATGACAGTGAAGTGTTGGGGAAAATTTCTGAAAAGTCAAGGCCATGGGCATGAGAGCAAGTGATGTCGTTGCGTGCGTAGACGCAACATCCAACATTGGATTCAAATTAAGGATAGAGATAGTAGGAGGGAACACAGTAGAGGTTGCTGTCAGTAGCCTCAGAAACCTGTGTTTCGGTAAGGAGAGAAGATGAGGTTTAGAGGAGGAGATGATGTTCCACAGAATGAAAATTAGAGCAAGACCATGAATGTTGCAGAAATTGAGAAGAAAGAGGTTCGAGGAGTTATCAAGACACCTCTCAGGTCAGCAGATAGAAGGGGAGTCCTCCTGGGGAATTTGTGGTCCCCAGGCGGGGACTCCGAGGCTTAGTGTATGTGCGCCATTTGAAATTTTAATTCTGGGAAAAGGTGTATATGTTGTGTGAATGTAATGTGGTGTAGATAAAGAGAGGATCTGTCTTTAGAGGCATGCTGAACTACTCTCCGGTGTTGGTGAGACAATGGGAAACAGTTGGTGAGGACATGGGAAGGGTCTTTGGAGGCTTCAGCTCCTTCTCATCTCCATATACCTCACCGAGAGTGGCTTGCGCCCGTTCAGTAGGTGTCTTCCTACCTACTCCAGCCTAAATAAAAGGAAAAATGGGAAAATAAAAGCGTGGGGCAGGAGGAGGAGGCGGAGGAGGAAGAGGAAGAGGAAGGAAGAAGATGAAGATGAAGATGAAGATGAAGAAGAAGAAGAAGAAGAAGAAGAAGAAAAGAAAGAAGTGAAGGGAGAAGAAAAAGAAGGAGAAGGAGAAGAAGAAGAGGAAGACGAAGAGGAAAAGAAAGAGGAGGAGAAAGAGAGGCAGAAGCAAGGGAAGAGAAAACATGAAAGGAGGACAACGGAGGAAAGAGAAGAGAAAAACAAGTAAAAAAAGATAAAAAGGAAGAAAAACAGAAGAGACGAGGTCAAGAGAGAAAAAGAAAGGGGAAGGAGGAGAGTATACAGATTAAGAAAGAGAAGAAAGGAGAAAGGGAGAGGAAAGGAAGAAAGGAAGGAAAGGAAAGGGAAAAAAGTGAGATAAATGATGAGAATAAGGAAATTAATGGAAGAGGTATATTGTCATGTGTAGACGGGAAGAGGAAAATGATAGGAAGGAAGGGTAAGCAGAGGAAGAGGGTGACAGGTGATGGGTGAGGGAGGGGGATGGATGACGAGGGGATAGAAATGTGAAAAGGGGAGTATTGGCAGCGAAACAGGGAGGAAAGGGAGAAGGGGGAGAGGAAAAAGAGGATGGGAAAAATTGAGAGGAGAAGAGAGAGATGAGAGAGGGAGGAAAGAGAGGAGAGGGTGTAACAGAAAACAATGGGGGAGAGAGAGAGAGTAGAGAGAGATGAAAGCAATATTTTTCCCTCATTTTATTTTACATTACGATTGCTCTTGTTTTTTATACTTAGTGGCTGTAGTAGAAGTGGTGGTGGTGGACGTAGTAGCAGTAGTAGTAGTAGTAACGATAGCTATGATGGAGATGATAATAGTAGTAAAAGAAGTATAAGAAGTTATTGTTGTAGTAGTAATAGTGGTAGTAATAATAATGGTGAGTGTGTAATAGTAATAATAGAAGTAGTAATTGTAGTACAGTAATATCAATAGAAGAAGAAGAAGAAAAAGAAGAAGAAGAAGAAGAAGAAGAAGAAGAAGAAGAAGAAATGAAGACATGATAAAATATATGAATAAATTGTAGTAGTAGAAGTGGATGTTTTTGTTGTTGTAGAAGTTGTTGATATATCTAAAGTTGATGTTCTTTCTTTTTGGTTTATGTGATAGAGAGAGAATTATAAACGGGTCCTGAATAACATTTCGGTGAGGTGATTAATGGCGATGAATTACAGGGGAGAGACGACGATGACTGTCGGGCCGAGGAGGGCGATGGGAGGAGGAGGAGGAGGAGGCTGAGGAGGAGGAGACGGAGGAGGAAACGTAGAGTTCACGAGCATAAGTTTAGGAGTCTGCAACAGGACAGGAGGACTATACAAGGTAGCTCCTGTGAACCTAACCCAACCTGACATCGCTATCCATGAATTTATCTGAGTGAGGAGAGGAGGGTAGGGAGTGGGGGGTGGAGTGGAGGGTGTGTGGGATGAGAGAAGGGAGTGAGGGAGGAGAGACGGGAGTGAGGGGAGGAAAGAAGGGAGTGAGTGGAGTGAAAGGATGAGAGAAGGGAGTGAAAGGATGAGAGAGGGAGTGAGGGAGGAGGGGATGAGAGAAGGCAGTGAGGGAGGAGGGATGAGAGAAGGCAGTGAGGGAGGAGGGATGAGAGAAGGCAGTGAGGGGAGGAGAGAAGGCAGTGAGGGAGGAGGAGGGATGAGAGAAGGAGTGAGGGGAGGAGGGGATGAGAGAAGGCAGTGAGGGGAGGGGATGAGAGAAGGCAGTGAGGGGAGGAGGGATGAGAGAGGGAGTAAGGGAGGAGGGGATGAGAGAGGGAGTGAGGGGAGGAGGGGATGAGAGAAGGGACTGATGGGACGAGAGGAGGTAGTGAGGGGAGGAGGGATGAGAGAGAGGGAATGAGGGAGGAGGGATGAGAAATGGGAGTGAGGTGAGGAGAGAAGGCAGTGAGGGGAGGAGGGATGAGAGAAGGGAGTGAGGGAGGAGAGAAGGGAGTGAGGGAGGAGGGATGAGAGAAGGGAGTGAGGGGAGGAGAGAAGGCAGAAATGATGAGAGAGTGAGCAGTGAGGGAGGAGGGATGAGAGAGGGAGTGAAGGGATGAGAGAAGGGAATGAGGGGATGAGAGGAGGCAGTGAGGGGAGGAGGGGATGAGAGAAGGGAGTGAGGGGAGGAGAGAAGGGAGTAAGAGGAGTTTGTCTTGTTTGTCTTGTTACTCACAGCGGGAAGATTGAAGGTAACACGTTTCTTGTTCATTACTTACCTTTGTGTGTGTGTGTGTGTGTGTGTGTGTGTGTGTGTGTGTGTGTGTGTGTGTGTGTGTGCTAGACTGTGTGTTTTGCCGGGGGGCGGGTCACCATCCCAGTATTGAAGAACACATTAACACGCCTTCAACCTCATGAAGTAATTCTTTTGTATTGAAACACGTACACATATAATGAATATCTACGATATAAACTTCGACAAAGTGCAGCCCAGCCCAGGGCTCTCCGTGTGGCTGAGGCGCCGGCGACAGCAGCCCGCCAGGGCAGCGCCAGGACCCTCCAGCATCCCGCCTCCCAGTACGAACTGCGTCTAGCTACTGCGTGGCTGATCAGGCCATCTTCTTCGAGAGCGCCTCAGAGGAGGCAAACATCGTGGTGGAGGCAATCAGGTCCTCCTTGAACCAAGAGCTCTTCTTCGAGCGCCTACAGAGGAGGCAAACATCGTGGTGGAGGCATTCAGGTCCTCCTTGAACCAAGAGCTCTTCTTCGAGCGCCTCCAGAGGAGGCAAACATCGTGGTGGAGGCAATTCAGTCCTCCCTGAACCAAGAGCTCTTCTTCGAGAGCCTCCAGAGGAGGCAAACATTGTGGTGGAGGCAATTCAGTCCTCCTTGAACCAAGAGCTCTTCTTCGAGCGCCTACAGAGGGAGGCAAACATTGTGGTGGAGGCAATTCAGTCCTCCTTGAACCAAGAGCTCTTCTTCGAGCGCCTACAGAGGGAGGCAAACATTGTGGTGGAGGCAATTCAGTCCTCCTTGAACCAAGAGCTCTTCTTCGAGCGCCTCGAGAGGGAGGCAAACATCGTGGTGGAGGCAATTCAGTCCTCCTTGCTGCAGTGCCGCCTGTGAGTGAAGCCCTTCGGAACGGAACCTCCTGGCGGCGGCGACGACTTGAACGGGAGCATTGCGGAAGTGGCGGCCAATAGCTGGGGAACCCCTTCAAGGAGAGGCCCCTCTGGAAGACCCCTTCAGTGCGTGGCCCCTTTGGAGGATGACCCCTTCAGGGCGTGGCCGCTTTGGAGGATGACCCCTTCAGGGCGTGGCCCCCTTGGAGGATGACCCCTTCAGGGCGTGGCCCCTTTGGAGGATGACCCCTTCAGGGCGTGGCCCCTTTGGAGGATGACCCCTTCAGGGCGTGGCCCCTTTGGAGGATGACCCCTTCAGGGCGTGGCCCCTTTGGAGGATGACCCCTTCAGGGCGCGGCCGCTTTGGAGGATGACCCCTTCAGGGCGTGGCCCCCTTGGAGGATGACCCCTTCAGGGCGTGGCCCCCTTGTAGGAGGACCCTTCAGGGCGTGGCCCCCCTGCAGGAGGACCCCTTTAGGGCGTGACCCCCGTGGGGGCTGGCGTCCCCCAGCAGGGCTCCGCCGCCGCCGCCAACGCGCCCTGGGTTGCCCACCGCAGCCTGGAGGTGCAAATCGGTTTTGTTCCGTTCAGTTTCTTTCCCGTTCCGTTTTGGTCCTGTCAGCTTCGTGCCGTTCCGTTCACGGCCGTCGCGGCTCTCCGGACCGTAGTCCTTCACTGGGTGCGCCTTTTCTCTTTCGTGTTCTCTTCTTGTATCCGAAGTTTGTGTATTATTCTTTTCGTTTCTTCAGTGTTGTGTTTTTCGGTATTATTTTACTTTGTCTCCGTCCCACAGCGGTGCTTCTCACACTTCTCACCGGTTGGCTCTCATTATTTTAAACATTTTGAACCCCATATATGTGCGTCGCAAACTGCTAGAAACGCCGCTAGCGATTTTTGAAAAGTTATTGAGATTCTTACGGCCGCCTCGAGGAGCAAGGGGTGGGGGCTAGGAGGAAGCGTAACACCCAGGAGTCGAGGAAGCCCCCTCGTTAGCGGTTGGGTTACGTCAAATGAGGTTTTGGGTAGTTTAAGTTTATTCGACACGCAGTGTGGGGCAAGTAGTTTTCCATTAAATCACTAATAAAATGAGACTTTTCAATGACTGTTGTGCACCCGTCGCCGCAACCGCAAAATATATCGCAGAGAGGTTCAACTTGTTTACTGTTTCTGTGTTTCACTCACTGTCACAGAGATCACAAGTGGACAAACTAGAACAAAAACAGGCAAATTATTGTTTTTCTTGCTGTATAATCCCCCGGCGCGCATGCATGGAGGACAGCACAGCGACTTATTTCTGCGGGGAGATATTCCCCACAACACCGGCCCGCGCCGTCGTCATGTCCCATCCTCCGCTACGTATTTCCGTCGCCCCACCCTGCGTGTCGAATATATCTAAACCACCTTAACAACGACATAACCTAACCGCTAACGGGGTTAACATAACACCCCCTGGATGCTACGCTCTCCTTCCCCCCTCCCCTCATTCCGCTTGAAGCGGCTGCAAAACTGACTTTTCAAAAATCGCTAGCGGCGTTTTTGCAGTTTACAACACACATATGGGTTCAAAATGCATAAAATATGAGAGCTAACAGATGAGAAGTGTGAGAAGTACCGCTGTGAGACAGGAACAAAGTAAAATAATACCTGTTATTCGATGATCAGGGCGGTTACTGTTTCAGGGGTCTGAGGTGAGGCTAGTCGGCGCGCAGCCGCCAGCTGTTTATCCTCCCTTCCGGGCCGGCCGATAAATGGGTATACTACCCAGGGCCGCCTGGGAAGGTAGACTGTGGCATCCTGATGTCACGCTGGCCCAATGCCACGCAGTGATAGGTTCCTGCCACCACAGGCTCAGGGACAATGCGCCGGAGATGAACACAGAACAGAAGAACGTAAGGAGTCTGCAAGAGGCCAGTGGGCATATACAAGGCAGCGCCTGCAGAACCCAGTCCACCTAACGTCACTGTCCATTAACTTTTCTAATATTTATTTTATCAGTCAATCAGACATTCAGTCAAAACATATCAGTCAGTCAGTCAAGCAAAAACACATCATTCATTGAATCATGCATTCAAACCTTCAGTCAGTCATACAATTAAAAAAAAGTGTCATTCTAAAACTCATCAGGGTCAGTCAGTCAGTTCGTCATTCACTCAGTCAGTCGTTAAGCCATTATCAGTTCAGCCAGTCACCAGCCTCATTAACAAACACACACACACACACACACACACTCGTCAGCCACTTTAGTAGATCCCTGTGCCGCTGAGAGAGAGAGAGAGAAGCCACACTCGAAGCAGCAGATGAAACAGCCCCACCTGAGCCTCGTCGATAGAGGGCCACGAACACCGCTGCCGCGTCACGAGTCTTTGTTGCTGTTCTACACTCTAAATATTCCCCATTCACATATATAGACTCAGCATTGCATTACTTCATACTTGTTTTTCTCTTATAATTACTCAAAACAGCGAACCCCTGTGTGTGTGTGTGTGTGTGTGTGTGTGGGTGTGTGTGTAACCAATGGGCAGCACGAAAGCAGTGATCACGTGATTGACAGACAATAATCAGCACGTGTTTCCAAGTGGTGTACTCTACAGGAGATTTAAAACACTGTGACGTGCCTCGTTCCTCCTCATTTTCTCACACTATGTTATGAAAGGGAAGGCGGCTAGAGGAACACATTAGACATATGACCGGCCTTTACCTGTGTGTTTGTGAGAGCCAGACAGAGAGAGGGACAGGCAGAGAGCATAGTAATCCCCGTACATGATCGCAAACTACACACAGGCCTTCCCCTCCCTTCCCTTCCCTTCCCGTCCCTTCCCGTTCCTGCCCCGCCTCACTTCACGTTGAGGTTCCGTTGCCGGTGTTGCGCGTACAGCGTGTCGGTGCTGCGTTACGTGTGTGTTCCTGCCGTGGCCGTTGCTGGCGTGTGCCCGCTAGGAGATAAGGTGAGGCTGGGAGAAGGGTGTGTAGAGAGAGGCTGGGATGGCTAGGGAAGGGAGAGGCTGGGATGGCTAGGGAAGGGAGGGAGGCAGTTGAAGATAAGGTGAGGTTGGGGAAGGGTGTGTAGGGAGGTGGGGAAGGGCTAGGGAAGGGAGTGATGGAGAGAGGTAGGGAATTCAGGGATTGAGAGAGAGGGAAGGGAGGAAGAGAGAGGTAGGGAGAAAGGAGGAATGAAGGGAGAGAGAGAGAGAAATCAAGAATCATTTTATTCCAAAAAGGCTTTTCTATACATTACAAGCACTGGAGAGAGAGAAAAAAAATTACATAGACTTACATAGAACATCAGACCACACAGACCCCATGGTCAGACTAGGTGGTCTGTCCTTAAACTCTAAGTGATTTTACATTAATAAGATGGCTCCAAAACGTTGCTTTTCTACTCTAGTTAATATTAAGTTCAAGGAAATGAAGGTCGAGCTTGTTTTTAAAAGGAGTCAATCGTTTTACACTGGACCACTGATGGTGGGAGCTTATTACATTCTCTTACTACAACGTTGGTGAAAGAAAATTTTGTGCAGTATGAATTTACTTGTCTACATTTGAGTTTTATGCCATTGTTCCTCGTTCGCAAAGTGTCATCGATCATAAACAATTTTGTTCTGTCTACATTCGTGAAACCATTAAGTATTTTAAAACATTCGATCAGTTTTCCTCGGAGGCGACGTTTCTCAAGAGAGAACATGTTAAGGGTGGAAAGCCTTTCTTCGTAGGATTTGTTGCGCAAGGAAGGGATCATTTTTGTTGCTCGACACTGAACACCTTCTAGTTTAGCAATGTCCTTTGCATGGTGGTGAGACCAAAACTGTACCGCATATTCCAAGTGGGGTCTGACTAAACTATTGTAGAGAGGAAGTATTACATATTTATTCTTGAATAAAAAGTTTCTCTTAATGAAGCCCAACATTCTGTTCGCTTTATTTGCTGCATCGATGCATTGATGTGAGAATTCGAGGTTTGACGCGATTTTAACCCCCAGGTCCTTAACGCATTGAACGTTTGTGAGTTAAACGCCGCATTTCGTAATCGAACTTATTTTTGTTCCAACGAAGGACCTGGCACCTGTCTACGGTAAAGGGCATCTCCCATTTATCCGACCAAGCTGAAATTTTGTGCAAATCCTCTAGGAGGCTTTGCCTGTCTTCGTCAGTGAGAACCGAGTTACCAATCTTTGTGTCGTCTGCAAATTTACTAATGCGATTATTGAGTCCAACATCCACATCGTTGATGTAAATAATGAAGAGCACTAGGCCAAGAACCGAGCCCTGATGGACGCCACTAGTGACCGGCGTCCACTCTGAGTTAAATCCGTCAATCACAACTCTTTGTTGTCTGTTGCTCAACCAATTCGCGATCCATTGGTTTACTTGACTGTCAATGCCTATTTGCTTTAATTTATAAAGTAATTTATGATGTGGGATTTTATCAAACGCTTTCTGGAAATCAAGATAGACTACGTCCACTTATTTGGTTACGTCATAAACTGAGAAGAGATCGTTATAAAAGGTCAGTAGGTTTGACAGGCAGGATCTTTTGTTACGGAAGCCATGTTGTGAATCCCCAATTAATGAGTGGCTTTCGAGGTAACTCACAATTTTGTCTCTAATTATCCTCTCGAGTAGCTTACCTACAATTGAAGTTAGACTAATGGGTTGGTAGTTACCTGGTATTTTTTTGTCTCCTTTCTTAAAAATCGATGTCACGTTAGCCTTTTTCCAGTCCGAAGGGACGATGCCTTGTCGCAAGAACATATTGAATACGGTTTTGAGGGAGGGGAGTATTTCGCTTTGTTTCTTTAAGCAGTATAGGATATACTTTGTCGGGTCCGGGACTTTTATTTGTTTTAAGTGAATGGAGAGCTTTAAGGACTTCATCGGTTGTTACTTCAAAATTAGGCAATGCATGCTGGAGATTTACAATAGTACGGTTGTTGGTGGTAGTGAGAGGAAGACTGTTAGTATTAAACACCGAGGAAAAGTAATTGTTTAAGAGATTTGCAATGTGTTGGCTGTCCGTCACTAGTGCACCGTCGCTGTTTGTTAAAGGTCCAATACCACTTTTGATCGCCTTTCTGTTGTTTATGTAACTGAAGAAAGATTTCGGATTATTTTTACAGTTGGCTGCAATATTTTCTTCATATCTACGCTTTGCCTGACCTACTAGTCTTTTTACTCTTTGCCTGGCATCATTATAAAGTCTAATATTTTCGGGCGTGCTTTGTTCTTTCTTTAACCTGTAAAACAATTTTCTCTCATTGACTGATTGTTTAATTTCGCTATTAAACCACGGTGGGCTTTTATTAGTGTTAATTCGCTTCTCGCACAAGGGGATAAATGTGTTCTGCTGAGTGAGTAAGTGATTTTTAAAGCCTAGCCAGGCTTCCTCTACGTTGCCGTCATCGGATAGTTGTATTTCTGTTAGTTTTTGTCGGACTTCTACGAAGTTAGCTCTTTTGAAATTGGGCACCTTTACTTTATTTTCAGTCACTGATGATTGAGCTCTAATGTCGACGCGCACTAATTTATGATCGCAAGAACCGAGGTGTTCTCCTACCGTGACATTACTGACTAGGTTATCTTGGGTCGTTATAACAAGGTCGAGTATATTATTTTGTCGAGCTGGCTCAGAAACCATTTGGCTTAGATAATTTTCTTCTAGAAATTCGATCATTCTATATGACGCCTTCTGTACCTGACAGTGTCGCCCAGTCGATATGGGGGAGGTTAAAGTCTCCTAATATCTGTGAGTCGTTGTTATTAACTGACTGAAATTGCCTTAAGACGCTGTACATTTCAAGGTCGTCATCGGATGATTGCCCCGGAGGTCTGTAGGTGACAGATATATTTAAAGTGACTTTTGCAATGTTTACTCGTACGCACAAATGTTCAACGTTACTGTTTCTTGGTGTTTTGTCAGTGGGTTGCAAATAGCTTTTGACCAAAAGGGCGACGCCACCGCCTCTACGGTTTACACGATCTTTGTTGAAGAGTCTGTAGCCATCTATGTTGTATTCGGAACGTAAATCAATATTTGTGGTGTCGATAAATGTTTCGGTTATTGCAATTATGTCAAAATTTTCTGTTAGAGCAAGACATCTTAGTTCATCAAATTTGTTTCTTAGGCTACGCGCATTGAAACTAAGGATTTTCAAGTTATCTAGAGGCTTGGTAATAGAGGTGGTGGTACTTGCGGAATCACGGTTACGGGTTTGTTGCGATGCACGGCGTCTATTTACACGGGCAGGAGTAGAGGACGTGGCTGAGACTCGTTTTTTGATCGGATGTCACGTACTGCGTCGTTGAGAGCCTTCCAAATCTGGCTGCCCCGATGGAGACAGATGCAATCCGTCCTGTGGAAGAGCTCACTTTGTCCATAGAAATTGTCCCAGGAGAGAGAGAGAGAGAGAGAGATAAAAATGAGAAGGGAGGAGGAATATGATTGAGGGAGAGGAATGGAAGGATGGAGATCGAGTGGTAGGGAGGAAGAGAAAGGGAGAGGATAGTGAGGGATAGAAAGACACGGAGGGAATGGAGAAGAGAGAGAGGGCGGGCGAAGGGAATGAGGGAGAGAAGTGAGGGACGGAGAGGACTGAAGGGAAGGAAAGATGAAGAGAGGGAGGAATGTAGGGAAGAATGGGGAGCAATGGAGGGGAAGGAAGGGAATGGAGGGAGTCAGTGTGTAGCAGATGCTGACACGAGGCAGTGTTCCTTTTCTCTTAGTGTTGTTCCACTCTTGGTTTTCCTTCTCGTGTGTCTTAACCGAGTTGCTTTTCCTCCTCCTTTCCTTCCTTACACGCCGTTGGTTCCTTTCTCCTTTCCTTAACTGTGATGTTTTCTCCTCCATGTGGCACAGTTGTTGTTGTATCTTTTCTTTGTTTTTGTTTTGTTATATATTTGGTCTTGCTTTCTTTTCCTTTTTCTTAATATTATTTATTTTCCTTGTCTCAACCTTATTTTCCAGTGTTTGCTTTTTGTATTATTTTTTGTATGCTTGGAGAAGCAGGAGGGAAGAGAGAGAGAGAATCTGAAGGGGGTGAGGAGGTGTAACTTCTGCCTGTCCCTTGGTGATGAATGGTGTGGCGGTGGTGAGGCAGTGTGGGGAGGGGTCAGTGGGTGGGGGAAGGAAGGGAGAGAAAAAGATAAGGAAGGGAAGGAGAAAAAAGGAGGAAGTTATGGAGGAAAATGACTACTCCGAAAGAATAAGAGGGAGGAATGGAAGGAAGAAGGAAAGGGAAGGAAAGAGGGAAGAGGGAAGGGAAGGGAAGAAAGTAGGGAGGGGAGAGGAGAAGGAAGGGAAGGAGAGAAGGCAGGAAGTTATGGAGGAAAATGATTGCTCCGAAATAATAAGAGGAAGAAAAGGGACGAAGGGAGGATTGAACTGAAGGAAGGAGGGAAGGAGTGGTAGTGGAGGAGGAGGGCAAATCAAGGGAGGAAGTAATGAAGTAGGAAAGGGAAGGGAGGGAAATAAAAGCAAGAAAAGAAGAAAAAAAAATAAGAGAAAAGAGAAAATAAAGAATAAAGGGACAATGATTAGCGGTCTTTTTCTTCATTATTATTATTTTATCCCTTGAGCTGCTTCCTGTACTGTAAAAAAAGAAGTATATGAATGAATAATGAACGGGCATATGTATTACTTTATTACTCTCTCTCTCTCTCTCTCTCTCTCTCTCTCTCACACACACACACACACACACACACACACACACACACACACACACACACACACACACACACACACACACACACACACACACACACACACACCTCGAAATCCCTTATATTTAAAAAAATGTTAGTATAAATATCCCACTTTTTCCTTTTTTTTCATATAAATGATATGGGCAACACGTTCATGTATTATTCATCGGAGCATAAATTAAGTGAGATTATATTTAACGAAACCTGCGATAAAAATGTAGGTTTGATTCATTTACGGATTCTCTGAACGCTTACTTCATTTTGACTCAACGCTGTAATAAGGACAATTTGTTTATCGTAATATATGTATGGAGAAGCGTGTGTACTTATTTCTAATTTTCCAGGCAGATAAAAAAACGTGTCATAAAGAGTTAAATATCAGAAGATCGCTTAAAAAATGTGTGTGTGTGTGTGTGTGTGTGTGTGTGTGTGTGTGTGTGTGTGTGTGTGTGTGTGTGTGTGTGTGTGTGTGTGTGTGTGTGTGTGTGTGTGTTTCAATGCCGCCCCTAAATAAATCGTTTTCACATAATCTCCATTACGTGAATCCATTAATACTTGCGAACACGTAAAATTATTGACACTTCTTTAAATATGTGTCGTCATCTCTCTATTGCACCCACTCCCCCACTCGTCATCAAACAAAATAGTTTCACCTTTAGTACATCATTACATGTTTTCTATGCCCTCTCTGGCCTCAATCCTCAGAAGGCTTATGGACCTGATGGAGTGCCTCCTATTGTCCTAAAAAAACTGTGCTTCTGTGCTGACACCCTGCCTGGTCAAACTCTTTCGCCTTTGCCTGTCAACATCTACCTTTCCTTCTTGCTGGAAGTATGCCTTCATACAGCCTGTGCCTAAGAAGGGTGACCGTTCCAATCCCTCAAACTACCGTCCTATAGCTTTGCTTTCTTGTCTATCTAAAGCATTTGAATCAATCCTTAACCGGAAGATTCAAAAGCACTTTTCCACTGACCTTCTATCTGATCGCCAGTATGAGTTCCGCAAGGCGTTCTACTGGTGATCTCCTTGCCTTCCTAACTGATTTTTGGTCATCCTCTCTTAGCCGTTTCGGTGAAACCTTTGCTAATGCGCTGGACATATCAAAAGCCTTTGGTAGGGTCTGGCACAAATCTTTGCTCTCCAAACTATCCTCCTACGGTTTCTATCCTTCTCTCTGTACCTTTATCTCCAGTTTCCTCTCTGACCGTTCTATTTCTGTTGTGGTAGACGGCCACTGTTCTTCCCTAAACCTATTAATAGTGGTGTTCCGCAGGTTCTGTCCTATCTCCACTCTCTTTCTGTTGTTCATTGATGATCTTTCCAAAACGAACTGTCCTATCCATTCATACGCCGACGACTCTACTCTGCATTACTCAACTTTTAATAGAAGACCCACCCAACAGGAACTAAATAATTCCAGGCTGGAGGCGGCAGAACGCTTAGCCTCAGACCTTAATATTATTTCCGATTGGGGCAAGAACTTGGTGTCCATCAACGCCTCAAAAACACAGTTTCCCCACCTTGCCACTCGACACAATCTTCCAAACAACTTTCCCCTATTCTTTGACAACACTCAGCTATCACCTTCTTCAACACTAAACATCCTCGGTCTATCCTTAACTCAAAATCTCAACTGGAAACTTCATATCTCTTCTCTTACTAAATCTGCTTCCTCGAGGCTGGGCGTTCTGTACCGTCTCCACCAGTTCTTCTCCCCCGCACAGTTGCAATCCATTTACAGGGGCTTTGTCCGCCCTCGTATGGAGTATGCATCTCACGTGTGGGGAGGGCTCCACTCGCACAGCTCTCTTGGACAGAGTGGAGTCTCAGGCTCTTCGTTTCATCAGCTTTCCTCCTCTTACTGATAGTCTTTTACCTCTTAAATTTCGCCGCCATGTTGCCTCTCTTTCTATCTTCTATCGATATTTTCATGTTGGCTGTTCTTCTGAACTTCCTAACTACTTGCCTCCCCTCCTCCCGCGGCCTCGCCACACACGACTTTCTATTAATGCTCAACGCTTTACTGTCCAAATCCCTTACGCAAGAGTTAACCAGCATCTTCACTCTTTCATCCCTCACGCTGGTAAACTCTGAAACAATCTTCCTTCTCTGTTTTTCCTCCTGCCTACGACTTGAACTCTTTCAAGAGGAGGGTATCAGGACACCTCTCCTCCCGAAATTGACCTATCTTTCGGCCACTCCTCTAACTCTTTTTTAGGAGCAGTGAGTGGCGGGCCTTTTTTTAACATTTGTTGTCCTTTTTTTATGCCCGTGAACTGACTCCTCTGCTGTAAAGAAAAAAAAAAAAAGGCGCTGTATAAACGCCAACACAATGAACTTTTTTGTTCTCTCTTACATTCCAGTTATATATATCTTTAGTTTCTTTATGTACACTATCTTAACATTAACACTTTCTTTATATATTCTTACAAGCCACACAATTATCCTTCACTGTTATTATTATTCACATTTCTTCCAATACTTGTTGTCATCCTTATATTTCAATCACTCTCAAACACTCGCTCCAGTCATTCTTATTTTCCTTTAATATTCCTTTCAATTTTTTCCCGTCCTTCTACTCTTCCTTTCCCTCTTTCTTATCTTTCTTTCCCTACTTTCCCTTCCTCCCCTTTCTCCTTCAATTAAACCTTATCTTGTTTTCTCTCACTTCTCTGCTTTTTCTCCTTGTCATCACTCCTCCTCATCTTTAGTATATCCCTACAAGCTCAATATAAACACCCACACAGTCAACGCTTTCTTCTCTTTTACATCCAAATTACATTTACCTTTACTCCTTTTTTTCTTACGTACACTACCCTAACATCAACATCCTCCCCTCTAAACAGCTAATCACATTCCCTCGTCTATATCGCCCGCCAGCTCCATTAACTACTCTCCCACACGTGTTCTCCACGCCGCCAGGCTCATGTGGTACATCATCTCGTTCCCTCGTTTTCTTGCCTCCACCTGGACGCCGCGTTATTAAAAGGACCCGCGGGACACCTAAATTTTGCTGCTCAGGTGAAGAATTGCAAAACTAACAGCGTGATAGGAAAAAAAAGTGAGGGATAGGGGAGGGAATTGAGGGAAAGGGGGAAATTACAGCGAAAATGGAAAAATAAAAAGTTAGGGAAAGGGGAAGAGGCGGATGTTGGTCTGGGAAGGGAAAAGGACGAGGGCGGTACCGGAAAAAAGAATGATGAAGATATGGGGGAGAGTAAGGGGAGATTAGGTGAGAAAGAAACAAGGGGAGGGAACGATGTGGGAATTTAAGGAAGTGAAGGCAGAGGGAGAGAGAATATGGTTTAGGAATTAACCGGATGTGTGGAAGGGGATAAACGGAGTGGTGAACAGACGTGGGGAGAGGACGTTGGGGAGGGATGTGTAAGGAGGGAAGGTGATGGAGAGTGGGAGGCAGGAAGGGAGGGGGGTGAAGATGGGGAGGAAGGGAAACAAGTGTAGGAAAAGAGAATCGGGAAGATGGGAGTGTGAAGAAGGGGAGGAAGGGGAAGGTGGTGGTAGATGTGGGGGAGTAGGACTGGTAGAAAATATGGCGATGAAGGGGGAAGAGATAGTGGTGAGATGATAATAGGTGGAGATGGTGGTGGTGGTGGTGGTGGTGGTGGTGGTGGTGATGGAGATGGTGGTGGTGGTGGTGGTGATGGAGATGGTGGTGGTGGTGATGGTAAATGTGGGGGAGTAGGAATGGTAGAAAAGATGGCGATGAAGGGGGAAGAGATAGTGGTGAGATGATAACAGGTGGAGATGGTGGTGGTGGTGGTGGTGGTGATGGTGGTGGTGGTGATGGTGGTGGTAAATGTGGGGGAGTAGGACTGGTAGAAGAGAAGATGGCGATGAAGGGGGAAGAGATAGTGGTGAGATGATAATAGGTGGAGATGATGATGGTGGTGGTGGTGGTGGTGGAGATGATGGTGGTGGAGATGATGATGGTGGTGATGGTGGTGGTGGAGATGGTGGTGGTGGTGGTGGTGGTGGAGATGATGATGGTGGTGGTTGTGGTTGTGGTGGTGATTGGAACAAATAGCGGTTCTTTATACAATGAAAAATGGAGGACAAAGATTAGTAAACAGAGAAGGTGAATAAGAGAGTAATGTGTCATACTCGGTACTAACTTTTGCATTACTTTTACGAAAATATATTCCTCCACCTCCTCCTCCTACTACACCTCCTCCTCCTCCTATTCATATTCCTCCTCCTTATCCTCCTCCGACACATTAATATCCTTCCAACCATCCCAAACCTGAAATACTAATCCTCCCATGTACCGTATCGTTTCCTCACAATCCTTCCTTCCACCCCTCCTATTCCTCTTTCTCCGTCTCTCCCTTCGTTTTCTTCCTTTATGCTGTCACGGTTTTACGCCCTCTCGTAATCTCCCTTTTTTCTTCTAATCTCCCTCTTTATTCCTTTATGAATATTTCTATCTTAAGATTTTTTCTTAAAATTTAATGATTTGTTCCCTCCTTCTCCTCCCTTTAGCTTTTTCTTCATCGTCTCTTCTCTCATACCTTCCCTTCATATTTCTCCTACCTTTCGTTTACCTTCCCTTCCCGTCCCGTCCCGTCCCGTCCCGTCCCGTCCCGTCCCTTTCCGTCCCTTACTTTTCCCCCCTTTCCCTTCCCTTACGTTCCCGCCCCTTCCCTTCTATATTCTTCCGTTCCCTTCCCTTCCCTTCCCCTTCCCTTCCCCTTCCCTTCCCTTCCCTTCCTTCCTCATCCCTGCCCTTCCTTCCTTCCTTCCTTCCCTTCCCTTCTCTTCCTTACTTTCCCTCCTTTCCTTCCTTACTTTCCTTCCCTTCTCTTCCTTTCCTTCGTTCCTTTCCTTCCGTTCCCTTCCCTTCCTTCCCTTTCCTTCCCTTCCTTTCCCTTCCATTCCATTCCCTTCCCTTCTCTTCCCTTCACATCCCGTAGGCTAAATACCCAACCATTCCCTTCTCTACCCTTTATTTTCCGTCCCCTACTTCCTTTCCATCCTTCCTTTCCTTTCCTTAGAGAGAGAGTAATGAATGTTTAATTACAAAATTTCTAGTTTCGAACTTGATATGCTGGCTCCGGTGCACGCCTCATTATTATTATTATTATTACTATTATTATTATTATTATTATTATTATTATTATTATTATTATTATTATTATTATTATTATAATTATTATTATTATTATATGGATAATAATAATATAATGATGATAATGATAATAATAACGATAATAGTAATAATAATAATAATGATGATGATGATGATGATGATGATGATAATAATAATAATAATGACGACTTACTGGTATCACCAATTGATGTTCTCTTACCTGAAATGAGAAAAATGCATCAGTAATTTGCTGAAGGACTGTTTATCAATCTACCTTTCCATCTATCTATCTGTCCTTGTCATGCTACTCTAGAAAGGGATAAATATGGAAAATAATCAGGAAATAAAGCCACTTTAGAAAAACAAGACAATGGCGTCCGTGTATAATAAAGAAAAATACGAAAAGATAAGTATATTACGAAAAAAAAAATGGGGAGGTGGAGGAAAAGAAGATGAAGGAATAGAGCAGGAGCCCAGAGGGATGATCTTAACTGAAAAGGTTACCAATTGTTACGTGTACCATCACATTGGCCATGGGTGCAAATCAAAGGGTCTGGACGTCTGCCGGGTGCCCCGTGGTGGGTGTGGTTACTCGAGGGCTGAAATGGCACCCAAAATATCAGCTAGATCACCCCAAAGGGTAGCTCCTTTAAACCACTCTTTGTGTAATCGGCACCATCTCCACATCTTTGGAGTACGGGTGCCAGACATTTTCACTGGTGGCTGGGGTCCGCCAGACACAAAGTATCGGAGTAAAAAATTGAGCTAGATCAGCTCATTGAGTTACCCAGTGAAACTTGTTGTAAAATGTTCAGTACATCCCCCTGTGTAAAACACAACCTGTGCCAGAAATTTTCGTTGATGGGTTACCCCCGCCATAAGCTCCCAAAGGGGTGACCACCCCATACTGAGCTAGATCAGCTCACTTAGTAACCCAGTGAAACTTGTAAAATGTTCAGCACATCCCCCTATATAAAACACAACCCTTGCCAGAAATTTTCGTTGATTGGTTACCCCCGCCAGAAACCCCCAAAGGGGTGACCTCCCCATGCGGGGATAGATCAGTTCATTGAGTAACCCAGTGAGACTTTCTGTAAAATGTTCAGCCCATCCCCTTGAATAAAAAACAACCAATGCTAGAAATTTTCGTTGGTGGGTTACTCCCGCCAGAAGCCCCGAAGACCCCCATATGGGCTAGACCAGTTCTGTACTCGCCCGGAGAGCTAGATATAACACCATTAGCCAGGATAATAACGCAGCCGACCAGGGTCAGTTAGGGTCACATGGGACGGACGAGACGCAAACATCCTACACTAGTGTCAGCTGGCACCAGGCCTCCCTGTGAGGCCTGGCCTGCTAATAATAATAATAATAATAATTATAATAATAATAATAATAATAATAATAATAATAATAATAATAATAATAATAATAATAATAATGATAATAATAATAATATCTTGGTTGCTATTTTAGTATTATATATATATATATATATATATATATATATATATATATATATATATATATATATATATATATAGAGAGAGAGAGAGAGAGAGGTGGGTGGGGAGGGGGAAGGAGAGTGAGTAACAAGAAAGAGAGAGTAAAGAAAAGGAAGGCACCATTACAGAAAGAAATAGGGATGGGCGGTGAAGGGAGTGTGGAACATTTTCCCTATCTTCCTCCTTTGCTTTTTCTCTTCCTTCCCCCCCGCCCCCCACCCCACTTTCCTTTTGTCTCCTCCTACCTCCTACCCTCCCCCTTTATCCTTTTCTTATTTTCTTCATTCCTCCTTCTACCATTTTTTCATCTTCCTCTTTCCTTTTCTCAAATATTTCGTTGTATTAAGGTTTATTCTCCTCTCCTCTCTTCGTTTTCCTTCTTTTTTTCTTCTTTTCTACTCATTTATCTTCTCCGTTTTAGTATGTGCCTCTCTTTTCCATTTGCCTTTCTCTCTTCCCTTTCTCAAATGCAAAAAACTTCTCTCTCTCCCTTTCCCTACCCCATCCAACCCTCTATTCCCCCTCCCCTTCCCCTCTTTATTCGCTTCCTACTGTCCCCTTCTCTACCCTTCCATACTCCCTTCCTTACTGTATCCTTCCACCACTCCCTTCCTTTCCCTTCCCTTCGCCCCGTCTCCGTACAGTCTACGGAAACAACCCGTCACATATCCTTTCCTCGTCCCAGCACCATTCTCTTGCACAAATCTTGGCTCATACACCTTCCCATTTTTCCCTTTCCTTTATACATTTATTTTTTTTCCTTCCAGTTCCTCTTTATTTTCTCCCGTTTTACCTCCCAATGTTTTCCCCTATTTTTTTTAGCTAGTTAATTTTCTTCATATTTCTTCTACTTATCCTTAGCTCGATTTCTTTCTTCACATATTTCCGGCTTCCATTTTTTCTCATCCAGTTTCATTTCGTTTTTCCTTTTTTCTCCAGATTTTTTCTCCACCTGTTTTACCTTCGTATATTTTCCCCTACCCCCCCCCCCAAAAAAAAAAAAAATCTACGGAAATTATTCATCACTTTTCACTTACTTTTCCTTCCCTGTCTTCCTTCCCTTCCTCCAAATGGTCTTCTTAATACAACAACCTCCATTCATTCCTTTCTCTCTCTCTTCCTCTCTTCTTCCTCTCTCAAAAATAACAGCCTTTCAACGTTCCTCTTCTTTAGGCGGAGTAGCTAGGAAGATACCTACCGAACGGGCGTAAGCCACTCCCAGTGAGGTATATATGGGAAGTGAGGAGGGTGCTGAACCCCTCCAAAGACCCTTCCCAAGTCCTTATTAACCGTTTCCCTATTGTCTCACCAACACCAGAGAGTAGTTCTGCATGCTCTCTAAAGACAGATCCTCTTTCTATCCACACCACACTACATTCACATAACATACACACCTTTTCCCAAAATTCAAGATTCAAAATGGCGCACAATACTAGTGCCTCGGAGTCTCCGCACTGGGGGGGCAAATCTCCCCTAGGACTAACTTTCTGGCTGCCGACCTGAGAGGTGTCTTGATAACTCCTCGAACCTCTTTCTTATCAATTTCTACAGGATTCGTGGTCTTCGTTCTAATTTCAATTCTGTGGAACACCATCTCTCCTCCTCTAAACCTCACCTTCTCTTCCTCACCGAAACACAGGTCTCTGAGGCTACTGACAGCAATATCTACTCTGTTCCCTCCTACTATCTCTATCCTAAATTTCAATCCAAAGCTGGATGTTGCGCCTACGTGCGCAACGACATCACTTGCTGTCGTGCCCAAGACCTTGACTCTCCTGAATTTTCCACCATCTGGCTAAGACTTCATTGTCATTCTATTACTAAATATATTTGTTCTGTTTATCTCTCACCTAACTCTACCAACTATGTAAAATTCTTTGACTACTTGAACTCTAAAGTGGAGCACATCTTGACCCACTCTCCCTTCGCTGATTTCAATGTTCACCACCAGCTTTGGCTTTCATCCTCTTTCACTGACCAGCCTGATGAACAAGACTACAACTTTTCTCTCATCAGTGACCTAGAACAGCTGGATCAGCACCCTACACGTATTCCCGACCGTCTTGGAGACCGGCCCAACATACTAGATCTCTCCCTTACCTCTAACCCTTCTGTTTACTCTGTCAAACTGTTCCGTCCGTTGGGCTCATCCGATCACAACCTTATGTATGTATCCTGTCCTAACGCTCCTGTACATTCTCTGGACCCACCGAAGAGGCGATGCTTCTGGCATTTTGCTTCAGCTAGGTGGGACGACCTGAGGATGTACTCTCCGATTTCCCGTGGAATGAGTACTAATTCCAGGATAGAGACCCCTCTGTGTGTGCCCAGCGCATTACAGAGGTAATTGTCTCTGGAATGGAGGAATTCATTCCACGTACTTTCTCTGCTTCTCATGCTAAAAAGCCTTGGTTTAATCACGCTTGTTCTCGTGCTGTCAAGATAGAGAGGCAGCTCACAAAAGGTACCAGAACCTTCGAACTCCCGCTAACCATGATCTTTACATTTCCGCCCGGAATCGTGCCAAATCCATTCTCCGATTTACCAAAAACCCCTTCATTGATAGAAAATGCCAAAACCTTGATTTTTTTCTAATTCTCCCCATGACTTCTGGCATCTAGCTAAAAACATTTCCAACTTCACTTCTTCATCTTTCCCTCCTCTCCTTATTCCTGATGGCAACACCGCCGTCTCATCTATCTCTAAGGCTGAACTCTTTTCTCAGACTTTATCTAAAAACTCCACTCTGGACGATTCTGGGCATATTCCTCCTACTCATCCCCCCTCTGACTCCTTTATGCTTGTTATTAAGATTCTTAAGAATGATATTTTCTATGCCCTCTCTGGCCTGAATCCACAGTAGGCTTATGGACCTGATGGAGTGCCTCCTATCGTCCTTAAAAACTATGCTTCCGTGCTGACACCCTGCCTGGTTAAACTCTTTCGCCTCTGCCTGTCAACATCTACCTTTCCCTCCTGCTGGAAATATGCCTTCATACAGCCTGTGCCTAAGAAGGGTGACCGTTCCAATCCTTCAAACTACCGACTTGTAGCTTTACTTTCTTGTCTATCTAAAGCTTTTGAATCAATCCTAAACGGAAGCTTCAAAAGCACCTTTCCACTTCTGACCTTCTATTTGATCGCCAGTATGGGTTCCGCAAGGGGCGTTCTACTGGCGATCTTGCCTTCCTAACTGACTCTTGGTCATCCTCTCTTAGCCGTTTCGGCGAAACCTTTGCTATTGCGCTGGACATATCAAAAGCCTTTGATAGGGTACCTTTATCTCCAGTTTCCTTTCTGACCGTTCTATTTCTGCTGTGGTAAACGGTCACTGTTCTTTCCCTAAACCTATTAACAGTGGTGTCCCGCAAGGTTCTAGCCTATCTCCCACTCTCTTTCTCTTGTTCATTGATGATCTTCTTTCCAAAACGAACTGTCATATCCATTCTTACGCCGATGACTCCACTCTGCATTACTCAACTTCTTTTATGGGTTGGGAAGGGAAGGGTTGGGAAGGGAAGGGTTGGGAAGGGAAGGGTTGGGAAAGGATGGGTTGGGAAGGGAAGGGTTAATAGAAGACCCACCCAACAGGAACTAGACGATTCCAGGCTGGAAGCTGCAGAACGCTTAGCCTCAGACCTTACTATTATTTCTGATTGGGGCAGGAGTAACCTGGTGTCCTTCAACGCCTCAAAAACACAGGTTTTCCACCTATCCACTCGACACAATCTTCCAAACAACTATCCCCTATTCTTTGACAACACTCAGGTATCACCTTCTTTAACACTAAACATCCTCGGTCTATCCTTAATTCAAAATCTCAACTTGAAACTTCATATCTCTTTTCTTACTAAATCAGCTTCCTCAAGGCTGGGAGTTCTGTACCGTCTCCGCCTGTTCTTCTCCCCCGTACAGTTGCTATCCATTTACAGAGGCCTTCTCCGCTTTCGTATGGAGTATGCATCTCACGTGTGGGGGGGATCCACTCACGCAGCTCTCTTGGACAGAGTGGAGTCTAAGACTCTCGTCTCATCAGTTCTCCTCATACTGAAAGTCTTCTACCTCTTAAAGTCCGCCGCCATGTTGCCTCTCCTTCTATCTTTTATCGATATTTTCATGCTGACTGCTCTTCTGAACTTGCTAACGGCATGCCTCCCCTCCTCTCGCGGCCCCGCTGCACACGACTTTCTACTCATGCTCATCCCTATACTGTCCAAACCCCTTATGCAAGAGTTAACCAGCATCTTCATTCTTTCATCCTTTACACTGGTAAACTCTGGAACAGCCTTCCTTCTTCTATATTTCTTCCTGCCTTTGACTTGAATTCTTTCAAGAGGAGGGTATCAAGACACCTCTCCTCCCGATATTGACCTCTCTTTTGGCCGCTCATAACTTTTGCCCTTGAGCTGTTTCTTTAGCTGTAAAAAAAAATTATCCCCCTTTTCTCATCTGTTTCCTTCTCTTGTATAAAAAAGACGCCCATTTAGTCATTCCTTCTTTTCCTCATTCTCCTTTCTCTTATTTTTTCCTTTTTCTCAGTTCCTCTTCCCTACAAAAAATAAGTCATGCTCACTCCATCTTTTGATTCTTTACTTTTCTCCTCTTTCCTTATCTTTTTTTCATATCTTTTCTTTCACTGACAAGATTGTCCTTTTTTCGATTTTGTTTTTCTTCTATTTTCTCCTCTTTCCTCCTTCCTGTCCCTCTCATCTTTCTCCTACGAGCATAATGAAATACCCATTGAATACTATCCATTTTTATTCTTCTTTTCTTCCTCTATTTCTCTTTTCCTTCACTTTCTTTTCCCCTCAAATACAACACGACAAACGACTCACCCATTCAATCTAACATTTATTATTTTTGTCGTTTTCTCTTCCCTTATTTATCTATCCCTTCATTTGCTCTTTTTCTCTCACTCCTTCCACTCCCACTCTCCCCCTTTTCTCCCACTCTCCCACTGTTCTCCCACTGTTCTCCCGCTTTCCCACTGTTCTCCCACTCTCCCACACATCTCCTCGCCCCTTCCTTATTTTCCTTCCGCTTCACGCCCGCCTTCTTATCTCCCTCAATACGGAACTCATATCCCTTTTATCTCTCCTTCTCTCCCTCCATATACTTCCTCCTTCATGGTCCTCATTCCCCTTTTGTCCATCTTGCCACAACACCCCCCACCTCCTCCTCCTCCTTCTCCTCCTCTTCCTCCTTTTCCTCCTCCTTTTCCTCCTCCTCCTCCTCCTTCGTTATCAGAGAGAGACAGCATAGCCAAGCCGCGTTGATCTAGGTCTTGGAGGAGGAGGAAGAGAAGAAAAATATAAGCAGTGAGTTGCAGCGAAGACTATGAGTATGTAGGAAGCAAAGCTAGAGAAAAATGGAGTTGAAAGGAAATGGGAATGGGGTGGGAGGAGAGAGAAATATAAAATAAAGAGAATAAGAATAGAAGAGACGAAAGAGAAAAATTAAAAGAAAGAAGCAAATAATATGAGCAGGAAGAGAGTGAGAGAGGGAGGACATGAGGAAGGGAAAAGGAAACTACGAAAGGAGGAAATAATAGAGAGGAAAGAAAGGATGGTGGTGATGGTGATGATGGTTATTGTGATGGTGATGTGGTGGTGCTTGTGGTGATGACACTGGTAGTGGTGGTGGTGGTGTTTGTAATAGTGGTGATGGTGATGATGGTGATTGTGATGGTGATGTGGTGGTGCTTGTGGTGATGACACTGGTAGTGGTGGTGTTGTTTGTAGTAGTGGTGATGGTGATGATGGTGATTCTGATGGTGATGTGGTGGTGCTTGTGGTGATGACACTGGTAGTGGTGGTGGTGGTGTTTGTAATAGTGGTGATGGTGATGATGGTGATTGTGATGGTGATGTGGTGGTGCCCGTGGTGATGACACTGGTAGTGGGGGGTGTTGTT
>NC_066509.1:34127319-34132319 GCF_024679095.1 Eriocheir sinensis | reverse complement strand
CTCTCTCTCTCTCTCTCTCTCTCTCTCTCTCTCTCTCTCTCTCTCTCTCTCTCTCTCTCTCTCTCTCTCTCTCTCTCTCTCTCTCTCTCTTCTGATTCTAAGAGAACCGGGTAGGACACGAAGTAACGGGTTTAAACTGGATAAATTCAGATTCAACAGGGACATAGGCAAAAATTGGTTTACTAACAGGGTGGTGGATGAGTGGAATAGGCTTAGTCATGTGGTGAGTGCCAATACAATTGTCACATTCAAAATAGATTAGATAAATAAAAGGACAGCTATATTAGGTGTGGTTAGATACACGGGAGCGTAGGGTCAAAGGAGCTGGCTCGTACAGGCCTACCGGCCTCTTGAAGACTCCTGCGTACTTATGTTCTTATGTACTTCTGATTCCCTTTCCCTTCTCTCGCCCTATTTTCTCTCCCCTCGTTCCTCTTCTCTCCTCCTCTCTACCTTCTCTGCTCCATTCGTTTCCCTTCCTTTTTAACTTCTTTCGAACTTTATAACTTTCGATCCCCTTCCGTTATTTTTTCCTTTCCTCTTCCCTTCTCAGCCTCTTCTTCTCTTCCTTCCTTGCTTTATCAATGCTCTTGTTTTCGTCATTATAATTTTCTTCTGTACCCATCTTCATTTAATTTTCTATCTTTTCTCCTCTATTTTCTCTCTTTGTCTACCATTTACTGTATTATATCTCTTCATTTCTATCGTCTTCATCTTCCTACCACTCTCGACTCTCCTCCTCAGGCCGACGCGAGGAAATAACATTCTGGATCTAGTCTTCACGACCGACAGTTACCTCATAACCGCCTGTGAGGTCGGCGAGCCATTTGCAGGCAGTGACCACAACATAATCAGATGCGTTTTAAATATTGAAACAAAAGCACGAGAAAACTCACTCCTGATACCTAACTATAGTAAAGCAAAGTTTACGGACCTAAGAAGAGAATTGGCTTCAGTAATTTGGAATCATTTGCTATATAACGTCAGCGTTCAAGAAATGTATAATCGTTTTACTGCACAAATCACAGCGACCGTAAATAAATTTATCCCACTCCAGCCACGAAGGACAGAGAATCAAAAGCCGTTATGGATGACTAATTACCTGCAGAAAATCATCGTCGAAAAAAGAAAACTGTATAAGAAATATAAACTGTCACACACTTCACAGGATCATACTAATTATATCAATATCAAGAGAGAGTGCGAAAGGAAAATCAGAAAACAGAAACGCGAATATGAGATGAAAATATCACTTGATCCCAAGAAAAATCCAAGGTTATTTTTCAGTTACATAGGAAGCAAAAAAACTGTAAAAAAATAATATCGGCCCACTATTAGTAAATGGCGACACGATTAATGTTGATAAAGGCATGGGGTTGGTCTTAAATTCAACCTTTAGTAGCGTATTCACAAAAGAGAACATGACATCGATCCCAGCCCCGAGCCCTATTTTTCAAGGCCCTGAAGAACATAAGCTTGCGTTGACCGAAATCGATATCAGTGGAGTGCGTGCATACCTGCGAAAAATAGATTCAAATAAATCTCCGGGCTCCGACAATTTATCTCCTCGCGTGTTATGAGAATGTAGTCAACAGCTAGAATTACCCATAACGTTAATGTTCAACAAGTCATTAGCACAGGCTGGTCTGCCTCTAGAGTGGAAAAAGGCCAATGTTACCCAGATATTTAAAAAAGGAGATAAAAAACAAGCCAGTAATTATCGTCCTATCAGCCTTACGTCTGTCTTAATTAAATTATTCGAAAAAATAATCAGGGATAAAATGATCATTTTCCTAAAAACAAATGATTTGATAACTGATAATCAGCATGGATTTCGTAGTAATCGATCTTGCCTTACCAACTTATTAACTTTTTTCAACGACGTTTACTCAAGTTGGGATGCCCGAGCCCCATATGATGTAATTTACCTAGACTTTCAGAAAGCGTTAGATAAAAAATTATAGACCAATATCTCAACTTACAATTTTCTCTAAAATATTTGAAACTTTAGTGAAGGTTTATTTAATTGACTATCTTGAAACTAAGAGTATATTAAACCCTTCTCAGTATGGTTTTAGGCGGTACTGCAGCACTTTTACAGCCTTAAATGTATTTTCTAATTATGTACTTTCTGTAATTGACAAAAAACTCCATGTCTTATCCATATTTATATATTCTTCTAAAGCCTTTGATACAGTACATCATAAGATTCTTATAAACAAAATGTACCACTATGGGACCAGAGGCTCAATACTCTCTTGGTTCAAAGATTACCTAACGGATAGACATCAATGTACTGTATTTAGCGGCGATAAATCATCTACTACCACTGTAAAGCTTGGTGTACCTCAAGGAAGCGTTCTAGGCCCAATTCTGTTTCTAATATACATCAATGATATATCAAATCTTTTCTTTAAAGCTAAAAGTATATTGTTTGCCGATGACATGACACTCTACTTATCAGGTCCAAACCAAGATCAACTTGTACTAAATGCAAATCATGAACTCGAAAAACTATACCAATGGTGTCTATGTAACAGACTTACAATTAATACAAAGAAAACTTACTTAATGCTATTCACTACTAAAAAAGCGTCTAACTTGATTAATTTAAAAATCAATAATGAAATAATTTATAAAACTGATAGAGTGAGATTTGTTGGTGTAGATTATGATGATTCATTATCATTTAAATATCACATACATAACCTTACACTGAGAATATCAAGACACATTGCTTTACTTTATCAAATAAAGGATCTCATGCCTTAAAATGTATTAAAGTCAATATACTATGCACACATTTATTCACTAATTACCTACTGCAACCCCATTTGGTGTACAACATACACCACCTATTTAACCCCCCTAAGATTGTAGCTCAAAAAATTGTAAGAATTATTATTAACAGCAACTATTTAGCACACACTAGTCCACTCTTCAAGGAAACCAAAATCTTAAAACTGGATGATATAACTAAACTGGAAATAGCTACACTCATGTACAAAAATAAGAATGAAATGCGTGACCTCCTCCCATCTCATGATTATAGTACCCGTCACCGCGACAATCTGAGCTTTCCTATTCATCGTATTTCAAAATTCCAACATTCAACTACTTATTTGGGTCCTGTAATTTGGATTCTATCCCCACACAAATTCAAGAAGCTCCTTCCCTCAACACATTCAAAAGCCGATTAAAAACTAATATTATAATGACCTATTAACTAACTCACTTTTAGAGAAAGACAAACGAATAAATAGGCCGATGAAAAAGTCTGAGAAAGAACAAGATAAAAAAAATTGAAAATAGAGAATAAACATCCCCCACTTGAAAAAGAGGTTCCCATTTCTCTTTTTGAAGCCGTAATATAAAAGGCAATTACGGAGATTGAATATTTACAACACGAGTCCCTTTGAATTGAACCTAAATGCCTACAAAGAAAATAATGAACGAGAGACCACAAATACTGGACCACACTAATGATTATGAATACGAAGCCTCCCTAGCATTAAGAGGAAGCAAGACAAAAGGCTAGGCACGTGTGTGTGACAGGTCTGTAGGGGGCAGGTGTGTGGGGTTGATTTAGGCATGAAGGTGCGCCACGTGTTCATGGCAGGTGTGTGACAAAGACAATTAAGAAGACTTTGTGTCTGAAAGGAACAGAAATTCAGAAAATACTGATACACAGAACTTCATAGCAACAGAACCTGAGAGAGAGAGAGAGAGAGACCGACGGGCTGAGGAAACGGAAGAGACGAGACAGGAAGGAAGGACATTATGAAGACTAGAATTTACGTTTTTGATTTGTGTGTGTGTGTGTGTGTGTGTGTGTGTGTGTGTGTGTGTGTGTGTGTGTGTGTGTGTGTGTGTGTGTGTGACTACCTTATTTATCATAATTATTTTTTTTATTTTCCTGCTATCCGCTCGTCGTCTCTTTTTCTTAGTCATCTTTTCTTCCTCTTCGTTTTCCTTCTAATTTATGTCTCCCGTCCGATCTTTGCGATTATTCTCACATAAATCTTTCCTCCTCCTCCTTCGCCTTCTTCATATTTCACATTTTGGTTCAATTTTCCAGAATTAAGATTTCTTACTGCTCTTCCTCTCTTCTCCTTCCTCATGACCATCGTCTGACCCTATTAAAAGGCCAGGAGGAGGAGGAGGAGGAGGGGGTGGAGGTGGAGGTGGTGGTTGAAGAGGATAAGGAGGAGGAGAAGGTGGACGAGGAAAATTGATTAAGGAAAAGTAGTGAAAAAAAAGAAAAAATGAATTTTAGGAACGGAAGGAAAGTGGGAGTATTGGAGAATAAGAATGAATGTTATTTTCCTTTCTTCCATCCTTTTTTTTTCCATCCTTCTATCTTTTCTTCCTTCTGTCTTTCCTTTTTCCCTCTATTCTTCACTTCACTGTTCATCTCCTCTAACGTTAATCTTTCTTGCCTTCCTTATTTCGTTCCTTCCTTCCTACCATAATTCATTCATTCATTCTCTTCCTCCCTTTTTCATTTCCTCCCTCCCTTCATCCAGTTCTTTTTTCCTTCCTTCCTTTGTTCCCTTCTTTCCGTATTCTTTTCTCCTTTCCCTTCCTCGTCTCCTTCCTTTCATTATTTCCTTAATTCCTTTTTTAATTATTACCATCCTGCCCTCCCTGCCTCTATTCCATCACTCCTTCCTTCCTGACTTACTTCATTCATTCCTTTCGTTCTTCCTTCGTGCCTTTCTTCCTTCCGTTCCTCCCTTTCTCATTACTTATTTCCTCCCTTCTTACCCTACCTCCTTCCTTCCTTCCTTCCCTCCGAGGCAGCACGTAATTATTCCCAGTCATCATTTTCTCCTCTTCTTCCTCCTTCTCGCCCAACGATTTTCCTCTTTTTCTCATAATGCATCTCATTGCTTTTCCATTATACGTATCATTCATCTATTTCGCCCCCCTCTCCCCTCTCACTTCTCCCCCTCCTCTCCTTCCTCTCCGCTACCTCCTTCCCTTCTTCCTCTCGATCC
>NC_066509.1:34117319-34122319 GCF_024679095.1 Eriocheir sinensis | reverse complement strand
GGGAAGATGAATGAGGGAAATGAGGCAGAGAAAGAGAATACTTGAGGAGTGAGGGAAGGAAGGGGAAGGAAGAAAGGAGAGATAAATAGAAAATGGAGGAAAGACGGAGACGGAGGTGAGAGTATAAAACAGGGTGAGAAGAACGGAAGGAGAAAATAAGTACAGAAATGAAAGAAAGTGAGAGAATATGGAGAAAGGAGAGAGACGGGGGGATGAAGGGGGCACTCTCTCCGTCTGTCTCCCCTTTTCTTCCCTTCTTATCTCTCCATCCTTCACCTTTGGTTTTCCTCCTCTCTATCTCCCCTTTTCCCTCTTCCTCTCTCTCGCTTCCTCTTCATCTCCCTTTTTTCTCCTCAGTTTCTTTCTCTCAAATCCTTGTTTTCCTCCAACCCTTTTCTGTATCTCCCTTCCTCTACATTGTTTTTTTCCTTATTGCCATCTCCACTTTCCTCTTCTCTCTTCCTCATCTCCCTCTTTACATCCTTCATTTACTCTCCTCTTTCTCCTCATAATACAAATTTCCACTCGTTATTTTTTTTCCATTCGTTCTTCCCTGTTTCTTTTCTTCCTTTTTCTTCCATTTTCTTTATTTTCATTCATCATTTTTATCTTTCCTATTATTTTGTTTTTCTTTCCATAATTTCTTCTCTCGGTTTTTTCTCTTCAGTTCCTCTTTTTTTTGTGTGTGTTCTCCTTCTTTCTCTTCTTTATTCTCCTCTCCCTCTCTTCCTTCTCTCCCTCCCTTAATCTCCCTTTCTTTGTTGTAACATTTTTTTCCCTCTTCAACCTCCACTTCCCCTTCCATCCAATCCTTTCCTCTCTCTTAACCTCTCCTCTTCTCTCCACCCTTCTCCAATGTTTTCTCTTCCTTGATACTGACCCACCTGGTTTTCCTCATCTTTTTTTTTCCTTCTTCCTTTTTCTCCTCCTCGGAGTGGAAAAAAATGGGCGGCTTTTCCGATACCCTACGCCCCTGTCCACCCAGCAGTGAATGGGTACCAGGTATTAATCGGGGGTTTTGCCCCGTCTCCTGTTACCTTCTCCTATAATTCCTTCCCCTCCTGTCTCTCTCCGGCATATGACCACAGATGTTGCGCCGACTAGACGAAACTTTCCAAACTTTACTTCTCCTCCTCCTCCTCCTCCTCCCTGCTCCATTTGCCTTCCCCATTAACCCATGAAATGTAACCAGCCCCGTCCCATCCCATCTCTCTCTCTCTCTCTCTCTCTCTCTCTCTCTCTCTCTCTCTCTCTCTCTCTCTCTCTCTCTCTCTCTCAGCCTCCCTCTGTCGGGAACCAGAAAACGAACAAACAAGAGGAATAGCCATAACAGTACAGAGTAAACATCTCATAGGACAAACACTAACAAAGAGAGAAACAACGAGGATAAAGAAAAACAGATACCCAGAGAGGAATGAGAGATATACAAATGTGTAAACATCTGACAGGACAAACACTAACAAAAAGGGTGACATATATATAAGTGTAAACATCTCAAGTACAAAAGAGGGGAAACAACGAGGTTAAAAGGAAAACAGATACCCAGACTCAGATACAGAAAACAGATACCCAGTAGGCGTGGTCAGAAAGTGTGAACAACCATTGAAAAAGATATTGAAAAAGAACCTGTGACGTCAGTCGTGGCGACATGTTATAAGCCAATAATTTAACAGAAAAATCAGTGTGGGAGTGTCTTAAGACTGACTCACGAATAGCAGGAGAAGTAAAACAATACAACATAATGAGCGAGCAGATGGGTGTGACAGGAAGTATTGGCCACTGGTTATGTAGAAAATTAAGGGCGTGTCAAGGATGTAAGTCCGCCTAAAGCAAAGAAAAATGTGGCCTAGAACTCAGTGGTATGAGTAGACCGAGCTTGGTTCTCGCCTCAAGCAGACCTGCTACTCACTCAGCCGAGGATGGCTGTTGTGATCTTAATCGTGAGTAGAAATTGAGAATCTAAGGGAAACCGACTGTATTGTCCTGGAGATTATAATGTAGGAGATGTGAAGTAGGATTGTGAGTGGGACAGGATTGTGATTATTCGTTTGCGATGTAAAGCAAAGGTAAAACCACTGGGTGTGGTATTTGGTGCTTCCGTGACTTGTAGTAGATTATAATGTAGGAGATGTGAAGTAGGATTGTGAGTGGGACAGGATTGTGATTATTTGTTTGCGATGTAAAGCAAAGGTAAAACCACTGGGTGTGGTATTTGGTGCTTCCGTGACTTGTAGTAGATTATACTATAGGAATGTGTAGTAGGATTTTGTGAAGAGAGTACATAATGATTGTGATGTAAGCAGAGAGATACAAACCACTGCTTGTGGAATGACGAGTGTTATTATTATTGGCAACAACTGAGCACATATTGTTGTATTATGTTTAAGACATGTCGTTTGTCATATGTTGCATCCATTGCTGAATATGCCAGTGTTATGATCGTCTGAGCATAGAATATTGCGTAAGGCAATTACTTTCATTTAATTTTAAATAAATGTATATTTTCTTTTTCCCTTGTTTATCCCCGAACTCCAGTCTCCAATAACAACTTAAGCCGGATCACGCTACCAGGGATACGAGACAGTGAGATCATTTATGGAGTAATTAATGAGTGATAAAAGAGTTGATTTAATACAAGAAAAGAAGGGTCTAAAACCTCCCATCCCTCCTTCCCTTCTTTCCTCCCTCCTCACCTTCCATCCTCCCTTTCCTTCATTTTAAACCCCCTCCCTCCCTCATCGCCTCCCCTTCCTCCCTCCATTCCCTTCCCTCCCCTTCCTTCCCCTTACCCGCAGGAAACACCTCAACCTTTCCCCCTTAGTCTGTTTCTGGCCTTGTGGTGTAGTGGTTAGCATAGCCGCCTCTAGAGCGGAAGACCCGGGTTCGAGTCCCGGCAAGGTCAAAATCGTGGTGAAACACTTACATTTTATTATTATTATTATTATTATTATTATTATTATTATTATTATTATTATTATTATTATTATTATTATTATTATTATTATTAGTAGTAGTAGTAGTAGTAGTAGTAGTAGTAGTAGTAGTAGTAGTAGTAGTAGTAGTACCTTTATCATTATTATTCATATCGTGTATATGCTATTTGTTGTTAATCATTCAGATAAAAAGAAAAAGGAAGCGAAGCTCTGTAAGCTCCTTGTCTCGGCAGCTTCAAACAACGCTCGTCAGAGATCGCTGTTTAGAGGTCGTCGTTTACAAAGGCTTGGGTCGGGTACTCTCAGGCGCCTCCGCCTCTTACATCAACTATTTCCAAAGGCCGAAAAAGAGATTAATCGGGTTCTCATGAGTTGTTGTTTTTTCACGTCCATGGTATAGAAGCTTCGTCAAACTACCACCAGGGTCACAAGCTAACCCTGGAGGTGCCCACAACTTCTGCCAAAGCCTTGCTAAGTGTGTGTTTGGCCGCCGAAATGTTTGGCGAAACAGGATCACCTTTCTCGCGTCGCGCGTAAACACTGGGGTTCGAATCTCCTCACCTCGGCTCTTTACATCCCCGTGTTGAAGAGGTTCTCGCCACAAATATTTATTATGCAACAACGACGCGCAGGAAAACACGTGAAAGATAACAATCCAATAATTCATCGTTGAAAAGAAAATAATACGACTAAACATTGCACAGGGCAACAACATATCCGATGAAAGAAACAGTAAATTATCGAAGAGAAAAATAATGTGAGACAATCTTGATACAATAACATGTTATATGAAGAAAACGTAAATTATCATATAAAACAGTAAAGCGAGACAAACTTAGTGTGTGAATATGTAAGAAGAAACGTAACATCAACATCCAATTATCGTAGAAGAAACAATAAAATGTTAAATTTAATACCGGAACATTTAAGAAAATAAAATCTTACACTATATTCCCGTAGATTTTAAGTTACAGACCCAGTAAGTGATCGTAGATTAATAAATGCATAACACTAAAACTATCGTAGAATAAAGAAACTGTTAGGCTTTTAACATAATAAAACGAAACAAATAATACTAACTCATTAATAAAGGGTAATTTTCTGTACAAACACGTATAACGATATGGACAGGAACAACGCAAAAATAAAACCAATCAATCAATCAACGGAGGCATACGCCGGGTTAGGTTGCTACGCCCCTACGACGCCAGGTCCGGGGTGTCCGTCCAAGCGAGTCTCCATGCAGGCTGTAAATTATGGCTAAAAAAGATATACAAAACAAATTACATTACAAAAGACGAAACAAAAGACATTAAATGAAAAAAATAAACAATGAACCGAACCAACATACACAACAACTGAATAAAGAAACAATAACGTGACGATTCACTGTACTGAAGGCGAGGCCAACACACGAACACACATTACACAAAGACAAAACGAACTGTTGTTAAACCGTTAAAATGAAGAAGAAAAGTGAGGAAAGTATAAAGAATTAGCGACACCGAAATTACATAAAATGTAATTAAATAAATCTAAACAGTAATGAAGAAAAAAAGTAAAACCACAACTTGCACGAAAATAAGTTAAAAAGTAAAACATAATGATGTAAAATTAAGTAAGCGAAATAACACAACACGAACATCAATCCATCAGTTAGATAAAACAACATTATTATAAAGTGTTTGTTGACCGAATTTCAGATGTGTCTTGAGGCCAACACTCATCCAGGCTGCTCATTTGTCTGTCTGTTTACCTGTCTGTCTTATGCACTCTCTCGCTCTCTCTCTCTCTGTCCTCCCTCCCTCCTCACCTTCCGTCTTCCCCATCCTTCAGTATAAATCCCCTCCTCAATCCCTCCCTCCCTCATCGCCTCCCCTTCCTCCCTCCCTTCCCTCCCCTTCTCTCCCCTTACCCGCAGAAAACACCCCAACCTTTCCCTTAGTCTGTTTATGGGATTGTGGTGTAGTGATTAGCATAGCCGCCTCTAGTGCGGAAGACCCGGGTTCGAGTCCCGGCAAGGTCAAAATCGTGGTGTAACTTATTTTTCTATTATTATTTTTACTA
>NC_066509.1:34022319-34114819 GCF_024679095.1 Eriocheir sinensis | reverse complement strand
CTTATTTTTTTTCTAATTTCATGTTCCTTTACTCCTCTGTTGTTTGTTGTTTATTTATTGATTTATTTCTATATTTTTTTGTTGTTGTTGTTCTTTTTAGCTTCTTTTGATTTTTCTTCAAGTTCGTCCCTAGTTTTATTCTTAACTTTCCACTTCGTTGGTTTTCTAATTTCATGTTCCTTCAGTCTTCTATTTCGTGTTTACATTTTCTATTCTCTTTCGACATTTACTCTCTAAGTGTTTTCGTTTTCTCTTTTCCTTTCAATTTATTTTTTAATATTGTTCTTTTCTTTTCATTTTGTTACCCTTCCAACTTTATGGTTCTATAGTGTATAATTTCGTACTGTTTCATTTTCATAGTCGTTTTCTTCTCTTTATCTTTTTTTTTTTATTTCCACATTGTTCACTTTCTATTTTTATATTTTGCTCCATTTCTTATTGTGTATTATTTTCTTCCTTGCCGCATTACCTCCATGTTTGTGTGTGTGGGAGGGTGGTTCTTATATTTCATTGTATGTCATCTGCGTTCCCATTTGTCATTTTCTTTCTCTGTCGATCTCTCTCTCTCTCTCTCTCTCTCTCTCTTCTTTTCTTTCCTTGCCATCTTTTAATTTCAAGTTCTTTGACCTTCATTTCCAGTTCGCGTCATGCTCTGTCCCTAGTACCATTTTCTCCTTTACTTTCATCTCAATTTTTTTATTTTATCATGAATATTTTTTTCGCTCGAGTTCCGTCATTTAATTTATTTTCTTTTCCACCTTCACATTCCTTCTGTCTCTCATTGCCCAGTGCTGTCACTTTCCTCTCCCCCCTTCATTTTTTTTCGTTTCATGCCTTTCAAGTTATTCTTCTCCTGTATTTTCATCTCCACTCCTCTTCTTTTATTTCAACTTTGTTAGCTTTATTATTTTATTTCCGTGTTATCCCTCATTGTGTATTCTTGAAATTTCTCTCCATTTCGGTCTTTCTTATTTTCTTCCTTTTAGATTTCGTTTGTAGTTCTGTTCTTATATATTCACCTCACTAGCTTCATTATATATTTGTATATTTGTTTATTAATTATAAAAAAAATATTTAATTAATTTATTTATTTTATAAGTTTGGCCTGTTGCACCGGCAGGCTATCTTGATGGGGCCTGCTGCTCGGCCCCATTCCGTTTGTGGTGCAGGCAAGCGTTTATATTGGCACCATTTTGTTTAGTTTTTCATTTTGTTCTTTTTTTCACATCCACAAATAGATTTTCCTTTTATATTGATTATTTCGCTGCTTTCATACTTTCCTCTCTTGCCCGTCACTTTCTTAAAAAAAATCACTTTTTTGGAGCTTATTTGCACGTTTTTTTAGTCTTCTTTTTTTTTGTGTGTCGTTTTCTCTCTTTTGCATCTGTTTCTCATATCCCTTTCTTTGTTTTTTATTCCTTTTTGTTTTTATAGTTCTTAATTATTTCTTCACTATTTTACCTTCTCTTTAAATTTCATGTTCATTTAGTTATAAAATCGTACTGCTGTGATTTTCAGTTCCATCATTTTCTTCTCAATTCATGTTTCATTTATCCTTTTTTTTGTCTTCGAAATTTCATTTTATATAATCCTGATTCTGCCATTTTTTTTCATTTTCATCACTTTCTTCTCTCTTCTCCATTTTTACTTCTCTGCCTTCCTCCCTCTGCCATTCATTATTCTCACACCCAAACATTCCTTCATTCCGCCGAAAGGGACACACACACACACACACGTCACAACACACACACACACACACACACACACACACACACACACACACACTTTCTCTCTCTATCGTCTCCATTTTTCATCAAACTCTCTGCCTTCCTCTCTCTCTCTCTCTCTCTCTCTCTCTCTCTCTCTTTTTTATTTAAACATGTTCAGTACATTAGTACATGGCAGTATTATTTTTCTATGCCAAAGTTCCCTGACCGTTGGGGAGCTATTTAAAAGCTTCTGCCGAGTATATTCTACAATTATATACATGTCTACGGTGGGTGTAGGAGTAGCCACCTGTGGGACGCAACCTTCATCTGCTGAGTGGACAGTTGTGTCACATCCACATCAGCAGTGAGATTGTTCCACCACACCACCGCTGCGATGGAGAAGGCATGTTGGTGGGTGCTGGAGCGGGCCATTGGCACTTCCAGGAGGGAGGCGTTGCTCAGCACCGTTCTCGTGCTGCGCCCAGACCTCCAGGTAGCCCTCAGGTCCGTCAGGTGGGGCACCAGGCCCACTTGTGCCTTTAGGTAGCACCGTCAGGCAGCGACGCGGCGACGGTGCTCCAGGCTATTCAGCTGGTTCGTGGCTGGTCTTGCCCTTCCTTCGTGTGGGTGTTGTTGTTGTTGTCGCTGTGTCTCCCACTGGCTCGGTCGGTGGTGCTGGGTGCCGTTGATGAGGCGTGCAGCCTCCTCTGCACCTTGTCTAGCAGGTTGAGGTGGCAGTGGGCGCTGGCCATCCAGGTGAGCGGTGCATACCCATCACTGGACGGACTTGTTCCTTATAGAGGGTGTTCAGGCCCTCAGCATCGAGGAGGTTCTTCATGCGGCGCAGGAGGTTCATCTTCTGGAGGCTTTGTGCGCCACCCTTTCAAGGTGACGGTCAAACTGCAGCTGGGAGTCCACCTCCACGCCCAGGGATGTCGACGCTGGACTGCAGAGGATGGTGTCGTTCCCGAATCTCAGTCTGCCGTGGAGTTGCCTCGCGTCCTCCTGAGAACGTGATATTACCATGGCCTGGGTTTTGTCAGGGGCAAACCTGACTTGCCACCTCTTTCCCCAGGCCATTATGTCTGCTAACTGTCTGTTGACGGACCTATCACGTCCTGGGCTTCTCCCTCTTGTATGTTCTGGAAGAGGGTGCAGTCGTCGGCGTAAGCGCTTGCTGCCGGATGGTTTGCAGGAGGTCGTTAAAGCATATGTTCCACAGAATAGGTCCAAGGACGGACCCTGTGGAACGGAGGCCTCCACCGGGAAGCTGGTCGAGGTGCTTCGTTGACTGCTACGCGGAGGCTCTTGCCTAACAGGTAGTTTGAGAGCAGGCGCAGCAGGTCCCCGTGATGCCTAGTTGCTGTAGCTTCGCCGTCAGACTGCGGTGCCAAACGGAGTCGAACGCGCCAGCTATATCCAGGGCAATCACGAGAGAGGTGGCTGTCATCAAGGGCGTCATGCCAGGAATTTGAGAGGAGAAGGAGGAGGTCTGAGGTAGAGGCTTCCGAAAACCAAACTGCTTCGGTGACTGCAGGTGGTTTTCCTCGAGGAAGGATGTCAGTTGCTCCCCGATGATCCTCTCAAATATCTTGCTGATGATTGGGAGGAGTGATATAGGCCTATAATTGTGTACGGGTGTGACTCTGGCCTCCTTCCACTGTGCAGGCCACACCCCGCTCTCCAGGACTCGCCGGAAGATCTGGGCGAGGGGGCTGGTGAGCTCATCGGAGCATCGCTGCAGTAGTATGGACTGACGCTGTCAGGGCCTGGCGCCTTCCTGGTGTTGACGCCCCTCAGATGTCTCCTGACAGCGTCCTCAGAGATTAGCACATTCTCTAGTCTTGAGGCGATGAGTTGGGGAGGTGGGCGGCTGCCTGTCTGGCTCCTGGGTTGTCATCTTTGACTGAAGTGACAGGCCAGCAGGTCAGCCTTCTCCCTGCTGGTGATGTCCAGGTCTCCGTCGGGTTTCCTCAGGGGCGGGATACGTTCATGGGGGGTAAGGCCTTGCTGTTCCTTCACCTGCCCCCACCACTGTTTCGGGTCGGTTTGGTTAGAGGACAGCTTTCTCCTCCTGTCGGCATCCCACCTTTCTTTTGCCCACTTTGCTGTCCTCGTCATATTTTGCAGGCTCGTCTGTGTTGGGCCTTATTTTCCTGCGTGGGGTGTCTTTTATATCGTGTCCAAGCCTTGTTTTTCCTTTCGGCTGCAATACGGCACCTGTACCTGAACCAAGGCTGGTCTTTTGGGCTGTTTGAGTAGGTGCGGTGGGGGACGTCATGCTGCTGGACGGTATTGAGGACAGTGGTGAGGGCGGAGACGTCATGTAGTGGGTCACCGTTAAGGACTGTGCCCCATGCTCTCTCTCTCTCTTTTTTTTAATCAAGGGTATAGTACGAGGAGGATGTGGGTTAGTGGTGAAGGTACAGGTGGGGAATAGGAAGTGTTCAGTTGTATGGTGTAGGTTCGTTAGTTGTTCTGGTGTAGTTGTTGTGTATCGGGCACCTTATTTGTATACCCCCGGCGTGCTGGGGGGGGGGGGGGGGGTTGAATTGTTTGTGTGTAGAGAGCTGTTGCTATGGCGTCACTTGTGTGAAGTGATGTGTGGGCAGTCTTTCTCGTAGTGACTTCAAGCTGCGCGGAAACCAGGGATGGACCAAGTTCGTGCTGCCGTCAAGCTCCTTGACGTGGGTGTAGTTCACGTCGTCTTGCTGGTCTAGTTTTTCCCATATCCTGCCGGCGGCCTCCCGTAGCCTTGTGCTGACTAGTTGTACTCCGAGTCTGCGGTGTTGCGCTGCTGTGTTTTCCGTGTACGGGTATTTCTGTCCGGTGGCAAATCTCAGCGCTTTGTTCTGCAGCCTCTGAAGCTGTAACATCATGGGAAGCCATGTGTGTCGGGTGGGTGAGTAGTCTAGTATAGGAAGTATCTTAGTCTTTACCAGATACAGTTTGAGCCGCTCTGTGAAGTGCCAGAATCTGTCTAGAGATGTGATGGCTGTTTTAACTTTCATGGTTTTGTCGTTGACATGTTTAACGATCAGGCCGGTGAATGTCACTGTGTGGCCTAATATCTGGCATTGTTTTTGGTGGGAGATGGTGTTGCCCTGTATTTGTATGTCATTTTTTTTTTCCTGCCGAGTGCGACCACAGCGAACTTGTCTGTTTTTTTTATCTTTTTTTTCAAATGTGTTGAGTCTGTTCGCCTCCCGCACGACCAGGGCGTCATGGTGGTCTAGGGTACCGTTGGAGGTCACTATTTGTGTCGCGTCGTCAGCATAATATATATCCATACAGCTTCTGTTATCAGACCGGGGCATGTTAGAGGTGTAGGTGATGAAGAGCGTTGGTGATAACACGCTGCCCTGTGGCACGCCGCTGTGCAGGGGAACGGGGAGGATATTGCTGACTTAACTCGAATGGAAGCTGAGCGCTGATCAAGGAAGCTACATAACAGTTTTTCCGTTAGCTCTGGCAGTCCGAGTTGAAGTATTTTGTATTTCAGGCCCTGTAGCCAGACTTTATCAAACGCCTTGCTGATGTCGCGTTGTATAATAGTCCACTTTATTCCTTGTCCTTTAGTGAGAGCTACTTTTTCGCTGGCGATGGAGATAGCTGACGTAGTGCTCCTCCCTGCCCTGAAGCCATACTGGGACGGGTTATAAAGGTTATTTTCCTCCAGGTGACATCTGAGTCGTAGGTTGATTATTCTTTCGAAGATTTTTCCAGGGACTTCTAGGAGTGAGATTGGTCTGTAGTTCTTGGGATCCGTGGATGGTTTGCCTGGTTTAGGTATCATGGTGAGAGTGGCGACTTTGAATCGTTGAGGGCAGTAACCTGTTGTTAACATCGCATTGTATATGGTGAGTAGGTACGCCAGCCCCCGGGGGGGGTAACATACTGATTTGTTGTTTCGGCTGTGCCTATTTCCATAGTCAACAGATGGGCCTGTGTTAGGCGTTGCAGATCAATCGTATGGTGTGGCCTGGTTCCTGTTGGGTCCTGTTGGAGCCATGCCTTTACTTCCCGTTCATTGTCTTGGTCATATTGAGCGTTGTCTTCAGGTCTTATTGTGAACACTGACTTCCAGGTTTCTTTGAACTCTTGGGCAATACCCTCGTCATCCTGTATTTTGACTCCTCCCTTTTCTAGGTGTATGGGGCGGTGGTGTGTGTTGCCCTGCAGGCGTTTTATTCCCTGCCAGAAGGCTTTTGGGTCCTTGTATTTCTCGGCGAGGCCTTTTATTGTATTTTCCCAGTGCCTGTTGTATGCTGTTTTGCACGTATCTTGTAGCGTTCGTTGGAGAACTCTACTTTGTTGATAAAGATCATGCGTCCAGCCGTGCCGCCCGGCGTATCGGAGGATGTTGGTAAAACGTAGCTGTGCGTCCGTAATCTCTTGGTTGCGGTGGGGGTATGATAGTGTTTTGTGTCTTGTGAGGGGTATTGCTTGTGTTTGGGCAGTTTTGACAGCGGTATGCCAGATGTTGATAGCGGTTTCTATGTCATCTGTGTTTTTCCCCTCTAGATGTAGGTCAGGTAGTTCTGAGTCTATAATGTTCTTATATTGCTCCCAATTCGCCTTTTTTGTGTTCATCCGCTGTGGGCAGGGCACGACAACGGGTGTGGTTGAGATGGTGAACAGTATTGGGAGGTGGTCGCTTCTCGTTAGTGGCCCCTGGCTGGCGTGGGTGTTGTGGTATGTTTTCCCGTTCGTTAGAATCACGTCAGGCGTGGTGAGGGCTGAGTGGCCTATAAACGTGGGGAAATTTGAACCTATGTGCTGGGCTCCGAAGGTGGTGATGATTTTCATAATGTTTCGTCCAGTTGTATTTGTGTTGGAATGGCCAAGGCTGGTGTGGCGTGCGTTTAAGTCGCCTAGGAAGTACGTGGGTTCAGGTATGCGTAGCAGTTTATAGAAGTCAGGAAACATGATGCAGCCCTCTCGTGGGGGGATGTAAGTAGTGGCAATATTAATGGGCCCGAGGGTAGTCATTAATTTAACAGAAAGAGCGTCGGAGTAGTAAAGTCGTCATATATTTTGTGCTGGGTTCCTGTTTTGACTGCTGTTACCACTCTCTATATATCTATATTTTTGTTACCTATCTATTGTTTTCACTCCCCTCTTCACCCTTTCAACATAACATTTCCTTTTCATCCATTTGCAACTTTTTCTCTCTTGCTGACCTCCTCCCCTATTCCCTTCTCTCATATATTTCTCTGCTCAATTCTCCCTCTCTGTCTATCTGCCTATCTGCCTATCTGTCTGTCTGTCTGTCTGTACACTAAAGGACACAGGATGCCATAACAATACATATACATCTTTATGACTCGAAGAAGTAGTATTGGCAGTAGTGGTTGCTATTGTTGTGTTAGTTTTCTTTGTTGTTGTTGTAAAAGTGTCCACCCGTCCTCACAACCCTATCATCTTCCCCTTTCATATGCCTTGACTCGTAAAGTAAAATTAAGTAGCAGCACGTAGTAGTAGTAGTGGTAGTAGTAGGAGAAGGAGGAGAAGGAAGAGGAGGAGGAGGAGGAGGAGGAGAAGGAGGAGGAGGAGGAGGAGGAGGAGGAGGAGGAGGAGGAGGAGGAGGAAGAAGAGGAAGAGGAGGAAGAAAATGAAGAGGAAGAGAATGAGAAAGAGGAAGATGATTATGATGATGAGGAAGAGGATGAGGACGAGGGGGACGAGCTAGAAGAAGAGGTAAAGAAAGAGAAAGAAGGGGAAGAGGACGAAGAAGAGAAGAAATAAGAGGAAGAAGATAAGGACGAGGAGGACGAGCAGGAGGAAGCAGATTAAGAGGACGAGAATGAGTAGGAAAAGTAAGAGGAAGAGGAAAACGACGAGGAGGAGGAGGAGGAGGAGGAGGAGGGTATATACGTCTTCACAAGCCTCTTATCTTCGTCCCTGTGCGTCAGAAAGTTAGTAGAGCAACGCGCCGCCGCTCACGCCACTCCACAAAGGCTCCAGGTTGCCTGAGTGTGCCGCGGTCTACTGTATCTCTTGTCGTGTGTCCGTTTGTTGCTTTTAGTGTGTCGGTGTTGTTCGGGGAATGTTTTTAAAGAATAGCTGACTTTTTTTTGTTGTTGTTACCGATCTATTTATATTTTCTTTGTGTGTGTGTGTGTGTGTGTGTGTGTGTGTGTGTGTGTGTGTGTGTGTGTGTGTGTGTGTGTGTTTTCTTTTCCAGCTTTTGGCAGGTACCAGCGTAATTATTTGATCCATTAAGTTTAGGTGAGATTTTATTATTATTATTATTATTATTATTATTATTATTATTATTATTATTATTATTATTATTATTATTATTATTACTACTATTATTATTATTATTATTATTATTATTATTATTATTATTATTATTATTATTATTATTATTATTTTTATTATTATTATTATTATTATTATTATTATTATTATTATTATTATTATTATTATTATTATTATTATTATTATTATTATTATTATTATTATTATTATTATTATTATTATTATTATTATTATTATTATTATTCATTGTTACCACCATCATGAACGCTATCACGGGCATTGCACAACACTCATCATATTTCTGCATCTCTTTTTTTTATTCTGTCTTCAGTCATTATAGTTAACTAGTTATCTTCATTTTTTTTAAATTTTTCCTCAATTTTGTTCTATCCTATTTTCTCTACTTATACTTTTTTTTTATACTCCCACCTCCATTTTTCTCTCTTCTCTTCTTCTACCTTCTTCCCTTAAAAAGAAAAAAAAGACTATTTCTGTAATACTCATTTTTACCTTTTCTTTATCAACCTTATCTACCTTTCTTCTCCTTTATTTCACTTGTCCACCTTTCCTCTACTCACTCGTCTTCCCTCACCTTTCCTCACCTCTGCTCACCCGGATTCATGTTTTTTTCAGCCTTGTCACCTAGCCTTCAACTTTCCTTACCTTCCTGTACCTTGCCTCACTTTTCTTCACCTTTCATCACTTTCCTTCCCTTTTCTTCACCTTCCTTTTCTGACAGTTCTCACCTTTTCCTTACATTTACCATGAACCATCCCTAACCTTTTGCACCTCTCCTCATCTGTCTTCACCTTTGCTCAATTTCTTTACCATTTCCGTACCTTTCTGCTTCTTTTCCCATCTTTTCTCGCCTTTGCTTACCTTCCTTACCTTTCCTCACCATTTTCTTACCTGTCATTACCTCTGCAACCTCCGCATACCTCTCCTCACGGTTGCTTCCCTCCTGTGCTGTTCTTCTTCACTCCACTTATTTATTTACATCCCATTCTTTTGCTCACCATTCCACACCTTGCCCCACCTTCCTCCTCACCTGCCTCGCCTCACTCTGTAACTCCTCATTGACTACCAGCTCCTCCTCGACCTGTCGCCGCCGCCCGCACACCAGCTCACCAGGCGCCTGTTTTCCCGCTGCCTTCCCTGTCTGTATCTGTCATCCTGCAGGCGGGGATTTATATTGATTGCACAGTACTTGGGGGTTGCGTCTGTTTCTTGTGTAGTTGTGGATTGTTTAATTGGTGGGGGAAGGAGGGGCAGGAGGATTGTGTGGTGAGGGATGGAAATGGGGTGGTGTATGTAGGGGTGTGTGGGGGGGAATGAGGTATGCATATAAGTAGATACATGTATAGGTATTTTATTTACAGCAGATGAGTCAGTTGAAGTGCATAAAAAAAGGTAACAAATGTTAAAAAAAAAGCCCGCTACTCACTGCTCCTATAAAGAGTTAGAGGAGTGGCCGAAAGATAGGTCAATTTCAGGAGGAGAGGTGTCCTGATATCCTCCTCTTGAAAGAGTTCAAGTCGTAGGCAGGAGGAAATACAGATGAAGGAAGATTGTTCCAGAGTTTACCAGCGTGAGGGATGAAAGATTGAAGATGCTGGTTAACTCTTGCGGAAGGAATATGGACAGTCAAGGGATGAGCTTGAGTAGAAAGTCGTGTGTTGCGAGGCCGTGGGAGGGGGGAGCATGCAATTAGCAAACTCAGAAGAGCAGTCACCATGAAAATATTGATAGAAGATAGAAAGAGAGGCAGCATGGCGGCAAAATTTAAGAGGTAGAAGACTATCAGTAAGAGGAGGAGAGCTGATGAGACGATGAGGCTTAGACTCCACTCTGTCCAAGAGAGCTGTGTGAGTGGAGCCCCCCACACGTGAGATGCATACTCCATACGAGGGCGGACAAGGGGAGAATAACTGGCGGAGACGGTACAGAACGCCCAGACTCGAGGAAGCTGATTTAGTAAGAGAAGAGATACGAAGTTTCCAGTTGAGATTTTGAGTTAAGGATAGACCGAGGATGTTTAGTGTTGAAGAAGGTGACAGCTGAGTGTTGTCAAAGAACAGGGGATAGTTGTTTGGAAGATTGTGTCGAGTGGATAGGTGGAGAAACTGTGTTTTTGAGGCGTTGAAGGACACCAGGTTCTTCTTGCCCTTCTTTAGAGTTCAAGTAGTCAAATAATTTTACATAGTTAGTAGAGTTAGGTGAGAGATAAACAGCACAGATGTATTTAGTAATAGAATGACAATGAAGTCTTATCCAGATGGTGGAAAATTCAGAAGAGTCAAGGTCGGGCACGAGAGCAGTGATGTCGTTGCACGTAGGCGCAACATCCAGCTTTGGATTGAAATTTATGTTAGAGATCGTAGGAGGAAACAGTGTTGAGTTTTCTGTCAGTAGCCTCTGAAACGTGTGTTTCGGTGAGGAAGAGAAGGTGAGTTTTAGAGGAGGAGAGATGTTGAATGAACAGAATGAAAATTAGAACGAAGACCGCGAATGTTGCAGAAATTTATAAGAAAAGGCTCGAAGAGTTATCAAGACACCTCTCAGGTCGGCAGCCAGAAGGGAGTCCTCCTTGGGGAATGTATGGTCCCCCAGGCGGGGACCTGAGGCATGATTATTGAACGCCATTTTGAATTTTGAATTTTGGAAAAAGGTGTGTGTGTGTGTGAATGTAGTGTGGTGTGGATAGAAGAGGATCTGTCTTTAGAGAGCATGCTGAACTACTTCTGGTGTAGATGAGACAATAGGGAAACGGTTAGTAAGGTAATGGGAAGGGTCTTGAGGGCTTCAGCACACTCCTTACTTACCATATATACCTCACTTGGAGTGGCTTGCGACCGTTCGGTAGGTGTCTTCCTACCTACTCCAACTGTGTATGGATAGCTGATTAAATGTGTGATGTGTGATGTGTGTGTGTGTGTGTGTGTGTGTGTAAGGCTTTCACCCTTAGTTCATTTTTCATTCTATTTTATTTCTCGCGTGTGCTTTTAGCTTTCACAAAGTTGTTGTCGTTATTTTCCTTTTCCTTTGTTGTATTTTTGGGGCATAACATTTCGCTCACATTTTTCATGTGATTTATATGTTTGCCTTTCTTTACCTTTTTTTGTGTTTAATTTCGTTTAGGATCATTCTTTGTGTTTGTTTTATATTTGTTTCTCTCTTCTCTATCCTCATATATGATTTTAGCTTTTTGGTGTTTTTACCTTTATTTTTTTTCTTTCAACTTCTGGAACCTTTCGATTCTTTTTATGTATTTTTCTCTACTCCACTTCCTCCTTGCTTTGTGTTCCCCTCCTTGGTGGGTTTTTTTTCTTATCTTTGTGCCCAGCGTCATTCTTTTTATTTACTTTTTTCAGTGTCATGAGTCATTTTTCTTTACATCATCATGCCAGCATCTTTCACTTAATTTTTGTCTTTGGTCATATTTATCTTTATTTTATTCATTTCCTCCTTTACCTTTTTCCTGTTCCAGCATCAGTTTGAAACTTTTTTATGAATTCGTTTTCGCTTTATTTTCTATATATCGACGTGGCAGCATCTTCCTCTAGCTTTTTATGTGTTTACTTTGTTTTCTCCCATCCTTTCTTTTTCTTCATAACCGTTTTATTTACACACCAACAACAGTGTTTTCATCTTTCGTCTTTTTCTCTCTTTTTTTTTTTTACGTAACAGCATCATTCAGTTACTTTTATGTATGTCATTATTTTTCATCTTAATTTTTTTTCTTTAACTTTCTGTAATTCGTTTTGCATGTGATTATTTTTCATCTCCGTTTTTCTTTATTACATTTTGCACTTTTTTTGTCTGTTTTCTTCAGTTTATTTATTTTCATTATCTTCATGTTCAGATTTCTGTCTTCATTTTAACTCCTTTCCTTATTCAACTCGTATTTGTTTTCTGCGCCAGTTTCATCTTATCTTTAGCTCATATCGACGCAGTGTTGGCAGTATTTCCTTTCTTTTTATTCGTCGCTTTGTATCCGATGGTGTGTTCGGCACCTCGTTCCCCAGCACAATAAGACAGCGAGAGGAATATGCATAATCACAACGCCGCGCCCACTTTGCTCGTACAAATATATATTCCAGAAGAGCATTGCCTTGTGAGGGTGCTGGGTGCTGCGTGCAGCCCTTGTGGGCACACACACACACACACACACACACACACACACACACACACACACACACACACACACACACACCTGTACACGTGCCTCCAGGTGTCGCCTCTACCTGGGAGTGTTACTGGCACGGCCGCTGGAATATTATTGTGGCTGTACTGCGCCGTGACGGACGCGACACGACGTCAAGTGGCCGGCGAGGGAGAGCTTGAAATGTGATATATGATATGATATGATGTGGAAAGGCTGCAAGAATATGTGATGAATGATAAGTAAGGTGGGAAGGCAATGGTGGGTGCGGCAACAGAACATGTACTAATGCAGGATTTGACTAAGAGGAAGAGGAGTAGATGATAATGGTTAGTAGATACGAGTACATTGATAGATAAGAGTAAATGATAAGAGTAGGTGCGGCTGTACTGTAGAATGTACCTAAAAACTGGTGGAGTAATTGATATTGGTTGATAAGGTGGTAAAATAATCATAGATGCGCCAAGAGAACACGACTCGGTACTTTTGTTTTACAGTAGAGGAGACAGATCAAGGGTAAAGAAATAAAACAAAAAATATTGACATACAAATCTGTGGAGTCGTCACTCTTGTTACCTTGTTTGTCCTAAAATCAGTTATACGCATGGCGACCCGCCCAAGACGAAAACTAAGTAAAGTTCAGAAAGCACGAAAAGAAGTAATGGAATAGAGGCAGCCATGCAGACTTGAGCGTCGGTCTTTTTAGTCACCAAAGAAAATGCAGAGATAGAAAAAAAACTAAAAAATAAATAAATAAACAAAGATGAAAAAGAAACGGAAGATACGAGAAGAGTGGAGAGAAAATATGTGTGCAAAGTTGAGCGCTTAGTCCTTCAACTTTTTATACTGTCATCGAAGAAAATACAGATATACAGAAAATGCATAAAAACACAGATTAATAAAAACAAATATAAATTAATAAAATACAAAAGGCACAAAAAAGACGCAAAGGAGAGCATAGAGCATATAGTTATGCAGAGTTAAGCGCGCAGTCCTTCAACTTTTTTTTTCTTGCTGTCACCAAAGAATTTTAAAACTCCTCGCCGCCCAGCCTCGTCCAGACTGGCGGGACAGCTCGGCAAGGAGTCACTGGGCGGCGCCTGTCGCGGGGACGTTAGGCGGCCAGTTAGTGTTGAGGCGTGGGAGCCGCGGCGCCGCTGGCCGAGGCGTTACCTGCCTGTTGTGATTCACCTGACTCATTTACCTCCCTTTTCTTACCTGCCCAACGTGTCTCATTTACCTACTTGTCATTCACCTGCCTCATTTACCTGCTCTTTTTGAACTCCCTTTCCTGTCTCCTTTCCTGCCTCATGGTCTGCCCCTTTCTCTTCCCTACCTATCTAATTCACCTTTTTTATATAAACATACAGGTATGTTTACACGCCCAAAGATGCAATGCCGTGTGCTGCCTATTCTAAGGGCATAAATGTTTATACACAAAAACAATATACACATACACTGGGCAGTCTTATGTGTCCATTTCATTGTCAGCGGAGTGGGGAGTGTGCCTTTCCAGCGGTGGGCTACTGTCTCATTACCTGCCCGTTTCTAACTGCCTTACCTGTCTCCTTCCCGTCTTTTCTGCCTCACCTGCCTGATTACTTACCCTACCTCGCTGCCCTACCTGTCTCCTTCGCCTGTCTTATTACCTGCACTTTTCGTTGTGTTTTCATTGCCTTACCTGTCTTCACATCTCTTTACCTGGCCTGGTGTCATAGTTACGTGTAAGGACTAAAAACTTTTCCTATTACCTGTTTTCTTTCCCCTTTTTCCTCCTCTTTAACTGACCTTTTATTATAATTACCTGTAAGGGCCGATAATCAAGCTATGTTCTGCTTAAATAATATTAACCAAAGTTTTGTCGGGTAAAAGTAGGAATAAATTAGCAGGGATATATTAGATGCAAATAAATCATGGCCTCATTAAGCAAAATAGGCCGGCAACATTTATATGCAGGTAATTAATTAAATGAGTGAACTTATTTGCACAATTATTGTTTACGGAAATGTTAAAGTGTATGTGTCTCATTTGTTAACAAACCATTAAATAACACACTGGTCATCAAAGAACAGGTGAAGTAATTAGATGAGGACCTAATGAAGCGTGGCGTTAAGTATATTACTACGGTTCGTCTAAAATGTTAAAAATATAATGTAAGAAAATCTCACTGACAAACCGCTTTTATTATTGCTGTACTGCTCTTACGTTCCTTCCTGTAGTGTTTTTTTCTCCTTCGTGCGTTAGTGCAACACAGCAGGTAAGGATGATCACACAGGTAGGTGATTCAATGAGTTGAATTAACTGCAACATGAAGATGGACCTTGTAATGAAACAGAACACTAAATTTGTCACATATTAGAAATAAGTCGTAAATAAGTAAGGAATTACGAGACAGAAAACAAGTCAGACAAGCAAGGAATAACAGGACAGAGAGCAAGCGAGGGGACGAATGACAGATGAATAACAGACCAGGTGACCTTAATTAATGATGCCTCTTCCTGAAAATGTAACCCTAGATTTTGTTTGGCCGCAATCAAGTATTGGATCATATTCAAGGCGGCGAAATTATACATGATTGCAACTGGTGTCTTGTTATACCCGATGAGCCATTCCCTGCCCTTTCCCTCCTCCACCTCCGCCTCTCTTCCCTTCCCTTCCCTTCCCTTCCCTTCCCTTCCCTTCCCTTCCCTTCATTTCCTTTCCTTTCCCTCCATATTATTCCCTTGCCATCTCTTCCTTTCCTGTCCTCTCCCTCCATTTCCGTCCCTTCCTTTCCCTCCATTTCCTTCCCTTCCTTTCCCTTCCCTTCCCTTCCCTTCCCTTCCTTTCCCTTCCCTTCCCTTTCCTTCCATTCCCTTTCCTTCCTTTCCCTCCATTTCCTTCCCTTCCCTTCCCTTCCCTTCCCTTCCATTGCCTTGCTCTGCCTTGCCTTGCCTTGCCTTCCCGTCCCTTCCTTTCGTTCGCCTTGAAGTCTGAGGCGGGATATCATCAGTGTTATCGTCGTTACATCATTATCTCTTCAATTAACTCGCACTATTATTTTTTTCTATATTTTGATTTACCTGACTTTGTTGTCCTCACATTACTGCTGATTCATAAGCGCCTGGGAGTATATTGGGCATCCTTCTGTGTCATCTTGCATCACATGGCCTCGCTCTTATCACATTCCTACTGATTCGTAAGCGCCTGGGAGTAAAAGGCGAAGTATCATCAACGCCATCACCATCTTCATCTCTTGAAATATAGTGTGCCATTCTTTTATGTCGTCTTAAATTATAGTCTTCGTTCTTATCACATTACTACCATTTTGTATTCGCCTGGGAGTGTGAGGCGAAACATCATCAATGCATCGTCCCTTTTTTAGTCAAACTGCGTTATTCTTTATTTGTATTCGGTTTCACTTCGTTCTTATCACACTGTTATTACACCCTATTCGCCTCGGAGTAATAGGCTAAATATCATCAATGCATCGTCATTCCTTTTGATTGAACTGCATTATTCGTGTTCCTCATCTTTCTTTTTTTCTTCGTTTCCAGAATATTTTTGCTACTTTTTGTTAGCCTTGGAGTGTGAGGGAGAACATCGTCACGGCATGAGGCCACAACGAGGGCGAGATTAAGAGCCTCGCAAGTCCTCGGCCTCTTCACCTCCTCACATCGGGAGCGAGAACTAGAGCCCACCCGTCCTCTCCACCTCCGGTCTTCACCCTCCACCTCGCGTCACAAACTTCAGGCTGACACACTGCAGTCACTTCGAGAGCGAAATCAAGAGCCCACACGTCCCCTCCACCTCCTCGTCCTCTTCCTCGTAGCTCTTCTCTGCGGCACTGGCTTGTGGCAACACGCCCAGGCTGCGCCAAAGGGGAAGACCGACACGCCAGCCCAAGCTCTCGCCCTCTCACGCCGCGCGATGAGGGTGAGGGTCAGGATAACTTAATGCAGACCTCACTCGCGTCGGTCGTCACTGCTCCGTCAGCAGGCAAATCAAGGCCGTAAGGAGCGTATGCACCCATTAGACGCTCGGGGCCCACCATTACCCCGCCCGACGCCGCCTCTCTGGGACTTACATCACGGCGAGGGCCACTCAGCGCCGCCTCAAAGGCCTGGCGATCCGTCGCGATCCGGAGTGTGTCTGGGAACGGCCTGTGGAGAGTGTAGAACGGCTTGTGGGAGGGTGGAGTAGGGGAGTTAAAGGGTTTTGGGGGTAGGTTGGGGTGTTTGGGTGGGTGGGTGGTATTTGGAGGGGTCAAGGATGTTTGGGGGATGGATGTGATGGTGGTGGTGGTGGTGGTGGTGGTGGTGTGTGTGTGTGTGTGATCGGATCAGCTCATAAGGGTTTGGGTGCAGCTTGAGACATTAAGGTGACAGCAAGACTCCTCTAGATTTTGGACGTAAAAACTAAAGACTGCGAGCGCAAGTTTTTTTTTGTGTGTGTGTGTACTCTACATGAGCTCATAAAAGAATACAAACCATGAACACTGGAAGGCAACAGTTACCAGCGGGACGAAGTGAATTTACAAATTGAGACGCGGGAGTTCGTTTTTCGGCTCGACAAATGGCGGCAAACCATGAAACATTTACCAACTTACAACGAGTTTGGGGAAAGAACAAGGACCGGCCAGTAGGGGGGTAGGGGTGGAGGTACCTTTCATTCGTCCGACTCGTGTAGTAAAGATTTAAGAACATGTATTTGAGAGACAAGAGTTTGAGTTTTAGAACAAAACGAGATGCTTTTGCTCAGACCAACTCGCATGAGGATTTATGAACATCCCTTGAGGAACTTCGGAGGATAAGAGGGGGCAAGGGTGGGCACATAGGGTGGGCGAGTTTGGATATGTAGGGTGGCACGGGAGGGTAAGGATGGGTACATAGGGTGGGCAAGGGCTATAGACTATGGAAGGGTGTGCGAGGGTGGGTACAAGGACTGGGCATGTGGGGGTCAAAGGTAGGCAATGGTGGATAAGGGAAGAACAGAGTGGGCATTGAAAGTTAAGCAGGGTGGGCAGGGTAGGCTATGGTGGGCAAGGATGGGGAAAGAAGGGCGGTAACTTCCGTCCTGCATCAAGTCATAAATCTGAGCTTTGGGTTAAAGAGGAGGAGGTTCAAGAGACTCAAGTGTTGCCACTGGATTAGACTAGAGTCCCTTGATAGAGAGAGTACCGACAACCTAAGATTTGGACGCCATTATTGGCCCTGGTATTCGCCGCGCTTTTCAAACGCTCGCACAAGCGCTCTTGTATTTCTGTTTCACAGCCATACGGGTCGTTCACTGAAACTGAGCACACTTGTTTCAGACCTGCACAGTCTCCGCTAACAGCCAGCAGTGAGCCAGCAGCCAACGAGCTCTGGGAAAATAAAAGAAGAGACAGTTTTTGTCTATATCAACAGGGATCGCCAACCCACCTGTACGCCCTTATACTCTACCATAATTTGGTCACCAGCCGTTGTAATGTGCCGTAAGAAGGTGACAGGAGATCATTATTAGCCGTACGATCAGCCACTGGCTCAATATAGGCACTCAGTAACCCACGTAGCCTATGATAACTATAGGCGTGTCACGGCGGGTTGCTGACGACCTTGAGAGGCGGCAGCGCTCAGAGGGTACTGAGAGCCTTCAAACAAGTCTGGTGCTTCTCTTTGAGTGTTGCTGCTGTGATGGATGGATTTAACAATACTTATCGCTGTAAAATATTATCGGCAGCAGTTGGAGAAGTCTTTCTACCTACAAATCCCATCCTCGCGTGACCCTTGCCTGCAGGGAGGACGCTGCCTCCTGAAAGTCGTAAACTCTGCCATGATATACTTGTCATAGGCCACGTGGCAGCAAGGCATTGGTACATTAAAAGTAGCTGAATCCTCTTCCAAAATAAGTAAAATTATGTTTTTAATACCTCAGTTCAAAGTCGGCGCGGTGCTCGAGGGGCCAATAATGGCGCCCAGCAGCCTTATACACAGGACCCCCTATGTCGATACTGTCTCTATCAAGGGACTCTAGATTAGACAGCTTGTGTGTGTGTGTGTGTGTGTGTGTGTGTGTGTGTGTGTGTGTGTGTGTGCGTGTGTGAGCGTGTGTGAGTGTGTGTGTGTGTGTGCCGGGGTACTGAGTTTGAAATGAGAATATACAAACCAAGGGAAGGGAACAGAATGGAAAGGAAGGGAAGGGAAAGGAATGGCAGGGAAGAGAAAGGAAGATGAGGGGCGGGGAGGACTGGGAATACCTCGTCAGGTGTAACAAAAAACTATTTGCAATCCAGGAAAAGAATGTTCTAGTTTAAGCTAACATCATATGATGCAGTGACAGTATTCCTCCTCACACTCGAAGGGGAACAAGAAGTGGTGACAAAATGAAAGCGAAGTAAGAAAAATCAAATATGAATAAGGAAAGGTCCAATTCAGCCAAAGAGGTAACGGCGCAGTGACACTATTCCTTCACGTCCCACACCTTGGAGTAACAATGTGATAATCGTAAACACTGACTCCTCTGCTGTAAAAAAATAAAAATAAAAATGTAAACTCAGCAAGGTCTCGGCACACGCAGAACACCGATTTAGTTCAACACACAAGCCGTTCAGGAGGAATTTATGAGGTGTGTTTACCGCTTAACAGGCTGATGAGTCCCCAGTTGGCGCACGCGTGACACGAGAAACTTGAATGAAAATTGAAGCCTGTTCTATTGGAGCCTGAGAAGAGTTTGAATGTCTTTAGAATATCAATGATTTCCGATTCAGCGTACACGACCTCTCTTTGGCTACTCTTCTCTGCTTCCTATTATAGGAGCAGTACTAACGAGCATTTTTGTTTTTGTTTTATTTATTTAATTTAATTTTTTTTTTTTCATTAAATTTATTTTCTTTATTTTCTATACTGTTAAAAAATGTCAGTTGTCATAACGTTCCTTTTCTTTTTGTTTTGTTGATGAGAACGTAACTAACTTACAGGTGTTTTATTGCCATAACTTCATGCTTCTTCAACCTGTTTGTGTCTTTAGACGAACACATCCCCACTACCCAACACTCTGCTCTTCTAAGTGTTATTTCTGATTCATTACATTCCATCACCCTCACCTTAACACACTTGCTTTCCTTCGCTGTACTAACCCCATACATCTCACAACCTCACAGTGGTGCACGCAAGCTCCTTCTAAACGTTCTACACGTATTTTTTTTTCCTATTCATTTTCCAGGAAGTGTTCATATTAGGTGCTGTTTCAGGCTGTGATTTTCCTTGTTAAACGGAAATTTCCAGGTCACCAGACACCCCGCTCGCTGGCCGTATTCCCAGGGGACCCTTTGTTTCACCCGGGACCCTCTGTCTCACTATGCTCCGCGGAAGGATCAGCCAATATGCCCTCAAATTTGAAACGTTGTTCTAACTGTGGCCTTCCAAGCTCCGCAGTACTTTAGGACAAGTAACGGGCAAGCGAGACTTGCTGTTTCTGCATCAAGGCAGAGCAAGATGAAAGAAAATCAAGCACCTGGAATCCACGATCCACCTGTTAACGCGGGACATGAAATATTTGGCGGAGTTGAGTCACAGCGTGTAGCAGGTGTTCCTGCTCATCTACTCGCGGGGGTACCTCACCCCCCCTTCCTTCCACCCCTGTTTCTCCCCATACAGCAGCCTCCCTTCTCCTGCCTGCCTCCCCCTCCTCGCTAGTGCCTTCTCCCTTCACTTCCCCCTCCTCCTGCATCTCCTCTTCCCTTCCACTCCTCCACCCGCTTCTCTCCTCTTCCCTCTCCCTCTCCTCACCCGCCATCTCCCCACTCCACACCCACCAAACTTCCCTTCCCTTCTGCCGCCGCTGACGCGCATTCATCCACCCCCGCGCCCCTTTCCGCCACCTCTTCCCTCCTTCCGTCTCTTCCTGCTCTTCCTCGCTTTCTCTCTCCTTGTCCTCCCCACATCACCTCCCTCCTCTGCTACCACTCACCTCGCGCCTCCTCCTCCTTCTCCCCCCTGCATCCTCCCTCTCCCTCCTCCCCTGCCTCCCCACCACCTCCGCCACCACCTCAGCCACCTCCTCCTCCCCCTCCCCTTCGACGTCATCCCTTCCTCTCTCTCCTTCTTCCACTCATCGTCCTCCTCCTCCTCCTCCTCCTTCTCCTCCTCCTCCTCCTCCTCCTCCTCCTCCTCTTCCACCTCCCCCTCCTCTTGCTCCTCCTCCTCCTCCTCCCACACTCCTGCTGCCGCCCCTCCCTCTCCTCCTGTAGCGGCTTCCTTCCGTCTACTGACAAAGTTAATAAGAGGAAAGTACTGGTTGGGGACTCTCAAGTCAGGTTCATTGACAGGTACTTTTGTTCAAGGATAAGGAAAATAGGCTTGAGTGTGCTTTCCTGGGCAGGCATCCAGCACGTATCTGACAGAATGGAGGAAATTTTAGCAGGAGGGACACAGCCAATCGTCTTCTGCAGTTACGGTGGTAATGACATCGGTAAGGTGGGTAGCTAAGAGATATTTCGGCGCTTCAGGGAATCGTTTGCTAAAGTGAGGGACTTCGGGGGTGCTGGCTGTTTGTGGGTTTTGCTGAGGAGGGGTTGGGAGAGGATGGCTTTCAGAGCCTTAGCAGTAAACAGCAGGCTGGCGGCCCACTGTAAGCGAAATGGTTGGCTTTTCCTTGACAATTGGGACCTCTTCACAATAAAGGCACCTTGTATGCCAAGGATGGCGTGCACCTGTCACTCCAGGGGTGGAGGTTCTCGCAGACTCCCTCGAGCGATCACTTAGCACCCTACAGGATTTTTAGAGTAGGCGAGGGGAGGGCCTGTCAGTGCATCGCAGACTGGGACTAGGGGGCGCAGGAGAAATCGAAAGGATATAAGAAAGGATGGGCTAACGGCTTATTACACCAACAGTAGGAGTCTCAGGAACAAGATAGATCTACTGAGGGGGAAAGCTTGTGTCGAGAAATTCGACATTATAGCTATCACGGAAACATGGGTGGATACTGCCAACAAAACTTCATGTCTGAGTATGAAATAGATGGTTACCAGATGTTTCACAAAGATAGAAAGGGAAGAAGGGAGGGGTGGCACTTATGTTAAAGACACACTTAAATGTTCCGCTAACAACTCTATTCAAACAATGGCGACTCAGAATCAGTTTGGGTGGACGTCCACAAAGGGAAGGACAACCAATTTAGGGGTTCTTTACAGGCCACCCAACCTCAGCAGGCAGGACACTGATATATTACTACAAGAGGTAGGCAGGGCGAGCAGGAGCAAAATGTCTGCATAATGGGGATTTTAACTATAGGAATATAGTTTGGGAAGGCGTGGTGGGTGATCTAGAGTATGAGGATTTTCTGAAAGTAATACAAGATAATTTTCTCAAGCAGACAGTAACAGAGCCCACCAGGGGTAACAACATTCTATACTTGGTCTTAACTAACACCGAGTATATGATCATGAGCTAGATGTTGGGGAGAATTAGGTGGCAGTGATCACAAAGAAATTAGGTTTAAATTAGACAAGGGTGACCCATGAACTCAACCCGGTGTTGGTGCCTGACTTTAGAAGAGCTGATTATGAGGGGCTCAGAAAACACCTTGAGGAGGTAAATTGGGAAACCTAGGCTGGATGAGGGCCAGATCTCAGGGCTGGAACCGGAAAGACAGGGGAACCATGTAGAAATGACCTACAATAATTTAGTTAGAGAAATTGCAGAGGGTCAGAGACAGCATATCCCTTACCAAGCATCGTAGGAAGGAAAATAACGACCCCAAATGGATGACCTGCAGACTCAAGCATGAAATAGGCTTGAAGAGAGAATTTATAGGAAAATAAAGAACGGAGAGATCCACCTCAGGGTAGGTATGTTGAGCTAGCCAGGTCGCTGAAGAAGAACACCTGCCTTGCAAAAAGAAATTATGAGATTAGGGTAGCTAACGAGGCCAAGAGCGATCCCAAGGGCTTCTTCAAATTGTACAGGACGAAAACAAGGGACAGAATTGGACCGTTGAAAACAAACACGGGCGAGCTCGTTGAGAATGGAGAAGATATGAGCCAAATGATGAATGACTATTTCCTCTCAGTTTTCACGCAGGAAAATCTAACAACCATTCCGGAGAGAGTTCAGATATATGAGGGTGACGAGAACGACAAGTTGAGGGATGTGATCATCACTAGGCAAGTAGTCCAGGATGAGATTGGTAGGTTGAAGAAAACAAATCGCCGGGCCCAGACGAAGTATTCCTAAGGGTTCTGAAAGAGTGCAAGGAAGTCCTTAGTGGCCCTCTTGCCGATATCTTTAAAATGTCGGTAAATTCTGGGTATGTGCCCAATCAATGGAAAGTAGCTAATGTGACGCCGATTTTCAAAAGGAGACAAGTCAGCCACCTCAAACTATCGCCCAATTAGCTTAACATCAGTTGTGGGAAAGATGTTAGAGTCGATTATAGCCAGGAGCATTCGGGACCATCTAGAAAAGCATAATTTAATTCATGACTCACAACATGGGTTCACAAAGGTAGGTCTTGCCTTACTAACCTGTTGTCCTTCTACACTAAAGTAATCGAGGCGGTTGACAGAGATGAAACTATGAGATAGTATATCTAGATGTCAGTAAAGCGTTCGACAAAGTCCCTCATCACCGGCTATTACTAAAATTACAGGCTCACGGCGTAGATGGGAAAGTTTTGAGCTGGATCAGGGCGTGGCTTAGTGGTAGGAAGCAGAGAGTGCAAATCAATGGTAGGAAATCTGAATGGGGCAGTGTTACGAGGAGTCCCACTGGGGTCGGTGCTGGTTCCTCTGCTTTTTATTATTTACATCAATGACTTGGACTCTGGATTAAGTAGCGATGTCAGTTAGTTCGGAGATTATACCAATATCGGTAGAGTAATACAATAAGACAGCGACGCTACTGTTCTCCAGGATGAGCTTGACAGACTATATGATTGGGCGAGGAAGTGCAGATGGAATTCAATGTCGGAAGTGTAGCATTTTGAGTGTAGGTAGGAATAACCCCACACAATTACTTCCTTAAATGACACTCCTCTCAGCAGGTCTGGGGAGAGAGACTTAGAGTCCTAGTGAGCGCTGACCTCCGTCCTAGGGCTCAATGCATTCAGGCTAAAAATCGGGCAAACAGAGTACTAGGTTTCATCTCAAGGAGCGTGAGCAATAGGAGCGCTAGTTATCCTCAAACTTTACTTAGCACTAGTTCGACCTCATCTCGATTATGCAGTTCAGTTCTGGTCCCCCTATTATAGAATGGATATCAAGATGTTAGAATCTGTACAGAGGAGGATGACGAAGATGATTCAGGGAGTGAGGAACTTGCCTTATGAAGACAGGCTAAAGCAGTTAAATCTACACTCTAGAAAGGCGAAGGGTGCGAGGAGACTTGATCGAAGTTTATAAATGGATGAAGGGATTTAATAAGATGTCAATAAAATTTTGAGAGTGAAAGAGCCAGGTAGGACGCGTGGCAATGGTTTTAAGTTAGACAAATTCAGATTCAACAAAGACATAGGCAAGAATTGGTTCACTAATAGAGTGGTGGACGAATGGAACAGGCTTGGGAGCCATGTTGTGGGTGCCAATACCATAGATACATTCAAGAAGAGGTTAGATAAAGCCATGGATGGTGAGGTAAGGTGGGGTTGAGTGTACAGGAGCTGCCTTGTATAGGCCAACCGGCCTCTTGCAGACTCCTTACGTTCTTATGTTCTTATGTTCTTATCTAACCCCACCATTTAGGAGTTGCTAAGTCAACTCCCTTACTTTGCTTTTTTTTTTTTTTTTTTTTTTTTTTTTATTAACACAACCCTACTTGTCAAACCTCATCCATACAGGTGGATTATTATCTCAAACTCTCACTTTTATTTTTCATGTTTTTTGCTCAGTTGAACACAACCACACCTCTGTAGCCTCTTGTATACAGGTGTGTAATCAAGTCAAACTCCATATGTTTGTTACCTGCTTGTTGCCTTAATTAATAACACAACCAACACAGCTCCATCCATTCAGGTGTGATATTACATAAGAACCCCCCCCCCCCCACACACACACACACACACAAACACACACTTGTTTTGCCTGCACGTAAATTCATTGCTAATAAAAAAACACCAAATGTTGAACCTTATCCGTGATTATCTCTTTCAGGTGTTTGTGTTATTAACTAAGAATTCCCCACTTCCTTTATGACCACTTAACATTGTTGTCACGCAGAAAATAGCTACCTCGCCTGTCCCATCTCATCCATGAGTAACCCATCCAGGTGTCCTGGGGAAAGCCAGCAGAACCTCTTATGTATTGTAAGACCCTGACACCACCTTCACCCACTATCACCACCACCACCACCGCCACCACCACGCCCAGAGATTTTCAACGCATTAACATTCAGTCTTCACTTCCTGTGCCTGCCAACTGTTTAATTGTCCGAAAACATCACCTGGCGCCGGGACGAGAACTGTGGCTGTGTTTGCTTTAAGAGGGATAGTTAAGTAGAAGGAAGAGGAGGAGGACGAGGAGGAGCAGGAGTATACCCATAAACAATTCTGCCTTAGCAACGGGAACAGAGGAACACAAAGAGGCGGTGAAATATTAAGGGAACATCACCACTTTATTCCCACCCAAAGTGTTGCGTTAGTGTTATGATCGTGTGTGTTGCGGTGAAGTCACTAACCACTGACACCACCACTAACACTTCTCCTTTGGCTGATACTTTCTTCCTCCTTTTTAATCTAACCTTGTTCTCTCTCCCTTCCTCTCTCCTTCCCTTACTCTTATCATCTTTCCTCCTCTTTCTTCCTCTTATCCTCCACTGTATGTCCTGCCTTACCTCTCCCTTTCCCTCTCCGCTTTCCTCCTCTCTTCCCCTCTCCTCTCTTACCTCCTCTCTTGCCTCCCTCTATCCTTGACTGGAAAGGTGACACACAGGTGTTATGGAGAGGGAGGAGGGGGAGGGTGTCGTCTGGATGCTTTACCAACACTAGAAGGGTCTTTATACTGTCAGGACAAAAGAGGTGTTATGAAAGCAGTAACACTCGCTTTTAGACGCTAACACCGCTCTCATCGCTGAAGTGTTACCGCTGCCACCACTGCCACCACCAGGGTCTCTCATCACTATCATCACTAACCTCATCTTCATCACCAATAACCTTCAAACCGTCACTATTACAACATACATACTATCACGCACCATCGTCTTCGTCTTTTTTTTTTCCGCGTCACACACACTCGTTGGAAGAAAAAGGAATAGGAAAGTGGAAGGAGCAGGAGGAGCAGGGAAGGAGGAGCATGAAGGGGAGAAGAATGAAGGTGAAAGGAGGAGGAGAAGGGAAGCAGGGTGCGAGGAGGAGGAGGAGGAGGAGGAGGGGAAGGAACACACTGCACGCACGCCGTCATCTTTCGTAATGCGCTGCAAGCGCCATCATACATTTCCCTCGCCAACTCTTGTCACGGACTTGGCCTTTCTCTCCTCGCACCGCCTCGCGCGCCGCTCCAGGCCCGCTGAAGGGCCTCCCGCGGCCCAACGAGCCCGTCCATCGCCGCCACGGCCTCCCTCACGCCCGTCCCCGAAGAAAACGAGGTGCGCCAGGTTTACCTCACGCTGGTTTGTCAAGGTCACAGTCGGCCAAGCGAACGCAGTCTCCAGTGTTTAAGCTTGTCAAGGGAAAGAAAACGACACACGAAGTTCTTTTCCTTCACTCATAGTAGTTTAATGTTGTGGCTCATAAACCTCACGTTGGTTTAAGAAGTCAAGGTCATACACACAGCCAAGCGACCTCAGCCTCCCATAAGCTTGTTGGGGGAATGAAAACGACACCACGTTCTTTTCCTCTACTCATTGGTTTTAAGTTAATTGCTCATAATTCTTACGTTGTTTAAGTCAAGGTCACACTCACATCCAAACAACCTCAACTCCACTTAGGCTGGTCGGGGGAAAAAATGTCACACCAAGTTAGTTTCCTTTACTTTCTTTCTCAGTCTGGTTTTAATGAAGTAAGTGTTGTTCGTTTAGGAGGTCAAGGTCACTCTCAGCCAAGCGGCCTCAGCCTCCCTCGCTTGTTGGGGCAAGAAAACGACACACCAAGTTCGTTTCCTTCACTCGCACTGATTTAATAATGAGGAGTCAGTGGCTCATAATCGTCACGTTTGTCTGAGAAGTCAAGGTCACACACATTCAGGCGACGTCAGACATGTCGGGGGAAGAAAATGTCACACCAAGTTAGTTTCCTTCACTCACACTGGTTTGAAAGAGGTCAGTGTCTCGTAGCCAGACCAGAAGCATATTTTGTTTTGTTTCTTGTACGCTTGTTTTAAAAGTCCTCAGTCTTTCTCTTTGCTTTACACTTTTGACTGTCCGTAGAAACCATGAAAGAGAAGGAATCAAACAGAACGAAAAGGGGAAGGGAGGTTTTTTTTTTATATTATAAAGGAAGGGAAGGGAAAAAAGGGGATGAGAAGGAAAGGAATGTAAATTGACGGAAGGATTGTGACAGGAAGGATTAGGAAGGGGACGGGGAAGGAAACGAGGAATAGTGGAGAAGGAAACCGAGGTAGTGGGAAGGGGATGAGGGAGGGAGGAATTAAAAAAAATAGTTTGATGTCCGACCTCGTACAGTGATCTTGGCGATTGTCTTTGCTCGTCTCAACATAATTCGCTTTGTGACGTCTTTTCCTTACTCAGGGTAACTTACTGATCATCCATGTATTGGCTTATAATGACGCGCAGTACTGTTTTGAAGAAAAAATAAAACGTGCGGGGTCGTGGTGCTCGAGCAGCCCCGCGCGTCGCTCAGGGATCCGGCAAGGTTCGAAGTGACTCGCCAGGTGCTGTTCACTCTCAAGGCAGACTGAATTAATGTTATTTATTTATATAGTTTCTTTAAGTTTAAGATAAGTTCCGACTCCCTGGGGCAGGTGTGTGTACAGTGGTGGATTTTATGACTTAATGATTGGTAACAATAGTTGGTAAAGCCTCGCGCCTCGCAGTAACGTCTGGTCAGCAGGTAACCACTCAGCCTAGCCTCGCCCCGCCGCCCGCCACGCAGCCGTCGCGTCTGCGCACACCGTCACGGCGACGTTGAGCTGTCTCGCTGATTTACCTGATACCCTGCTTCTAATAACAATCCCATCATCTATTCTTATTCATATTTTATTCAGTTTTACATAATGTCTCGTTTTATACTGTATTTATTATGTTGATCCATGTAGCGGGAAGGGGAGGTGGCATTTGTTTAGTCAAGTTAACCAGATAACGCGAGCGTTTTCTATCACAAAGCATCACGTCACCCCGCCTTGTTGATTCCCTCCGCTCTCCACTGTCTCCACTCTCCAGTGACCAGTCAATCAGCCAAGTGTGTGCGTGTGTCTGTGTGTCCGTGTTTGTCTGCGGCGAGTAATTTGCGGCAAGGATGGAGCGGCGAGTGTCGGCGGTGTGAGGTAAGCCAGCCAATTAGCGTCATGACAGAGCCATCAGCGTCACGAGCTGCTTGGCGGCGTGTAATTTGTGGAGCCAAGCGATTAAGTGTTCGGGGAAGTACCGCCAGGCTGAAGGGTCGCTGGGACACTGTAGCCCGTGTGTCAGGGTCCGCCTCCCTTGTGGGTGACAGATACATACTATTAAGACGAGCAAGGGGCGAGTGGTATCAAGTCATCATATTAATTAATTACAAAACATTAAGATTCCATTATGTATGTTCAGGGTCAGGCGCTCCACTCTGCACCGGTAAGGCTTTGGAGTCATCGTTATTTACCGTTTAAAAGATACATACGTTTACGATTAAGCAAAGGCGGAGGATATGAAGGAAGAAACATTGAAATTAAGGTACAATATAATGAATTAAGTTGTCATCACATAAACATTAATCATGATATCGTTTATAATAAGGTGTAGTGGAAAATAGAGAGAAAATATTAAATTAAATAAATAAAAGCTACATCCCTTGATTATGACAACCACTAGGGTAGTGATGGTATGTGGTAGCGTGGTAGTTGTCGAGCGCTGGTCCCGGATGTTAAGGCCTCAGGACAAGTGAACACTCGTTTCGAAGTTTGTGACCAGAAGGGCGTTACTTGTGTGGTTAATTATGGAGGGTGGGAGGATTTCCGTGGGAACCACTTTTGAGACAGCATTAAGAAACTGGATGGTGATAATGTACTATGGAGGGGATGTGTGTATGGTTCAGTAATTTCCAATGAGCAGCAAAACAGGCTCCAATTGATAACACTCAGTAAGGTTATATATAAATATGTATTTGGTTTACTTTAAAGGTTAGCGGAGTGCTAATAAAAATATGAAAAAAAAAATGAATGACCGACAGGCTGTAAGCCTCTAAGCTAGCTAACTACCGGCACAAGGGAGATTTGGGGAATACACAGAATGCTTAGCTCAGAAGTTGGTGGATGCGGTGGTGGAGGCGCGGGCGTGTGTGTCGGGCGCGGCAGAGGACGTCCACGTTGGGAATGGGCGGTCCTGTGCTGGACAGACGGGCGCCGCTTGTTGTAGAGATCGAGCGACTCTGGTGGTATGAAGAGGCGGCCGACCTATCATGTAGGGAGCAGCTTCGGGCAGTGGTATTTCGGCCCCCAGGACAGTCGAGGGCAGGTTACCCCGCCACAAGTTCCCATCCTGTAGTCCGTCTCACCCTGCAGGCCGTGGGTGGTTTTTCGGGGGCTGAGGAGAGGTGGACACCGCCTCAACTCCAACTCCAACTCTGCTGCCTTTCCTTGCTAGGGCTGCTGCACGTCTCCTGTTAGCCCGCCTCACACAGCAGGCCGGGCGGTGTGTGCGTCCTCCAAGCTTCTGGCTTTCTGCAGTGGTGCTTGCCTCCTCAAGCTCACCCTGCTTCGTCTCTTCCTCCTCACTGACTCGTGGGTCTCCTTGCCCTCGCCTTCTCGCCTCTGCTCCTCGCTAAGCTCCTCCCCCTTCTTCACCTGACTCCCTCTCGGCATTACAATCAAACCCTACCTAACTAACTAGTTATTGGTTTCTTGGAGGGGTTCGAGGTTCTGAGATGAGGATTTCAGTAACTCGTTCATATATTCGCTCATTCGCTCGCCGTGTTATTTTCTCATAACCTTTTACACACTTACATTCCTCAGCTACCCATTCACTCTTTCACTCATTCACTCTCCCACTCGCTCACACTTACTCACTCTGTCACTCACCGACTTACTCACATTCTCTCGTTCATTCACATTCGGACCGTTACAAAGGTGTATAGTAATAGGGTGTCAACTTGTACAAAATAAGGTATAGTATAGTAATTCACGTGTCATCATTTAAAAAAGAAAAGGAGTAAAGTGCGTAACGGTAATTTGTAAACTATCCCAACAAATAACAAGTTCTTCTATACGACCTGAAGCATCTCGAGACGCCTCGCAAACCTGAACTGATTCGTTTTGAGGCACCGTCACCTGGTTTTGCGATATGCAGCTTTTTTATACGTTTGTTACATTATAAAGAAAATATGCCAAGAAAAAGTTTGAAGCGAAGTCTGTTCATTTCATGGAAGGCGACAAGCACTTCAGAAACTGTCGTTGGTTTGGTCTCGCCTCGACGCCTCGTAGTGAGGGAGTGTGTGTAACACGGCCGCGAGTCATCGTTATGTTAACTTGAAACACTGTGGCCGTTACAATATTTAGGAAATCTTGATATATTTGTTTCTGAAGAAAAAAAAAAACTAATTAGATAACATTTTAAGGGAACGTCAGCCATGTCAGTCTTCCTGCCACGCACCAAAGAGACACCTTCGTGAACCCCTGGACGCCTCGGCACAAAGGCGAGACGCACACACATAAAGGTTAACTTACTCATCTCTGCAACGTTTTGTCACACCAGTCAGTCTGAACCTCACTGGAACATTTTAGGTAAACTCTGGACGCCTTGATCCGAAGATACTCAGTTTCAGTCTACATTTAATCCCCAAAAGTGACTCAAATAACCTTTTAGAGTTAATCTTACTTAACACAACAGCTAATACGTTATAAAACGTCTTCATCCGAAGACCAAGTATGTCAGTCTACGTTTAAATATCAAAATACCTTAGATAGCCCTTTTAAAGTAAGTCATACCAGTGAGTAACACTAGCGGACTTTTTGTTTCCTTTTCTTTTTACTCATGAGCTAGCCTTCTTTTCCTTAAAGAAAAAGTAGCAAAAAAGAAAAAAAAAATCCCAGGACGTCTTGACCTGGACACACACGGACGCGGAACCCAAATACAGTTCATCTTGAAACAAACACAGCGTCCAGGCCTTCAGTGGCCCGGGGAGCGAGCGAGGGAGAAACAGATCAAGGCGGGATACCGAAGGGTCGTGTCGCGCATTGGTCACCGCTCGGCGGAGTAGAAGGAAGGAACATTCGGCTAATCAAAGCCTGGCCGCGGCCTGCCATGCCTCGCGACGGCTGACTTGGCCGGGAAAGTTAGTCGCCGCCGCGCTGAAACACTCCATCATGGGATGGAATCCTGGCCTGCCTACCGCGCCTCCTCCGCCTCCTCCTCCATCTATTCCTCATGCTATTCCTTCTCCCTCCTCCTCTCCTACTATAATGCTACTTCTCTTCCTCCTCCTGTTCTTATCAGTCTTTCTTCTCCTCTATCCCCAATCATGATACTGCGTCTGTTCCTCCTCCTCCTCCTCCGCCTCCTTCTCCTCCTATGTCACGCCCTAGAGACAGATGGAGACGCAAAGCGAGATAAAAGTAAAGAGAGAGAGAGTGTGCGTGTGTGTGTGTGTGTGTGTGTGTGTGTGTGTGTGTGTGTGTGTGTGTGTGTGTGTTAACAGGGATGCAGGTCTCTCAATTTTCTTCATATTATTTGTTTCTAAATACACCCTGCCTCATTTTGTCCCTCCATTTCTTCTCTCTCTCCTCCTCAACCTACTTCAGGAACAAAACACTCACTAATTGTCTCCCTCATCCCGGTCATTCCTCCTCCCTCCTCTCCTCAAACCCTCTCTCCTCACCTCCCGCAACAACCGACTCTCCTCCCTCCCTCCCTTCCACTCCCTGACTTGTCTATATTTTTCTCCATCTGCAATTCGTGACGAGTAGTTTTTCGCGAAATTTTAGTTTTCATTAATATAAGTGAACCTGCGGTGCGGTGCGATATTTTGTTTTTGTTTATTTCATTGGAGATCAGATTTACAGACAAATGCACGCGCGCGCGCGCGCACAAACACACACACACACACACAAACACACACACACACACACACACACACACACACACACACACACACACACTAACACACACACACACAAACACACACAAACGTCCGCACACCATTCTCCCTTATGTCTCATCATCATTTGTTCTTGCTCTTCATTTTTTTTTTTATTCTTCCTTTTCCCATTTTTACCGTTCATTGCTTTTTCTTCCATTCTCTTCATTTCTTCCTTCCTCACCCTTGGCACCCTTTCCTACTCATCCTATTTCCTTCACCCTTTTCCCCTCACTTTTCTTCACCCTTTTCCCTTCGCACTCTCCTCTTCCCCTCCTCTTCTCCATCACTTTCCTCTCTTTATCTTTCAATTACTAGGCGAGAAAGGGGTGTGTCTATCGGCCGGTGAGCGGAGGGGGAGGAGGAGGAGGAGGGGGAGGTGGTGGTGGTGGTGGAATATTGAGGGTAGGAGTTTGAAGGTAGCAGAAGTGATAGTTAAGATACTTATGGAAGTACATAAGAACATAAAAACGTAAGAAGTCTGCAAGAGGCCGGTTTGCCTAAACAAGGCAGCTCCTGTACACTCAACCCCACCTTACCTCACCATCCATGGCTTTATCTAACCTCTTCTTGAATGTATCTACGGTATTGGCACCCACAACATGGCTCCCAAGCCTGTTCCATTCGTCCACCACTCTATTGGTGAACCAATTCTTGCCTATGTCTTTGTTAAATCTGAATTTGTCTAACTTAAAACCATTGCTACGCGTCCTACCTGGCTCTTTTACTATCAAAATCTTATTGACATCTCCTTTATTAAAGCCCTTCATCCATTTATAGACTTCGATCAAGTCTCCTCGCAACCTTCGCCTTTCTAGAGAGTGTAGATTTAACTGCTTCAGCCTGTCTTCATAAGGCAAGTTTCTCACCCCCTGAATCATCTTTGTCATCCTCCTCTGTACAGATTCTAACATCTTGATATCCATTCTACTATAGTAGGGGGACCAGAACTGAACTGCATAATCGAGATGAGGTCTAACTAGTGCTAAGTAAAGTTTGAGAATGACTTCAGCGCTTGCTTACGCTCCTTGAGATGAAACCAAGTACTCTGTTTGCCTGATTTTAGCCTGAATGCATTTAGCCCTAGTAAGGTCAGCGCTCACTAGACTCCAAAGTCTCTCACGCCCAGACCGGCTTAGAGGAGTGTCATTTAATCAGTAATTGTGTAAGGGGTTATTCCTAACCTACACTCAGAATGCTACACTTCCCGACATTGAATTCCATCTGCCACTTCCCCACCCAATCATATAGTCTGTCAAGCTCATCCTGGAGAACGCTAGCGTCCCTGTCTGATTGGATTACTCTACCGATCTTGGTATCATCTGCGAACTTACTGACATCACTACTAATTCCTGTGTCCAAGTCATTGATGTAAATGATAAAAAGCAGAGGCCCCAGCACCGACCCTTGTGGCACTCCACTTGTAACACCGCCCCATTCAGATTTTTTACCACGCTTTTTCTCTTTTCTTTCCCTTTCTTTCATTTTCATTTTCTTACATCATCCCTTTCCCTTTCTATTCGGACATTACTCCTCCCCCTCTTCCTCACCCTTCCTCCTCTCCGCCCCTCCTCTTCCTCACCCATCCCCTTCCTCATCTCCTCACCCCCTCATCCTCTCCCTTCCCCTTCCTCTTCTCCCCCCCCCCCTCCTCCTCTCCCCCTTTCTCCCTTCCTCACCCCTCTTCCTCTTCCAACACCTTCCTCATCCCCTCTTGCCCCTTCATTCTCCCCCCTCGCCTTCATCCTCCCCCCTCGCCCTCCCCCTCCCCGGCTCAGCCAATCGGATCACCGCCTCAACAGCCTCATCAAACAAGCGATCGGATAATCAAGAGTTGATTCGGTAATTTCACGTAATCGCTTAATTGAAAAAAAAGAGAAATTAAAATAAAAAAAATGTTATGAAAAAAATGGCCTGCATTGTTAATCGGCATAGTTTATTGGTAGTATACTATTTTTCTTTATTCGTTTATACTTTTTTTCGTTATAGATGTTTTGTCTTCGTTATTCATTTTTCGTTAATCTCAGTAATTGGACGAGGTGGTTGAGGGGAGGAAGGAAGGAGGAAGGAAAGGAAGGAAGGGAAGGGAAGGAAAGAGAAGTGAAGGGGAAGTGAAGAGGCGAAGGGGAAGAGGAGTAAGGGGAAATGGGAGGACCTAGAGGAGGGCGGTGCTTAGGTAAGATGAAGTGAAATGAGAAGAAAATAGGAGAATGTTAAGGGAAAGAAAGTGGTAGAAAGAATAGCCGTGAAGAAGTGACTGGGGAAGAGAAGTGAGGAAAGGGAAAGGAAGGAATGGGAAGGAAAGAAGAATGAGAAGTAGAAACAGTACGCGACAGAGAGAAAAAGCAGAGAAGTGAGGGAACCGTCTAATCAGCTCCCCCTCCCCTCCCCTTCGTGTTTTTGTAGTCGCCTCCTGTTGGCTGATTGGCGGACAGTAGACGGTGACGACCAACGGCGGGGCGGCTCTCAAGACACCTGACTTCACCGAGGGAGATTAATATAGATTTACGTAGATCAAACCACACAGACCCCAAGGTCCAGACTAGGTGGTCTGTCTTTAAACCTAAGTGATTCTACATTAATGAGATAGCTCCAAAACGTTGCATTTCTACTCTAGTTAATATTAAGTTGAAGGAAGTGACGGTCGATCTTGTTTTTGAAGGAGTCAATCGTGTTACACTGGACCACTGACGGTGGAGCTAATTCCATTCTCGCACTTCAACGTTGGTGAAGAAAATTTTGCAGTCTGAATTTACTTGTCTACGTTTGAGTTTTACGCCATTGTTCCTCGTACGCAAAGTGTCATCGATCATAAACAATTTGGTTCTGTCTACATTCGTTAAACCATTAAGTATTTTAAAACATTTGATCAGTTTTCCTCGGAGGTGACGTTTCTCAAGAGAGAACATGTTAAGGATGGAAAGCCTTTCTTCGTAGGATTTGTTGCGCAATGAAGGATCATTTTGTTGCCCGACGCTGAACACCTTCTAATTTAGCAATGTCCCTTGATGGTCGGGAGACCAAAACTGTACCGCATATTCCAAGTGGGGTCTGACTAAACTATTGTAGAGCGGAAGTATTCCATCTTTATTCTTGAATAAAAAGTTTATCTTAATGAAGAGAGAGAGAGAGAGAGAGAGAGAGAGAGAGAGAGAGAGAGAGAGAGAGAGAGAGAGAGAGAGAGAGAGAGAGAGAGAGAGAGAGAGAGAGAGAGAGGAACAAATAATATCCAAACAACTCCTTCCTTTATTTAGCCTTCACATATTCGCCTTTCTGTTCCTCTGATCTGACATTCTGAGCTAAAAAATATATATATAATGTAACTGAGTCTCCTTTACCATTTGTTTGACTAGCCCAAGATTACCGTGTGTGTGTGTGTGTGTGTGTGTGTGTGTGTGTGTGTGTGTGTGTGTGTGTGTTTTTCCTCTAGCATAAAGGACTATATATTCACTTCTAAAGGTTTATTTTTATTCTGGCAACACTGCTAACATACGGTAAAGGTAATATTAGTTCAGTAGAAGCTTGAAAACACTAATAATATAATCTTTTCCATATATGTTTGTACTGAAAACACACACACACACACACACACACACACACACACACACACACACACACCTCAACACTTCCTTCACATCGCTTCAACTCGCAACACACTGGAATTTCTTGTGTGACGCTGGCAACACAGAGTACATAAAGCGAGGGTGTTTGTTCTTCAATTAACCTTCCAGCCTCACTTCTCCTTTCTTCTTTCCTTCCTCTTATTTCTTAGTTCTCTTCTTTCTAAATTGCTCTCTTCCTTTCTTCGTCCCTTATCCTTTTCCTTAGCTGTTTTCTTCCTTTCTCTTCATGCTGGGTTTCTTCTTTCCTACCTTCCCTTCTCTTCTTCCTTAGTTACATCAATCTTTCCTTCCTTCCTTCCTCCCTTTCTTCTCATATATACTCTTCCCTTTTCCTTCCTTTCTCTCTTCTTTGCCTCCTTTCCTTGGTTTCTTTATTTTTCCATATATGCATTCTCTATGTATTGCTTTATTTCTTTTCGTGTTCTTATCCCTTTCTTTCGTTTCTTTGTTTCTCCTTTCACTTGTTATCGCTTTTTTTTTACATTTCTCATTCTTTATTCCCATTTTTGTTGCCTATTCCTTTCTTTCCTTTCCAGTGCCTTACTATTCCTCATCTCTTCCTCTTTCACTTTCTTTGTTTTATTTTTTTATTTTTTTATTGTTTTACTTCCTTACATTCTTTTCCTTCCCTTTTTTTCCTTCTTTACCTGCGTTATTTCGCTCCCTTTCTTTCCTCATGCTCTTCCTTCATGCTTACTTCCTTTTTTTCATCCTTTTCCCCTCATCCCTCCCTCTCATCCATCATTCATTGTTTTTTTCTTTCCTATCTTCCTTCTTTACCTCCTTCCTTTCTCCTCCTTTCTACTTCCATCTTTTCCTTCATCCTTCCTTCCCTCCTTCCTCCTTCCTTCCTCCTTTCCCACCACCCTTCCTTCCTCCTCCCTTTCCTCGTATGATACACAAGGCAATTTCAGGTTTTCACAGATTCACTCCCTGAAGTAACACTCGATTTCCGGAAGTTTTGCAGTGTTGTTGCCTCCTCCTCCTCCTCCTCCTCCTCCTCTTCCTTTCCCTTCTCGCAACACAAAATTGGCGCACGATCAACAACAGTTTGTCTTGAATTTCCAGGTGTATCTTTCTTCGTGTTTTTCTTTTGTTTTTTTGTTTTTTACTTTAAATTTTGGTGTGTGTGTGTGTGTGTGTGTGTGTGTGTGTGTGTGTGTGTGTGTGTGTGTGTGTGTGTGTGTGTCTGTGTGTGTCTGTGTGTGTGTGTGTGTGTGTGTGTGTGTGTGTGTGTGTGTGTGTGTGTGTGTGTGTGTGTGTGTGTATGTATGTGTGTGTGTGTTTGTGTTTGTGCATTGTCTGACTGATTGTCTGCCTCTTGCATTTGCCTTTTAGTTCGTGTGTCAGAGAGAGAGAGAGAGAGAGAGAGAGAGAGAGAGAGAGAGAGAGAGAGAGAGAGAGAGAGAGAGAGAGAGAGAGAGAGAGAGAGAGAGAGGGGTAAAAAGGAAGATTGAAAAGAAAGAAAAGATATAGAAAGAAAAAGAAAGTAAGAAAGAGAAAGAAAGAATGAAAGAAAGGAGAAAGATGGAAAAAGAGAGAAGGAAAGAAAGAAAGAAAAAATAAAGGATGGGCAGAGAGAGACAAAGACAGAGAATGATAGTAACGAAAAAAACAGCACACACCCAAGAGCGTACTCCTTCCACCCAAAAAAAATAAAAATAATAATAATAACTCGCCTCCCGGTGTTTCCTTAAAGTGTTGATCCGGTGTGTTCCGCCACGCTGACCCTGGTTGACCAAAAGTGCAGGGGGAGGGGGGTAAGGGAGGGTAGGAAAAGGGAAGGGAGTGGAGGGAGGCAAGGGTAGAGTCACTTGGGGAAGAGGTAGAGGTAGGGAAGGGAAGGAGTGGAGGTTAGCATAAGGGCGTACTTCTGTGTTCACTGCGGCAGCGTGTTGGGGAGTGAAAGTGGAGACAGGAATGAAGAGCAGCGAGGCGGCGGGGCTGAGGAGAGTGAAAATATATGGGGAAAAGAAAAAAAATGAATATATACACTGGAGAATTATTTAGGTGTAGAAAGTATATGAGAAAGTAGTTTTAAGAGAAGGTAATATATATTGCTTACTCAATTTCGGAGTAGATGACAGTAGAAAACACTTATAAAGAGGCAGGAATAGGTGCAGCGAGGTGGTAGGACTGCCTAGAGTGGAAAATATAAGTAAGATGAGTAAAAAAGGGCCTGTGAACCTACGTGAAATAGGATATAGGTTGCATCAAAACACTTATAAGAAAAGGTGATATAAATAGCATGCTTATAGGAAGTAAACAGCATTTGAACAGATTTAAGAGAAGGGAATGAAAAGCTGGAAGGTAGTGAGGTTGAAAAGAGTGAAAAATATAAATAACAGAAAAGTAAAAAAAATGAAGTTGGGGCTTGATTAGCAAAGGCGAATTTTCGCCGTCAACATTTGTTGAGGAGACGTCACGAATACGTCACAAGTTGCTTCCGTGTTGCATGAAGCCGTTTTATGGTCAACTTGTGGTCAACATCTGTTGAGAAAATGTTGCTCCGGGACCAACCTGGAAAGAGCCTATGTTGAGAGGCGCCACCGTCGCAACTTGTGACGTCAGATATAAACAACAGCTCGGTCAGAAGGTGGGACATCACAGACATGCCTCCATATTATGTGTCGTAACTTAACTCATACATTAGATAGGACATTTTGGCTAACACCGTTAGACGCAGCAGTGATTGGAGAACTCGAATATGTTTGTGAAAACTCAATAAAACAGAAACTAAATAAATAGTGACGAGTTGAAGTTAAATAATTTATCCGTAAAGTTTATAACACATTTTACATATAGCTATCATTTGCAGCGGCTATGAAATAAAGACTAAAATAAACCATTCCATCTTGTAGAGAAAAGCCTCCTGAACACGATGGTGTATACAGATTTTTCATAAAACCATAAAGAGTGGTCGCGTTGCCATGACAAACCTCGCCTCGCCTCGTTGTGTGGCCACTGGCCAGAGGCAACAGGCAGCAACGGGTGCGTTCTGCCGAGGTCGCTGATGGTGGCCAACACCATACCAACAGGATGTTGATACAGTGTTGACGGCGAAAATTCGCCTCAAGTAAGTGACATTAATCCAGTTATACGAGAAGTTAAAATATACTGCCTACCTTAACAATAAAAAAAAAAAACTATATGAATAAAGAGCTATAAGAGAAAAATGTAAATAGCCTACTCAGAAGCTTAGCAAAAGACGTGGATGTTGTTCTCGATCAGCAATTTGTCCAGCAACTCCATGGAACTATAGATATACAATTATACTCTTTATACTCCTAGAGAAATATACGCTAAGGGAGCCTGTAGAAATGGTAAACAGATAATTATAAGCTACGATAGCTTAACGAAGTGATAAACTAAAGGAGAGAGAGAGAGAGAGAGAGAGAGAGAGAGAGAGAGAGAGAGAGAGAGAGAGAGAGAGAGAGAGAGAGAGAGGTATAAAAATGATAGAAAATACAAATTACGTGTCTATAAAAGTGGTAAATAAATATAAGTAGAGGAAGTCCTTAGAAATGCTAAGCTAAGTGAGCGAGAGAGGGAGAGGGAGGGAGTAGGCTATCAATAAGGAATCAATGGGAAAGAGTCTAACAAACATCCACCAAGGAAATCGACAGATATACAAGGCAAATATAAGATAAGAAAGTCTATAGATATTACAAATATAAGTTAAGGGAGTCTATAAGGATGATATACTAAGCGAGGGAAAGGGTGTGAGAGGGAGTAGGCTATTAATAAGTAAATCAGTGGAGATGAATCAATTATGCTTTAAGGTATTCAGTAGAAATGATCAGCCAATATAACTTAAAAGAATATGTAGAACTAATGGTTATAAGTTAAAGAAGTATATAGGAATGATCTTCGAGAGAGAAAGAAGGGGAGGGAAAGAAGGAATCGGCTATCAATAAAGAATCAACGAAATTGGCTTACAAGAGACAGAAGAGATTAGGAGTGCAAGGAAGGAAGTTTTGGGAATTTAGAGGCGCAGGAGGGAGTGGCGGAAGGTGAGAGAGGAAACAAAAGAAAGGAGGGAGAAAGTGTGATAGAGAGATAGATAATGGTGGTAGGAAAGTCAGAAGGAAGGAGGCAGAAGGAAGATACAGAAACAAAAGAGGAAAGATAAAAGATATAAGAAGTAGTAACGGAAATGTGAGAAGTAAGGTAGAAAGAGAAGTGATAGCGAGGAAAAGAAGAAAGAAACAGTAATAGTTAACTAATGGTGCAAAAGTGAGAAGAAAATCGGTATGAGGAAGATTCAGAAAACAAGAGAGGAATGATAAAAGAAGTAGTAATGGAAAAGGGAGGAATGAAAAGGAGGAGGAAAGAAAACTGTAAACGAGCTATTGAAAAGGGAGAGGAAAAGTGTAAAGATAAATAATTGTAGGAAAGTGAAAGGAAAAGAGGTATGAGAAGGGTTAGAAAGTAATAAGAAGAAAGAAATATGAGTGGAAACTTGAGAAGAAAAGTGGCAACAAGGGAAATACAGTAATAAGAGGAAAGACAGATAGACGAAGGAAATTTAAGTGGAAAGGTGAGACGCGAGAGAGGAGGAGGAGGAGGAAAGAAAAATGGTAGCGAGAAAAAAAGAGGAGGAAGAGAGATGTGAGAGAGAAATAACGATGGAAGAGATGAGAGAAAAGTATAACATAGATAAAACGTTAGGAAAGTTAAAAGAGAAGAAGATAACGAGAATAAAATTAAGAGAAAATAAAAAAAGAAACCTCAAAACAAGTAGGGGAAAATGTAATATAGAACTAATGACTGAAAATGAGAAGAAAAGTCAAGAAAAGTTTACGAGGAAGAAGATTACAATGAGAAATGAATATTAAAATGGATGAAAAGACAGAAAAGAGGAAGTATTGAGAGATAATGAGGAAAAAGACAAGCAAAAAGAGGAAGAAATAAGAAATAGAATAACGAGCAAAAGTATAGGAAAAAAATGTAGAAGGTAAGGAAGAATTATTTAACATACGAAAGATGAAGAAGAAACAAGGAAATGAAGTAATAATTTAGCTCAGGGGTTCTCTACCTGGGGTTCGAGAACACCCAGGGGTTCACAAGGAGATTTCCAGCGGTACTTAGATGGCTGATGATTTTTTATTTTTTTTAAATAGGCTAGTTAAATCTGCAGTGAGAGAGAGAGAGAGAGAGAGAGAGAGAGAGAGAGAGAGAGAGAGAGAGAGAGAGAGAGAGAGAGAGAGAGAGTGTGTGTGTGTGTGTGTGAAACGGAGAAGCGCTCCATATCATGTCGGGTCACGTTCAAACAGCAACTGTGAGTGAGGGTGGGGGCAGGTTGTTATTTATATTTTCAATACCAAATTAGGGTAAATTAGGTATTGAAGAAAATGAGCAATGGTGAAAGCAGAATGGAGAAGACAAGAATGTGATGAAGAAGAAAGAACAACAATAAATACATAAAGAGCAAGAAGTGGAAAAGGAGAGATGCAATAGATAATATGGAATAGAAAGAGGAAGAAAGAGAAGGGAGAGAGGATGAAAAGTTTATAAGATATGAAGATGGGTGAGAAGAAAAGAAGCAGAGGAAATAAATGTGTCATGATAAAGATGAGGAAAAGGAGAATAATAGATCATTTAGTGAAGGAGGAAGAGGAATTAAGAAAGAGGAGGGAGAGAATAAAGAATTAAAAGATATAAAGGAGGCGGAGAAATTGGGAAATAAATAAACAGAGATAGAAGACAAAAAGTGGAGAAAATAGGTAGTATTGGGATGAAGCAAGAAGTGAAAGAGAGAGGAAAAGAGGTAAAGGGTGTATAAGATATGAGAGTCGATGGAGGAAGGAAGGAGTGAAGGAAACGAGCAAGGATGAATATGATGATGATGTTGCAGGAAAAGGATAAGAGTAAAGAAATATATAAAGTTAACGAAGAGAAATAATGAATTAAGGAAATGACAATGTGTAGACATGGCAGACTAAGAGGATAATGGGTAGAAAGAAAAAGAAGGAAGAAGGGATTGCTGCCTGCTTCAAATTCACTCCAAAACCACCTAATTTTCTTCGCCTGGTCGCTGTAATTGCCGAAGTTGACCTCATGAGGAAAAAAATGAAGACTAAAAAAACGTAGACAAGTGAAGGCAAAATAAGAATTGCCATCTATATTAATACATGCTGTTGTTTTTGTTATTATGAAGTGAAATAAATGATAGAAAATTGTAACTTAAGCATGTTATTTTTTTTTGTTAAAGTGAAAAAATGCAGAATCATGAAGGAAATACTAATAATGGAACATTTTATAATTTGTTTGTGTGTTTGACTATTTTTTTTTCTTCCTCGGACATCTCATTGTTTGTTTGGCATTTTCTTTATTTTTGTATTTTCTTCCTCCTTTGAACCCATATTTGTTCTTTTACAGTTTTCAAACCATTGTGTTTTGTGTATTTGTTGACTTATTTCCTTATTTTGTCAACTATCAGTTTCTTTTTCATCGTTAAACTTTTCATTTTTTTGTTGTTTGCATTTCGCTCCTTTACTAATTTTTTTTTTTTTTTCATTTTCATCCACCTCGAGACGTTTGTTTTTAATTTGTTTCTTTATATTTTTTTCCATCGCTTGTTTCGCCTCGTTTGTTGTTGGGTTTTTCTTGTCTTGTTTTGTTTTCTTTATTGTGTATTTGCATTCATTCTTATCATCTTTTTGTGTGTGTGGGTGGGAAATCTTTTTTATACATTTAATTTCATTTTAATATACTGATTTATATACCTTTTATTACACATTTTTTTCCGGTGTTGACTTTTTTTCTGCCCTCACACGCGGCGTGGAAAAGATGTATTCTTGAGGCCATTGCGGGAGGAAAGGGGACGAGATGCTTCACTCCTCCTCATTGTTTTCTCCTCCTTTCTTAGTATTTAGCACCTCCCGAGCGAAGAGTTGAAACGGTGCCGCGGTGAGGCTTTCAGGGCGAGTGTGTGTGTGTGTGTGTGTGTGTCTCTCTCTCTCTCTGAGGAATGTGTTATTTTTTATTATATTAGCCTAGCTCTTTTTGTTTCTTTCTGCATTTTTATCTGCTTAGATCCGTTTCTACCTATATATATATATATATATATATATATATATATATATATATATATATATATATATATATATATATATATATATATATATATATATATATATATATATATATATATATATATATATATATATATATATATATATATATATATATATATATATATATATATATATATATATATATATATATATATATATATATATATATATATATATCCATCTATCCATCTGTCTAACTGTGTATCTATACGCTTACAAATTTTCCCCTTCTTTTACTACAGAAACTTCACAATTCTTCATAAACAGATCCATCAGCAGCAATAGTTATTTTTTCAGCACTCAATTCTTCACGTTTCTTTCCTTCATTACTCACTCGCCGCTCATTCATTTATGCAGCGCCTCGAAATATCAATTCACTCGCGTCTCGTTACTTTTTCAGAATATCATGACTTTTTTTTTATCTAACGCTCAAATGTAATACAACGCGGCGGCGGTGGAGAGAGAGAGAGAGAGAGAGAGAGAGAGAGAGAGAGAGAGAGAGAGAGAGAGAGAGAGAGAGAGAGAGAGAGAGAGAGAGAGAGAGAGAGAGAGTTACTTATTCATCTACGTAACTGTGTGTGAATTTATTATGCCTTGATGTATACCTATTTACCTGTTTTGTTTATTCATATACGTGTGTGTGTGTGGGGGGATGCATCAGTGTGTCCCTGTTACATTCTTCATGTTGTGTTGGTCTTCAAGCCATTAACCTTTTATTTTCTTTGTCTTTTACAGGTAAGGCTTCTTTGATCTACCTGGTGGTTCGTCAGGTACGGAGGTCAGTGGGTGTAGTAGTAGTGGTAGTAGTAGTGGTAGCAGTTGTTGTAAGTGTTGTTTTGTTATTGCAACAAGAAGATGATGGTTATGTGAGGGACGGAGCGGTTGTACAGATTGAGGAGAAGGAGGTGTTGGAGGAGAAGCAACATAAGGAGGAAGAAATGGACAAATAAGTCAGATATTAATAATGGTAATTATGTCACCATTCATTTTTTTCCATTGCTATCATGATATCTATTCGTGACGGAAAAAAATAAAAAATAAATAACTCGCAGGTAAAACTTAAAACTTATTGCTCTGGTCATTGTCATCATTCTGCGTGACATTCCTACCATTCCTTCTATAACTGTCGTAAAATAAAGTAAAACCATAACATAACACGCATATGAAACTCAAAGCTTCCTTCATAACCACACACTGAGGACAGTTAGTTCCTAAGGACATCCGAGGACAGCCTAGGGCCTGTCAGCAGCCTCCGGGGACACAGGAAGCACTCTGTTAGCGGTCGCATCGCCGCGCTCCTCAAAAACTGGGTCATGTCACCCACTAACCTTAACTTTGAGAGCGACAGTTAAGAAAGGCGTCGTGCGGGTAAGGGGGAGGGGGGAAGGTTGGAGTTCGGGGTAAGAATGGAGGGTGTGGGGGGGAAGGTAGGAGTCGTGGGCAAGGTTGGGGCGCCAATCTGGCAGTTACAGGTAACTTTACTCATAGCTGCATCGTTGTGTCAGCGCTCACCTCCGTCCCTTTGGACTAGGTGAGGTGTGTCATTCGCGTTGCCACAGCGTACCTTTCCCAGGTTTCCCCAGGTACCTATTTATCGACCAGTCCGAAAGGGAGGATGAAAGTGGTGGGAAAGGGGACTTAGTTTTATATTAGGAACAGAGGAGGATAGAGAGAAGATAGGAATAGACTTCTAAAAAGCTACTTATATGAAAAAAAAATATGTGCGCAAAGTCACAAAACGTATTCCTAGTGGCCAGGAACGAAGTTTAATGACCCCTGCATTGAGTGTGTAAGGAACGGAGGAGTACAAACGAGAGGGCGAAGGTAGGAATGGCCCGCTGGAAAGATGCTCATAAAACTGTAGGCGTCAAACCCACAAAGCGAATCCTAAATGCTTACATAACAACGAAGCGGCGCCTGTATCGATCATATAAGGAAAGGAAGATGAAGCAGGGGCAGTCAGTACCAGTGGCCCTACGAAAAGGTACTTCCATAAAACTCTACGAGCGGAAAGCCACAAAACGGATCCTAAAGAAGTGCCAACGTAACTAATCTTACGAACCCTTTGTCTGCCACGTAATGAATAACAGAGGAGCATAACAGAGGGAGGGAGAAGAGAGGAAGTATTGTACAGAAAGAAGGAAGGGTAAAGAGGTCAAGAGAAGTTGAAAGATATAGAAAGGTAGACAAAAAATGGAACAGAAAGAAAGAAAAAATGTAGTAAAGAAAGAAAGAATAATGTATAAAATGGAAGAAGAAAATATAAAGGTAGATGTAGAAGAGAGAGAGAGAGAGAGAGAGAGAGAGAGAGAGAGAGAGAGAGAGAGAGAGAGAGAGAGAGAGAGAGAGAGAGAGAGAGAGAGAGAGAGAGAGAGAGAGAGAGAGAATAAGAAGGCAGATAATTAAAAAAAGAGAGGGAGATAGAGATAAAGAGAAGCAACACCAAGAAGGCAAGAGGAGAAGGGCAGCACACGAGAGCAGCCCCAGCAGGGAATGTAAAAGCTGCCCTCAGAACCCAAGAGTCATTTTAAGGCGTTCAGCGGCGAGAGGACAACGGAGGTGATAAGGGGATTAGGGTAAGGCGGTGACGGCCAGTCCCCGCAGACTACCACCACCCACCGCGGAATGAGGAAGAGAACGGGGAGGAGGGTGTGTACGGCCCTACGAGCTTCCCTAATCTAACTTAGCTTAACATACGTAACCTAACCTTGCTTAACTAATCAAACCTAGTCCATCCTAGAGTCCCTTGACAGAGAGAGTACCGTCAACCGATGATATGGACGCCATTATTGGCGCTGTTATTCACCGCGCTTATCAAACACTCGCACACGCTCTCTCTTGCATATATGTTCGCAGCCATACGGGTCGTCCACTGAAACTGAGCACACTTGTGTCAGGCCTGCACACCTTCCCTAACAGCCAGCAGCCACTGAGCTCTGGGAAATTAAATAGGACAGTTTGTGTCACACCAACAAGTGTCGCCAACCCACCATTACGCCCCTCATGCTTTACCATAATTTGAACACCAGCCGTCAGAATGTACCGTAAGAAAGTGACAGAAGAGTACTATTAGCCTTAAGATCAGCCACTGTCTTAGTATTAACCCACGTAGCCTGTGATACAGGCGCGTCACGGCGGGCTGCTGACGACCTTGAGAGGCGGCAGCGCTCAGAGGGTACTGAGAGACTTCAATCAAGTCTGGGTGCTTCTTTGAGGTTGCTGCTGTGATAGATGGATTTAATAATACTTATCGTTAGAACATTTCGGCAGTAGTTGAGGAAGTCTTTCTCTTATCTACAAATCCCTTCCTCGCATGACCATGGCCTGCAGGGAGGGACGCTGTTTCCTGAACGTCGTAAACTGTTCGACCTACTAATATACTTGTCACAGGCTACGTTGCTAACACACCACCAAAGCTCCAACAACGCCAAGGCACCTCGTTCCTTTTATGTTACATGTCTGCAGTAAACTTTAGGCGAAGGAGAGAAAATTAGTGCAAAGTAATGACGAGGGGTTGAAGGGGACACTGAGTCCATTAATCGCCGTGCTGCTCTCTCTCGTGTTACACACACACACACACACACACACACACACACACACACACACACACACACACAAAGATGTAGCTGTTGCAATAATTGTAGCCTACTGAGCAATTTCAAGGAATTGTGAAGATAATTCACCAATGATTATAGTTCAATAACAATGAAATTTATTGAATATTGAAATGCTTATTTTTGATGAAAAAAATAATACAGAAAAATACAAAGGCTGTTTAAATATATTTCATTTTGCTTGAGGATCAAAATAGGTTTAGAGAATATTGTAGAAAATGTCATCATATTATAATGACATTGGCACCCATGGAAGTGAAGAATGTGCAAACATATACATTAAGATATTAAATAAAGAGACTTATAGTTCTACTTAGAGAAGTTTCTAGCTAAAGACCCTTCACATGAGCAAACAGTACCTAACCTATCACTCTAAGATAGTAATTTACCCGCATGTTAAAATCTCAGAAACGAGTAATAATAATGGAAACCTGTATCAGAGTGATGTTTAGTAAATATATCTAAAAAAGAGTATTTTAACCATTAGAGTGAGTTGGGTGTGATTCTGAGCTTTACCAAGACGTATGGCATACCAGACGTAACATTAATTCTTTTATCCAAAATCTTGCAACACGTCCAGTCCGTGAGACTGACATTTATGAGGCTGTGAACTATCCATTATGAGTCTAAAGCCCTGTGGAGAGATCACATCTAATAATATTGGCCATATGGGCGACAGCTTCTCATCATTTGGGGAGGCGGTGGCTGAATCGACAGAGTAACACCACCGCGTTCAGGGAGGACGCGAGTTCAATCCTCGACCGGTGCCACCTGTTGATTTTCAGCCGCCGCCGAGTGGCTTAAAACTACCCACATGCTGCCCAGAGGACCACCTATCATCCCGGACTCTAGATTCTAGGATTAAAGATGAGCTCCGGGAGGGAAGCATGAGCCAATGCAAGATGGCGCCACTATAAACACTCGCCTGCGCCAGAACGGCTGGGCCGACCATCAGGACCCACCGGGAAGAAGCTTTGGGCCGACCATCAGGCCCCACCGGGAAAAAGCCTACCGACGCTATAGGCCGCGACGTAAAAAAAAATAAAAATAAAAAAAAAATAAAATAAAAATCTGTAATGATGTCTGGACCTCTGATGACAGTGAGGTGAACGATTGTTTCAGTCCTTGTAGCATTATCTCTCTTACAATAATTCCATAGACAGTACAAAGGGACGGCAGTTATTATAGCAAACACACACACTGCATATCTGGTATAAACCTGACCAACGAGATGGTTTCCTACCAAGAAGACTGACTTTGTTAGCACAACTTGTCTTCTCAGCGGACTTGCAGGAATTTATAAACTTTGTTTCCTCTTTGTATCCGACCTGTTCCTCCAGCAACAAGCCAGGCAGCAAGGCATTGTTACATTAAAAGCAGCTGTGTCCGCTTTAAAATAGGAAATTTTTGTTTTGATACCTCAGTTCAAAGTTGGCGCGGTGCTCAAGGGGCCAATAATGGCGCCAGCAGCCTTATACACAGGGCCGCCTATGTCGGTACTCTCTATCAAGGGACTCTTGTCCAACCTAAAACCTAATCGATCCTAATTTAATCTAACTTTATACTAACGTAATCTAACCTAACCTTAACTCTATCCAAACCTAATCTAACCTAACCTTACCTAACCTAACCCATCCTCAACTAACATTCAAGGGAAGGTCTATGCACACACACACACACACACACACACACACACACACACACACACACACACACACACACACACACACACACACACACACGACATATCCCATTCATCAAAACCCTTTCTTTCTTTCTTTAGTGCATGATCCATTGGCTGAGAGAGAGAGAGAGAGAGAGAGAGAGAGAGAGAGAGAGAGAGAGAGAGAGAGAGAGAGAGAGAGAGAGAGAGAGAGAGAGAGAGAGAGAGAGAGAGAGAGAGAGAGAGAGAGAGAGACTGAATGAAAACACTGACAGAGAGCGATAGGCGGACAGAGAGACAACGAAACCCATTTATCACTATTGACGCAACTCGCTGATTACGCTCCTCCGACCCTTAACAGTGGCCAAGAAACAATAACCCCGCCCCCATTACTCCCTCCCATTCCCCCCTCTCCTTCACCCCTCCTCCCTTCTAACCTCCCCTTCACCCCTCCTCCCTTCTAACCTCCCCTTCACCCCTCCTCCCTTCTAACCTCCCCTTCACCCCTCCTCCCTCTAGAAAACAATAATATAATCTCCGACACCCAGCATGGCTTCAGAAACAAGCGCACCTGCCTAACGAATTTAATAGGACCTCTTCCAAGGTATATATAAGAACTGGGATGCCCACATCCCCAGTGATGTTATATACCTGGACTTTCAGAAAGCCTTCGACAAGGTATCGCACGAGCGACTCCTTAAGAAACTGCACTCGGCGGGCATCGGAGCCAATCTGATCGCGTGGATAAGAGATTGGCTCACCGACAGAAAACAACAAGTACTACTCAACGGACAGCCTTCCGATTGGCTTCCAGTCACTAGTGGAGTGCCTCAAGTGTCAGTGCTGGGACCCATCCTCTTATCATATATATCACTGACCTAGAATCAGGACTGAACTACAATATTGAAATTTGCAGATGACACCAAGGTGGGTGGAGATGCCTCACAAAGACCGACTGCGAAATCATTCAGAAATACTCAATCACATTATCGAATGGTCGGAAAAATGGCAAATGTCTTTAATGTTGACAAATGCAAAGTCATGCACATTGGGTCCCAAAATAGTAACCACATACATCATGAATGGGAGACCTCTGCAAGCGATGCAGGAGGAAAAGGATCTTGAGTCACTATCAGCAGTGACCTGAAACACGCGAATCACTGTAAAAAGCATACAACAAGGCCAACATTATGCTCGGGTTCATAGCAAGGAACTGAGGTAAAACACCAGACGTGATGCTATCCTTGTATAATTCCATGGTAAGACCGCACTTCGAGTATGCAGTGCAGTTCTGGTCTCCCAATTACAGAAAGGACATTGCTTTACTGGAAAGGATTCAACGACGCGCCACAAAAATGATTCCAACCTTCAGGGCTCAACCGTACGAGGAACGACTCAAGCGACTCAATCTTTTTACATTGGAGAAAAGACGCCTACGAGGGGATATGATTCAAGTCTTCAAGTATCTAAAAAAGTTCAATAACGTCGATTACTCCAAATTCTTTGAACTGCAAACCAACTCAAGAACTAGAAATAACGGTTTACCCATTCAGTCGAGTCGATGTAACACAGACATTGGAAGGAGTTTCTTTTCAAACCGAGTCATCCGCCACTGAACAATCTTCCTCAGAAGTAGTAAATGCGAACCCCATCAACTCCTTCAAATATAGAATCGACCGTCATTTCGCTGCTTCATGATTAAACTGAATAACGAGGGGCTTCAATCTGCTCCTCAATATCGAGGTGCTTTCATCTGCTCACCAATCCCCAAGTGGCGGTCGAGCAGATTAAATCACCCAAGAGGGCGACCTCGTAATGAGCCAATAGGCTTTCTGTTGCCTGCATTTGCTGTTTCCATGTTTCTAACCTCCCTTCACCCCTCCTCCCTTCTAACCTCCCTTCACCCTCCTCCCTTCTAACCTCCCTTCACCCTCCTCCTTCTAACCTCTCCTTCACCCTCCTCCTTCTAACCTCTCCTTCACCCTCCTCCCTTCTAACCTCCCCTTCACCCCTCCTCCTTCTAACCTCTCCTTCACCCTTCTCCTTCTAACCTCTCCTTCACCCCTCCTCCCTTCTAACCTCCCTTCACCCCTCCTCCCTTCTAACCTCCCCTTCACCCTCCTCCCTTCTAACCTCCTTCACCCTCCTCCCTTCTAACCTCCCATTCACCCTCCTCCTTCTAACCTCCCCTTCACCCTCCTCCCTTCTAACCTCCCTTCACCCCTCCTCCTTCTAACCTCTCCTTCACCCTCCTCCTTCTAACCTCTCCTTCACCTCCTCCTTCTAACCTCCCTTCACCCTCCTCCCTTCTAACCTCCCTTCACCCTCCTCCCTTCTAACCTCCCTTCACCCTCCTCCTCCTTCTAACCTCCCTTCACCCTCCTCCCTTCTAACCTCTCCTTCACCCTCCTCCTTCTAACCTCTCCTTCACCCTCCTCCCTACTAACCTCCCCTTCACCCCTCCTCCATTCTAACCTCCCTTCACCCTCCTCTCTTCTAACCTCCCTTCACCCTCCTCCCTTCTAACCTCCCTTCACCCTCCTCCCTTCTAACCTCCCCTTCACCCTTTCCTCCCTTCTAACCTCCCCTTCACCCCTCCTCCCTTCTAACCTTCCTTCACCCTCCTCCCTTCTAACCTCCCTTCACCCCTCTTCCTTTTAACCTCCCCTTCACCCCGCCTCCCTTCTAACCTCCCCTTCACCCCTCCTCCTTTCTAACCTCCCCTTCACCCCACCTCCCTTCTAACCTCCCCTTCACCCCTCCACCCATCTAACCTCCCCTGCACCCCTCCTCCCGTCTAACCTCCCTTCACCCCTCCTCCTTCTAACCTCCTTCACCCCTTCTCCCTTCTAACCTCCCTTCACCCCCTTCTCCTTCTAACCTCCCTTCACCCTCCTCCTTCTAACCTCCCCCTTCACCCCTCCTCCCTTCTAACCTCCCTTCACCCTCCTCCTTTCTAACCTCCCCCTTCACCCCTCCTCCCTTCTAACCTCCCTTCACCCTCCTCCCTTCTAACCTCCCCTTCACCCCTCCTCCCTTCTAACCTCTTCTTCCTCCTCCACACACAAAATTCGTGATCTCAGCTTTTCTTTTGCTTATTCATCTTTCACTTCCTCCGTTTCCATTCTCCTCCTCCTTTCTCTCATTTACTCCCCTTTCTTTCCTCTTATTCTCCTTGCGCTGTACTCTATTTTTTCTGTTCCCTTATATTTCCTTACACCTTTCACTTCTTTTCTTTTTGTCGGTCCAACTTCACTTTTATCTTCCTTCTGTTACCTTCGTAAACTTTTCACTATTCTCTCTGATCACCTCTTACTCCTCCTGCCTCCTCCCTTTCTCAACTACCCTTTTCTCTCTCCTCCTGCTCACCCTTCGCCGAGCTTTTTTTTCTATTTTCTTATTCTCTCTTACTCCCCCTTTCTTTTCTCTACCTATCCTTGTTTCTCCTTTCACTTCTCTATACGCTAATGCTCTCAACTCTTACCCCCCCGTTGATTTTCGTCTCTTCTTCCTTCCTTTTCTTCCCATTCGCCTTTATTTTCTATATTGTTTGTTTCTTATTCTCCTCCTTCTCTTCTCCTCTCGCAAGCATTTCTATATCTTTTCTTCCTTATATACTACATTATTTTCCTGTTTCCTCTTTGTTCTTCTTCACCCTTTCCTCCTCTCCCTCTCCCAAACTACATTTTTTCTCCTCTCTTACCCTCCAAAATTCCCCTTTAACACTCTTTTTTTTGTCTCCAAATAATACATATTTTACATATTTTTTTCCATTTACCCTCCTCCTTTTCCCCCTTCCTAAATCACTATTTCTATTTTATATCCCAATTTCTTCTTTTATCCCTCTTCTCCCCCTTCCCCTTTCCTTCCAAAATTTCCTTCTAAGTCTTTTAACTCACCTATTTTTTGTTCTTGTCCTCCTGTTTCTCGCCCCAACCTATCTTCCCTGTCCTCTGCCTTGAATAACTTCCCTATTCTCCTCTTCCTCCCACAGAACTCTTCGTCACCTTTGCATCTCCTTTTCCCCTCTCCCAACACTCTTGCCTCACACACAGACTCTCTCTCTGCTCTCAATGAAATATCCAAACATACACAACCTCCCCATCTTCATTCTTTCCTCTTCACGATAACAAAACCAAGTATCACTCTTTTCTCTCATCACCATTTTTTCTACTCCATCTTTTTTTTTTTAATGCAAGCTTCCAACGCCCTTCCCTTCCTCTCCTCCCTATCTCCTTCCCACATGTGCATATAGACAAAAAGAAATCACCCTTTGTCTTATCTTCCTTTCCCAGCTCTTCTTTTCTTCTCTCCCTCACCACGAAGCTCACATTGATACCTGTCTCTCTCCATCTCTACTCCTTCCTCTCCTCCCATCTCCTCCCTTTCCCCTCACATTCCTGAGAAAAGAAAAGTGAAAGAAAAAGTGACCAATTTCCATTCCTCTTTCACCTCCCTTCCATCTCATTCTTCATCCTCCTCCTCCTCCTCCTCCTCTTTCTTCTCCTCTCACAAACAAAATAGTATTGTTTCCTGACAACAACAAACTTACTGTTGGCGAAATCTTTCCCACAATGAACGAACAGAACACACACAATATTAACACACACACAAGCTGAAGCTGGGATTTTTTCACAGCTGTGCTGAGTGCTTTAAATTCACCTACATGCTGTCCAGAAGACCACCCATCAACCCGGACTCTAGATTCTAGGATTAAAGATGAGCTCCGGGCAGTGGCAGTGAGCCAATGGCGCTGATGGCGCCACTATACTTATAAACACTGTCTGTGCTTGAACGCTTAGAACGGGCTGGGCCGGGCCATCAGGACCCACTGGAAGAAGCGAAGAAGTTTGGGCTGACCATCAGTCCCCACTGAAAGTTTCACCGGGCGCTATAGGCCGCGACGTAAAAAAATAATAAAAAAAACACACACACACACACACACACACACACACACACACACACACACACACACACACACACACACACACACACACACACACACACACACACACACACACACACACACACACGTACACACACACACACACACACACACACACACACCCACACACACACAAAAAAACACACACACAAAAAAAATAACAATAACACACACACACACACCCACACACACACACACACACACACACACACACACACACACACACGCGCACACACACACACACACACACACACACACACACACACACACACCAACAAACAGATATCAAAGAGTTGTTAACCAGACATCCTTAATATAACTTACTAATTTTGAATAAACAGATATCAAAGAGTTGTTAACTGATATAACTTTAATATAACTAACGAATCCTTACTGTAATATACTAACGAATCTCTCTCTCTCTCTCTCTCTCTCTCTCTCTCTCCCTTACCGTTGGCGGAGGACGCGAGGACGAGGACGACGACGATGAGGAGTTGAAGGTGAAGGTGGAGGAGGTGGAGGCCCAGGTGGATTACAGGTGCAGCTGATGCTGGAGGTGGTGGTGGTGGTGCTGGTGGTGGACCTCGTGGTGGTGGTTAACGGTTTCGATGTGGGGTCATGTTGTTTCAGTGATTTTTGGGGACATCTGCGCCACCTGGTGAGACGATTTCCACTTTTGTTGTTGCTGTTATTCTTGGCCACATGTTGTTTTCTTTTGTTTTCTTTCTTTTCTTAAGTCTTGTTTCACTATCTCACTTTCTTAACACCTGAGAGACAGACAGACAGACAGATAGACAGAAAGACAAGAACAAGAAAGAAAAAGAATAAATAAAAGTTATGTCAGAGAATGGATAGACAGAGATAGATAGACGGACAGACAGACAGATAAAACTACAGACAGACAGACAGACAGAGACAGACAAGAAAATAGTTATATACGTGATAAAAGAAAAATAAAGGAAAGGATTAAGAGATTGTTAGAGGCAGAGAGAGAGAGAGAGAGAGAGAGAGAGAGAGAGAGAGAGAGAGAGAGAGAGAGAGAGAGAGAGAGAGAGTATGAGATAAGAATTGGATGAACAGGCAGAGAAAAGGAAAAGTTGAATGCAAAGATAGAAGAATAAAGAGCAGGAAACAAGAGGAAAAGCAGAAACAAAAAAGGAGATAAGAGGAAGAGGAGGCTTAATGTACGGCCTCTTGATGGTTTTATTTACTTATTTCCACTCAAGTCTTTTTTCTTTTCCTTTGTAACTTTTCTCACCTCCTTATTTCCTCTTTATTTATGTATCTACGTTGTTATTCCTCTTTTCTTGTTTGTTTCCTCTCCGTCTGTTTTATTTTCTCTCTTTTGTGTCTTCTCTCACCTTCCTCCTTTTCTTCCTTTTATGAGTCTATTTATTCCTCTTTGTGGTATTAATCTCCTTTCAGTCTGTCTTTTATTTTAACTTTTCTGTCGTTTTTCACCTTCCTCTCTGTCCTCCTCTTTATTTCAGTGTCTATTTATATATTCATCCTCTTTCGGGTGATCTTCCTTGCCTCTTCCTCATTGTTTGGTCTTCCTCGGGCCAGAACAATAGCCGGAGCAACAGTCGCTTGAGCAAACACACACACGCACATGTACACACACAAACTCGCGCGTTCTCTGTATCCGTGTATCTCTCCTCACTCGCCTTCACGACTTCGCGGAAACCTGTGACCAGAAGCAAAGGTTCACTCGTGTTATTTACCTTCTCTGCGTCCCTCGACTCGTATTGACACTGACGCAAGAACAACAACAACAACAACAACAACAACAACAACAACAACAACAACAACAAAAACAATTGCGAAACAACAACATATCAATAAAGGGGAATGAGGGAGGAAGTGTTTTAAAAGGAACGTAAGTATAATATACCCAAATTGTATAACCAAACTTTGTTATTATTGTTTTCTTTATCGTATTTGTTGTGTTTGTGTGGGGTGGGTAGGTAAAGAAAGAGAGAACAATCAAACTCATAATTATTACTTCATCATCATCATCATCATCACCACCACCATCATCATCATCACCACCATCATCATCATCATCATCTACCACCACCATCATCACCTCCTCCTGAATACTCTTGACAGAGTTCGTATGCATATTTTTACCGTGGACTGATTGTTACTGAAGGGAGCGAAGGGGAGAGGAAAATATGTCAGTAAAGGGAGAGATGGAGAGAGAGAGAACAGATAGGAAAAGTGTGTGTGCGTGTGTGTGTGGAAGGGGTAAAGGGAAGACTCAGAGCACACACACACACACACACACACACACACACACACACACACACGCACACACACACACACACACACAAATTCCCTCCAGCTCCGTCATATTGTTTTCCTAACGTAGAGGAAGAAAATATGTGCAAACCTTTTATATATAACTTTTGAGGAAAGAAAAAATAATTAAAAGTTCAAAAACGAAAGTCTAAAAGGAAATCGTGAAACAGAATAGACACGTGATAAATTATTGAAGGAAGGGGAAAAATAGCACCTTTCTCTGACGTGAATGTGACTGATTAATGGACAGGTAAAAAGACAGGCAGAGGAGAACCTAATGGTCACTTTTTGACACCTTGCATCACTTCAACGCACTTCGAACAAGATTTAAAATAAAAGGAAAAGCCTATACTCCAAAAAATGTAGGAAAGAAAAGAACAGGTAATAAAAAGTAAACAAAAATATAATCAATGATCACTTCCTTTACCTGTCCATCATCTCAACCCACTTCAAAACAAAACAAGACAAACAACACAACACAACCCAAAACAACTAACGAGTAAAAAGAAAGCGAGGGAAAGGGAAGATGAGGGTCAAAATAAAGAAAAAAACGGTTAAGAAGGGGCTAGGGGGCGCTTGTCTCATCTCCTGCTCATTACCTCTTAACAACAACAGTAATCTTGACGCCGCATAACTATGAGTCTTATAGTGAAAAAAAAGGCTGCAATGTCTTTATATCCACTGGAGACACTGTCCGCGGCATGCACGACCCGGCACTCCGAGGGGCGGCGCGGCACTGCGGGGCGCGAGGGTTGGCACTGAGGGTCGCCGAGGGGCGGGCCGCGAGAGGCTGAGGCGAGGCGAGACAGGTGAACCACCCTCTCTGCACCACGTCCAGACAGACACTGAGACTGAACACGCCTCAGGCCTGTCAGGAGGGAGCCCTGAGCTCACACATCCTCCTCCTCCTCCTAATACTCCTCTTTCTTCCTTGTACTCTCTCTCTCTCTCATATTCAATAAATTTTTAACAGCTGGAAAGTTCCGTCGGATTGAAACTTTGCAAATGTCACACCAATTTTCAAAAAGGGACAAGTCTCATCCAGGAAACTATCAACCAATTAGCCTGACATCTATTGTTTGTAAGTTAATGGAGACTATCATTCGCGACAATATGGTGAAATTCTTCGAAGAAAATAATATAATAAATAATTCGCAACATGGCTGGCGTAGTAAACGTTCGTGTTTGACTAACTTACTTGATTTTTTTCACTATATTTTTGAGGTGTTCGATGAAAGAAGATCAGTAGATATCATATATCTGGATTTTCAAAGGCATTTGATAAGGTCCCCATAACGATTGCTCAGCAAACTACTGGCGCACAGTATCTCGGGTAACATTCACAATTGGCTTAGACTGGCTCTCTGAGCGGAAACAAGTAGTTCTAAACGGTGTTACATCTAACTGGCTCGATGTCAAAAGCGGCGTACCTCAAGGATCAGTGCTTGGCCCCATGCTCTTCTTAATTTATGTTAATGATATCGATGATGGGCTCACTTGCAAATTATCAAAATTTGCTGATGACACCAAAATTGCTAGTAAAGTAACTGCGATACTCGACGAAGAAGCTTTACAATCAGATATAGATCGACTTGCACGTTGGGCCAATCAATGGCAAATGAAATTTAACGTTGAGAAATGTAAAGTGCTGCACATCGGAAAAAATAACAATCGCGTTCGGTACGTAATGAATGGCCAACAACTTTCTGCAGTAAGTAAAGAAAGGATCTTGGAATCACTATATCAAGCGATTTAAAGCCCGGTCAGCATTGTTCAGAGGTAGTTAAAACTGCAAACAAATTGGTTGGCTTCATCGGACGAGTCTTTAATAATAAATCGGAAAAAGTAATATTAAAACTGTATAATTCGTTGGTTCGACCCGTCTGAAGTACTGTACAGTTTTGATCTCCCTACTACAGAAAAGACATGAAAAGTTGGAACGGGTCCAACGAAAAGTAACAAAGATGATTCTAGGTTGAGAAATTTGTCATATGAACAAAGGCTTAAAGAAGTAAATTTATTCAGCCTATCAAAACGAAGAATGCAGAGGCGATCTAATAGAAGTGTTTAAAAATGTTCAAGGATTCAGTGATATTAATGCGGAAGATTACTTTACAATTGATCGATCAAATAAAACAAGAAGAAATCACAATTTGAAGATAAGTGGTAGAGATTCTCGTCACTTTGCTAAACACTTCTTCAATCGAGTTGTTAATGTTTGGAACTCTCTACCTTGTGATGTCGTTGATAGTACAACAGTTACGGCCTTCAGAATAGATTAGACAAGTGTTTTGAATCCAACCAGCAACAGATATTACTCATTGTCGTAATAACGTTAAGTTCTTTCGAATACTGGTGTCCTTGTCACTTTTATCGCCCGGTTAGTGGTATGATAATGGTAGTTCTTTCCTCTTTCCTACATAAATTCCATGCAGTTTTCCATGCTGCATGGTTCTTTTCCTTTCCTGCCAGCTTTGGCTGGAGGGATGGGGGGGTGGGGAGGAGCCTTCGCCTTTGCTGTCCTTCATCTTCCACCTTTGATTAGATAGTTAGTGTAGCTTGTCACAAACAACCTCGTAAGGACCAGCAGGTCTGCTGTTGTTTGTTCGTTCTTTGTTCTTTCTTTGTGATCCTTTGTGTTCCTGCATAGGTGTGTGGCTGGGGGGGAGCTGGACATGTGAAGGAAAGGAAGGTTTTTTGTTTGCATGTACGTGACCATGAGTTACCTGCCTTGGTTTACACACACACACACACACACACACACACACGCACATGGATCACTTTCCCCATAACCAGTCTCCCTTCACTCCCATCATCACCATTACGTCCTCTCTTCTTGCCTTCTTGTTCGTCTTCTTCCCCAACCCTCTCGTTTCACCCCCGTTTTCACACTCTGTTTTATCCTTTTTCCCCTCACTTGCTCTCCCTCCTTTCGCTCCTCCCTTTCTTCAAACTGTGTTACCCCTTATTTCTCCTTCTTCATTCTACCCTCCAATGCCCACTCTTCCCCTCACTCCAGTGCTTATACCCTTTCCCTCTCCACCTTCCCCTATGTAGTCTTCTCTCCTCCCGTTCCCCTTTTCGTGTCTATCCCTTATCCTGCCTTCCCTTCTTCTCCCATAATCCCCATCTGACCATCTCCCTTTTCCTCTTCATCCCCTTCCTTCCGTCTCCTCTTATCTTCCCTGAGTTTAGTCACTCCTCCATTGTGTCCCGAAATAATAACAACACATACATCATGAATGGGAAACCTCTGCAGGCGATGCAGGAGGAAAAGAATCTTTGGGTCACTATCAGCAGTGACCTGAAACATGCGAATCACTGTAAAAAAGCATATAACAAAGCCAACACTTTGCTAGGGTTCATAGCGAGGAACTTCGAGTGTAAAACGCCAGACGTGATGCTATCCTTGTATAATTCCATGGTAAGACCACACCTCGAATATGCAGTGCAGTTTTGATCTCTAATTATAGAAGGACATTGATTTACTGGAAAGGATTCAACGACGCGCCACGAAAATTATTCAACTGGGACCCAACCGTACGAGGAACGACTCAAACGACTCAATTTCTTTACATTGGAGAAAAGGCGCCTACGAGGGGATATGATTCAAGTAGTTTCTCCACCTACCCACTCGACACAATCTTCCAAACAACTATCTCCTATTCTTCGACAACACTCAGCTATCACCTTCTTCAACACTAAACATTCTAGGTCTCTCCTTAACTCAAAATCTCAACTGGAAGCTCTATATCTCATCTCTTACTAAATCAGCTTCCTCGAGGCTGGGCGTTCTGTACCGTCTCCGCCAGTTCTTCTCCCCCGCACAGTTGCTATCCATTTACAGGAGCCTTGTCCGCCCTCGTATGGAGTATGCATCTCATGTGTGGGGGGGGCTCCACTCACACCGCTCTCCTTGACAGAGTGGAGTCAAAAGCTCTTCGTCTCATCAGCTCTCCTCCTCAAACTGATAGTCTTCTACCTCTCAAATTCCGCCGCCATGTTGCCTCTCTTTCTATCTTCTATCGATATTTTCATGCTGACTGCACTTTTGAACTTGCTAACTGCATGCCTCCCCCCCTCCCGCGGCCCCGCTGCATACGTCTCATGCTCATCCCTATACTGTCCAAACCCCTTATGCAAGAGTCAACCAGCATCTTCACTCTTTCATCCCTCACACTGGTAAACTCTGGAACAATCTTCCTTCATCTGTATTTCCTCCCGCCTACCACTTGGACTCTTTCAAGAGGAGGGTATAAGGACACCTCTCCTCCCGAAATTGATCTCTCTTTTGGGACACTCCTTTGATCTCTATTCAGGAGCAGTGAGTAGCGGGCTTTTTTTTTTCTTTACGCCCCTGAACTGTCTCCTTAGCTGTAAAAAAAAAAAAAGTCTTCAAATACTTGAAAAAGTTCAATAACGTCGATAACTTCAGATTCTTTCAACTACAAACCAACTCAAGAACTAGAAATAACGGTTTGCCCATTCAGTCGAGTCGATGCAACACAGGCATTGGACAGAGTTTCTTTTCGAACCGAGTCATCCGCCACTGGAACAATCTTCCCTCGGAAGTAGTAAATGCTAATACCATCAACTCCGTCAAAAATCGAATCGACCGTCATTTCGTTGCGTAAGGAGTAAACTGAATACCGAGGTGCTTTCATCTGTTCTCCAGGCCCCAAGTGGCTGTCGAGCAGATTAAATCACCAAAGCGGGCAACCTCGTAATGAGCCAATAAGCTTTCTGTTGCCTGGATTTCCATGTTTCCTCCTCCTCCTCCTCCTCCTCCTCCTCCTCCTCCTCCTCCCATTGAAGCCATTGATCAGCCGCCCATCTCAGACATCAGGTGAGGCATCATTAATTCACCAGAACGGCCAGGTGACCCCCCTCTCCCCTTCCTCTACCTGTCGCTCCCCCACCCCCCTCATCATCATCATTGATTCACCAGCAGGGATTATTATTATTAGTATTTTTCTGGTTGAGGTGAAGCGACTTGAGGTTGTTTTAAGGATAGATTGTTGAGGTAAGGGTTTGGGGCGTGGTGGTGGTGGTGGGGGCAGTGGTGGTTGTAGTGGTGGTGGGAGGGGGACGTGGTGATGGTACTGGTAGTAGTAGTAGTTGTAGTGGTGGGGAGGTGTTACTATATATGCACTTACGCTTCCTGGATATTTTTTCGTGTTTTCTCACATTATATATCTGTATGTATTCCTTTCCTTCATGGTTTCTTTAAACAACTTTTAATTACATTTTATTTTGAGTGCATTTTTGTTGTTCTTCCTTTTACTTTCTTATTTCCTTACACTGTTTCCATTTTTTTTCCCCTCCTTCCTTCCTGCCCTTTCCTTTTTCCGTCTTTCTTTCCTTCAACCTCTCTTTATAATATCCTTTTACATATTGTCCCTTCTGTCTTTCCTTTATTCTCTCTGTTCAGTGACTTTGTTCGTTAAACTGAGATGACTGTGATGCTTTTTTTTTCTTTCCCTTTCATCACCGTCCCGTCCTCTTTGCTCCTTGTTTTCTTCTTCAATGCCTCATCTCCTCCTTCTTTTTCCATCTAATACCTTAATTTCCTGTTCGTAATTATTCTCTTCATTAGCATCACCTCGTCATCTTGCTCTCCCCCCTTCCCTCTTTTCTTGCTCTCTTTCTGTCTTGTTCGTCTTATTTTAGTCATTCATTCCCTTTTCTCCTTTCCTTCCACCTTGTTCCTCTTCCTCTTTCTTCTTTAATCATCCCTTTCTCTGATACTCCTCTCTTTTTCCTTTTCCTTTTCCTCGTCATCCTCTACCACCACCTAGTCTTTCTTTATGCTCCATTTTCTTCCCCTTTACTTGTCCTCCTAATCCTCCTCCTTCTCCCCCCTTCCTATGCTCCGTCTTATCCTAAATACTTTCCTTGTAATTCTTATCTTCCTCTTTCTTTTCCTTCACCATCACCCACACTTCTTCCTCTTTTCCTTCCTCCTCCTCTTCATTCTCTTACCCCCCTAACCTGCTCCCATTCTATATTTCCCTTCGTTGTTCTTAGTTCCCACCCTACTCCACTTTTCTTATCCTTCCTCTTCCTCCTTGTCTTGTTCTCCGCCGCCTCCAACTCCCTCACCACTACCTCGTCCCCGTCCTCCTTCACCTCTCGACATACTCGCCATAATCCACATAGCCCGCCACAAGCATAAGCGTCCCGCCGCACAATGCGGAATTTGTTGGCGCTCGTGTTCAGCCCAGCACGATGAGGAGGCGGTGTGCGTGTGGCTGGGGACTGTGAGTGAGGAGATGCTGGAACTATAAGGGAGGAGGACTTGAAACTGTAAGGGAGCTAAAAGTGAGGAGAGGTAGAGAGAGAAGGGGATGAGCAGAGACTGACAGATAAAGAAGTATAGATAAAGAGGTGGAGGGTGATAAAAGTATATAGAGAAAGGAGAGAAGAAGGAGAGACAGATGAAGGAAAGAGAGTGAGAGAGAGAGAGAGAGAGAGAGAGAGAGAGAGAGAGAGAGAGAGAGAGAGAGAGGATTAATTTGTATATTTTCGAAAATATTATTACATATGTCACAGTTTTTCATGTTTCTCTCTCTGTTGAATGAAGATATATATTGTTATGCAACTCTTTGAAGGCACGAAGCAAAGTGTGTGTGTGTGTGTGTGTGTGTGTGTGTGTGTGTGTGTGTGTGTGTACTATCAGACCATAGATTAGTGATAGTGGAGACGATGCTGAGTGATATAGGGAAGGCAAATAATACCAGAAAACTTGAGTCTTTTGCAGCATTAAACTTCTTCCACTCTAAAGTCGATTGGAACGCAGTGAACAAGGAGATTGCAAACGTTAACTGGAATTCAGAATTAGAGAATAAATCGATTAACATGATGGTTGAATACATTCTCACTAAATTGCAAGATATATGCACTGCACTTATCCCCCAAAAGATAAAACGGCGACAGAAATCAATTCCCCGTGATCGGAGAATATTAATGAAAAAAAGGACAAGACTGGTTAAACAATTAAAAACCAACATGAGAAATAACCAACGAAGTCTAAAGAATAAAATCAAGACGATTGAAAATAAACTGGCTGAATCTCACGAAAATGAATTGAAGACAGAAGAAAGAAGAGCAGTGGATGCCATAAAGAATAATCCAAAATATTTTTACTCCTATGCTAGGTCAAAGGCAGAAATAAGAAGTTCTGTAGGACCCATTTCATGGAAAGGGAGGCAAATCACGGACCCCAAAGAGATTGCAGATGCCTTGGATGAGCAATATAACTCAGTTTACAGCAAACCACTATGTAACACAACTGCATACCAACCATCACAGAATAGAGAAGGCCCACAACTAGAAGACATAGAATTCAACAAGGAAGATATAGAGCAGGCCATTGCAGCAATAAATACATTCTCTGCTGCAGGACCAGATATGGTTCCAGCTATACTCCTGAAAAAGTGCTCACACACTCTTTCCACTCCGTTGTACATACTATGGCGTACTTCATTAGATGCAGGGCAGGTCCGAGAGTGCTAAAACAACGTCTAGTTACACCGATATTTAAAGGTGGAGATAAAGCGGCTGCCAAAAATTATAGACCTGTGGGAAAAACCTCGCATATTATAAAGATTTTTGAGAGGATCCTTGTAAAGCGAATTGCCGACTCCATGAAAAAAAACGAATTATATAATAAAGGCCAACACGGGTTTCGACAAGGACGATCCTGTTTGTCGCAACTTTTGCAGCATAGAACGGACATACTTGGTTACCTGGAAAAAGAAGTTGGAGTAGATGTCATATACTTGGACTTTTCGAAAGCGTTCGATAAAGTTGACCAGTCGATCCTCATGAAAAAAGTCAAACAAATCGGTATAAAACAGAAAATTGCAAACTGGATACAAAACTATTTCTCAGAAAGAACACAGTCAGTGGTCGTCCAAGGAACGCAATCAAGGAATTCTGAAGTTACAAGTGGAGTCATCCAGGGATCTGTTATCGGACCATTGTTATTTCTTATTTTTATTACGGATATAGACACCAAGCTAGAAAACTGCAAGGCTACATCTTTCGCAGACGACACACGGATGATGGGAACAATAACCACGAAAGAGGACTATAAACTAGTACAGAATGACCTGAACAAAATGTTTGCATGGACAAAAGATAACAATATGGAATTTAACCTATCAAAATTCGAACTAGTGAGTTACAGACATCCCAAAAGCAGCCACATCATAAACAATTATAAGACTCCAGAGGGCGAAACTATTAAACAACAGAATAGTATACGGGACCTCGGCATCATTATTACTGATGATGCCACATTCACACAACACATAGTCAGTTCAACAGGAAAAGCAAGAAAACAGATGGGATGGATTCTGAGAACTTTCAAAACTAGGAATCCAGAAACAATGTTGACATTATATAAGTCTCTGATAATACCACTCATTGAATACTGCTGTCAACTATGGTGCCCAACCAATATTGGCCAAATAAGAACAATAGAAGCAGTGCAGCGTACATTCACATCTAGAATAGACGGGCTAGAAAACACCAACTATTGGGAGAGATTACACCAGCTAAATCTGTACTCATTGGAAAGACGAAGAGAACGCTATATTATAATTTACATATGGAAAATCATCAACGGTTTGGTTCCCAATCTTGAGTCCAGTGAAGCAATAAAAACCACCCATAACGCCAGACGTGGAGTATTATGTGCGATACCGCCTATTGCTGGCTCATGGAAAAAAATTCAAGCATTGAAAGAAAGTTCCATTGCCGTGTACGGACCCAAACTATTCAATAGACTACCAAGACATATACGAGAACTTACAGGGACCCTGGAGTCATTCAAGAGTGAATTAGATAAGTCTCTGAGGACAGTCCCAGACCATCCAGTGCTTCCCCACTATTACGTAACTACGGAGGGGAACAGCTTGCTGCACCACCTCACCCGCACCACCTAGGGCGGCGCTCCGCGTGACCCTGGCTCAACAAGCGAGCCCAACTATATCTCAGGAAATATTTCAGGTGTGTGTGTGTGTGTGTGTGTGTGTGTGTGTGTGTGTGTGAGTGTGAGTGTGTGTGTGTGTGTGTGTGTGTGTGTGTGTGTGTGTGTGTGTGTGTGTGTGTGTGTGAGAAAAAGTCAAAAAATTTATACAAGAAAAGTGAGGGCAGGGACGAAGGCGAGGAAGCGAAGGGAATGGGACTGTTATCATCTTCCTGAGAGGACGATTTTCACGCGAGAAGAAGGGCGGAAGGAGGAGGAAAGGATGTGAAGAATAGGGAGAAAGGAGGAGGAAACATGGAAACATGGACTAGCAGGCAGCAGAAAGCCTGTTGGCTCATTACTAGGCTGCCTGCGTTCAGTGATTTAATCAATCCGTTTGCCACAGGAGTGGCTTGCAGGGAAGGATTAAAGCACTTGTGTACCTACTCTTGGGAACGTTCAGTTCACACCCGTTGCAGCAAAGTGGCGATCAATGCGTTTCTTGAAGGAGTTGATGGTCTCTGCGCTAACCACTTCTGCAGGAAGGCTGTTCCAGTGGCGAACAACTCTATTCGTGAAATAACTCCTGCCGATGTCGGTATTGCATCGCTTTGCTTGAATTGTTTTTCCGTTGTTTCTTGTTCTCAGGTTAGTTTGTAGCTTGAAGAGTTTGGAGTGATCAACGTTGCTGAGCTTGTTCAGGTACTTAAAGACTTGTATCATGTCTCCCTGCAGTCGTCTCTTTTCCAACGTGAAGAGGTTGAGTCGCTCGAGTCGTTCTTCATAGGGTTTCGTCCTCAGTGATGGTATCATCTTCTGGCGCGGCGCTGTACTCTCTCAAGTAATTCAATGTCTTTCCTGTAATTAGGAGACCAGAATTCCACGGCGTATTCCAGGTGGAGCCTTACCAGCGAATTATACAAGGATAACATAACTCCCGGCGTCTTGTATTCGAAGTTCCTCGCTATGAACCCAAGCATTGTATTGGCTTTCTTACAGGCGGACTTGCAGTGTTTTGTTTGTTTCAAGTCACTGCTGATGGTGACCCCGAGGTCTTTTTCCTCTTGCGGAGGAGGAGGAGGAGGAGGACGACGAGGAGCGAGCGAAATAGGACGTGTATATAGTGACATGTATTCGGTTGAGGCGTGTGTGTGTGTGTGTGTGTGTGTGTGTGTGTGTGCGTGAGAGACCGACCGACGGAACGACAGAGACCAAGAACGATCGACTAACTGAATATTATCGTGTGTGGGTGGCGCTGGGTCGGTGGAGACAGAATGGCCTTGCAAGAGTGGAAGTGTGAGTGGGTTGGGACTACAGCAGGGTGAAGGGAGGTGGGTGGTGGGTGGCTGCTGTGACAGGGGAGGTCAGTGGGAGGGTGGGAGCGTGAGTGGTGGGTGGGTGGAGGTGGTGCAGTGAGGTCGGTAGTGGCTCCTGCCTCCCCTAAAGGTTTGAGAGTACTGGTATCGCTGGCAATCTGCTCGTAAAGGAAGGAACAGGACACACACTCCCTCACTATCCTTTTTCCTCCTCTTCCTGCTCCTGCTATCCTCCTTTACATCCTCTTTTTGCTGCTGCTGCTACTCCTACTGTTACTGCTACTACTACTACTACTACTTCTACTTCTTACTACTACTACTACTACTACTACTACTACTACTACTAAGATTCGTTACTGTCTTATTATCCTTATTTTTCTCTCTATGGTGCTGGGGCCGCAATGAGGGGAAGGAGGAATGCGAATGGGGATTGTCTGGACCGTTTTGCACACCCCTCCCCTCTCTCTCTCTCTCTCTCTCTCTCTCTCTCTCTCTCTCTCTCTCTCTCTCTCTCTCTCTCTCTCTCTCTCTCTCTCTCTCTCTCTCTCTCTCTCTCTCTCTCTCTCTCTCTCTCTCTCTCTCTCTCTCTCTCTCTCTCTCTCTCTCTCTCTCTCTCTCTCTCTCTCTCTCTCTCTCTCTCTCTCTCTCTCTCTCTCTCTCTCTCTCTCTCTCTCTCTCTCTCTCTCTCTCTCTCCGAAATAATCCGAAATCTTTCTTTAAACCGAAATCTTTCTCCAGTTACATAAACAACAGAAAGGCGATCAGAAGTGGAATTGGACCTCTAACAAACAGCGACGGTGCACTAGTGACTGACAGCCAACACATTGCAAACCTCTTAAACAATTACTTTTCCTCGGTGTTTAATACTAGCAGTCTTCCTCCCTCCACCACCAACACCAGTACTAATGTAAATCTCGAGCATGCATTGCCTAATTTTGAAATAACAACCGATGAAGTCCTTAAAGCTCTCCATTCACTTAAAACAAATAAAAGTCCCGGACCCGATAAAGTATATCTTATACTGCTTTAAGAAACAAAGAGCGAAATACTCTCCTTCCTCACAACCGTATTCAATATGTCCGTGCGACAAGGCATCGTCCCTTCGGATTGGAAAAAGGCTAACGTGACACCGATTTTTAAGAAAGGAGACAAAAAAATACCAGGTAACTACCGACCCATTAGTCTAACTTCAATAGTAGGTAAGCTACTTGAGAGCATAATTAGAGACAAAATTATGAGTTACCTCGAAAGCCACTCATTAATTGGGGATTCACAACATGGCTTCCGTAACAAAAGATCCTGCCTATCAAACCTATTGACCTTTTATATCGACCTCTTCTCAGTTTATGACGTAACCAAATCATTGGACGTAGTCTATCTTGATTTCCAGAAAGCGTTTGATAAAGTCCCACATCATAAATTAATTTATAAATTAAAGTAAATAGGTACTGACGGTCAAGTAAACCAATGGATCGCGAATTGGTTGAGCAACAGACAACAAAGAGTTGTGGTTGACGGATTTAACTCAGAGTGGGCGCCGGTCACTAGTGGCGTCCCTCAGGGCTTGGTTCTTGGCCCAGTGCTCTTCATTATTTACATCAACGACGTGAATGTTGGACTCAATAACCGCATTAGTAAATTTGCAGACGACACAAAGATTAGTAACTCGGTTCTCACTGACGAAGACAGGCAAGGCCTCCAAGAGGATTTGCACAAAATTTCAGCTTGGTCGGATAGATGGGAGATGCCCTTTATCGTAGACGAGTGCCAGGTACTTCTAGTTGGAACAATTTCAATCCAAAGCTGGATGTTGCGCCTACGTGCGACCGAAATCACTTGCTCTCGTGCCCACGACCTTTACTCTTCTGAATTTTCCACCATCTGGCTAAGACTTCATTGTTATTCTATTACTAAATACATCTGTGCTGTTTATCCCTCACCTAACTCTATTAACCATGTAAAATTATTTGACTATTTGAATTCTAAAGTGGAGCACATCTTGTCTCACTCTCCCTTCGATGAAATCTCCATCTTGGGAGATTTCAATGTTCACCACCTGCTTTGGCTTTCATCCTCTTTTACTGACCAGCCTGGTGAACAGGCCTACAACTTTGCTCTCCTCAACGACCTAGAGTAGTTGGTTCAGCACCCTACACGTATTCCCGACCGTCTTGGAGACAGGCCCAACATTCTAGACCTCTTCCTTACCTCTAATCCTTCTGCTTACTCTGACAAACTGTTATCTCCGTTGGGCTCCTCCGATCATAACCGTATTTCAGTTTCCTGTCCTATCGCTCCTGTACATCCTCTAGACCCACCGAAGAGGCAATGCTTCTGGCATTTTGCTTCAGCTCGGTGGGACGACCTGAGGATGTACTTTTCCGATTTCCCGTGGAATGATTACTGCTTCCAGGAGACAGACCCCTCTGTGTGTGCCCAGCACATCTCAGAGGTGATTGTCTCAGAAATGGAAGCATACATTCCACGTTCTTTCTCTACTCCTCAAGCTAAAAAGCTTCGGTTTAATCATGCTTTTTCTCGTGCTATTAAAGATAGAGAGGCAGCTCACAAAAGGTTCCAGAGCCCTCGAACTCCCGCTAACTATGACCTTTACATTTCAGCCCGGAATCGTGCCAAATCTCTTCTCCGACTTACCAAAACTTCTTTTATAAATAGAAAATGTCAACACCTTGCTTCTTCTAATTCTTCCCGTGACGTCTGGCATCTAGCCAAAACTATCTCCTCCAATTTCACTTCTTCCTCTTTCCTTCCTCCTTAACCTGACGGCAGCACTGTCTCATCTGTCTCTAAGGCTGAACTCTTCGCTCAAACTTTCTGTAAGAACTCCACCTTGGACGATTCTGGGCATATTCCTCCTACTCATTCCCCCTCTGACTCCTTTATGCCTGTTATTAAGATTCTTCCAAATGATGTTTTCTATGCCCTCTCTGGCCTCAACTCTCAGAAGGCTTATGGACTTGATGGAGTGCCTCCTATTGTCCTTAAAAACTGTGCTTCCGTGCTGACACCCTGCCTGGTCAAACTCTTTCGTCTCTGCCTATCAACATCTACCTTTCTTTCCTGTTGGAGGTATGCCTTTGTACAGCCTGTGCCTAAGAAGGGTGACCTTTCCAATCCTTCAAACTACCGCCCTAGAGCTTTACTCTCCTGTCTATCTAAAGCTTTTGAATCAATCCTTAACCGGAAGATTCAAAAGCACCTATCCACTTCTAACCTTCTATCTGATCCCCAGTATGGGTTCCGCAAGGATCGTTCTACTAGCGATCTTCTTGCTCTCTTAACTGACTCTTGGTCAACCTCTCTTAGCCGTTTCGGTGATACTTTCTCTGTTGCGCTAGGCGTATCGAAAGCCTTCGATAGAGTCTGGCACAAGTCTTTTCTTTCTAAACTGCCTCTTTCGGATTCTATCCCTCTCTCTGTTCCTCTATCTCCAGTTTCCTTTCCGGACGTTCTAACTCAGCGGTGGTAGACGGTCACTGTTCTTCCCCTAGACCTATCAACAGTTGTGTTCCACAGGGCTCTGTCCTATCCCCCACTCTCTTCCTGTTATTCATCATTGATCTTCTTACATAACAAACTGTCCTGTCCACTCATACGCCGACGACTCCACTCTGCATTATCCAACTTCTTTCAATAGAAGAGCCTCTCAACAGGAAGTACACGACTCCAGACTGGAGGCTGCAGAACGCCTAACCTCAGACCTTGCTATCATTTCCGATTGGTGCAGAAGGAACCTTGTGTCCTTCAATGCCTTAAAAACTCAATTTCTCCACCTATCAACTCGACACAATCTTCCAAACACCTATCCCCTATTGTTCGACAACACTCAGCTATCACCATCTTCAACACTAAACATCCTCGGTCTATCCTTAACTCAAAATCTCAACTGGAAACTTCACATCTCCTCTCGCTAAACCAGCTTCCTCGAGGTTGGGCGTTCTGTATCGTCTCCGCCAGTTCTTCTCCGCCGCGCAGTTGCTATCCATATACAGGGGCCTTGTCAGCCCTCGTATGGAGTATGCATCTTACGTGTGGGGGGTGCTCCACTCACACAGCTCTTCTGGACAGAGTGGAGTCTAACGGCCGAACCATAAGGCAGCCTCTACACCTTCCTCTTCCTCTTCCCTTAAACGGTGTCCCCTTTCTGCCGGATACTATAAGGTGATCTCGGCCCCTTCCTCCGTTAGGGCTTTTTCCGAGTTGGGTTGGTAGCCTCTGGAAACATCTCTACACGGAAATATTGATAATTGAAGCATTTTACATATATTAGTGTAATAATACATATTTTTCAATGTATAATCACGAGGAAAATGGTTGATTGAAAGGCAAATATAGGTATAATTGGGAACATAGCGTGAGTGATAGGGTTTACATCCCTACGCGGCCTGTGTTTCCACTAGGCCTACGAGAGGGGAGGCCCAGGGGATTGGGAGTGACGTCAGCACCCCTTGGTTTCCACCTCTCTCCACGCACACAGCCAGGAGTCCACATCTGCCCGGCGTTATCACTTCTCTGCCCCTCGCTACCATCCCGTCAAGCAAGGAGCCGTTAGAAAAGTGCTCGAGCCCCATCGGAGCTATAGGAAAAGACTACCTAGCTACTTGAGTTGACCAAGGAGGCGTGTTGACACGGCAACTCGACAAGGGCTAAAACTCATGATACAACCCTAAAGTCTTAAACAACATTTTAAATCATTTATTTAAAAAAACAACGATTGCAGACTCATATTAGATCAAATACGTTTTGTTATAATTCCTGGATCATTTATTACTATATTAATGAGAGAACTGACGCATAAAATATGCGAAGGGGCTGACGAAGATGTGCCTATCTCGACCCCTTGCCATATTCCAACAATTTCGCCCCTCAACACCTTTCCTTCGCTTACGGAGCGGGCCCCTCGCAGATTATGGTATGAAAAATTGGCCGAAGAGCTTCAATAGTCGAAGAGGCTGCCTTATGGTACGGCCGTAAGGCTCTTCGTCTCATCAGCTCTCCTCCTACTGATAGTCTCCTACCTCTTAAATTCCGTCGCGATGTTGCCTCTCTTTCCATCTTCTATCGATATTTCCACGCTGACTGCTCTTCTGAACTTGCTAACTGCATACCTCTCCCTTTCCCGCGTCCCCGCTGCACACGACTTTCTACTCATGCTCATCCCTATACTGTCCAAGCCCCTTATGCAAGGGTTAACCAGCATCTTCACTCTTTCATCCCTCACGCTCGTAAATTCTGGAACAATCTTCCTTCATCTGTATTTCCTCCTGCCTACGACTTGAACTCTTTCAAGAGAAGGGTATCAGGACACCTCTCCTCCCGAAATTGACCTCTCGTTCGGCCACCTCTTTTGATTCTTTTTTAGGAGCAGCGAGTAGCGGGCTTTTTTTATTATTGTTTCCTTTTTTTGTGCCCTTGAGCTGCCTCCTTTGTTGTAAAAAAAAAAAAAAAAAAAGAAATACGAAATGCGCGGCGTTAACCTCACAAGCGTTACAATGCCTCACAGTGCGCTAAGGACGTGGGGGTCAAAATCGCGTCAAACCTCAAATTCTCACATCAGTGCATCGATGCAGCAAATAAAGCGAACAGAATGTTGGGCTTCATTAAAAGAAACTTTTTATTCAAGAATAAAGATGTAATACCTCCGCTCTACAATAGTTTAGTCAGACCCCACTTGGAATATGCGGTACAGTTTTGGTCTCCTCACCATGCAAAGGACATTGCTAAATTAGAAGGTGTTCAGCGTCGGGCAACAAAAATGATCCCTTCCTTGCGCAACAAATCCTACGACGAAAGGATTTTCACCCTTAACATGTTCTCTCTTGAGAAACGTCGCCTCATAGGAAAACTGATCGAATGTTTTAAAATACTTAATGGTTTCACGAATGTAGACAGAACAAAACTGTTTATGATCGATGACACTTTGCGAACGAGGAACAATGGCATAAAACTCAGATGTAGACAAGTAAATTCAGACTGCACCAAATTTTTCTTCACCAACGTTATGATGTGAGAATGGAATAAGCTCCCACCGTCAGTGGTCCAGTGTAACACGATTGACTCCTTTAAAAACAAGCTCGACCGTCACTTCCTTCAACTTAATATTAACTAGAGTAGAAAAGTATCGTTTTGGAGCCATCTGATTAATGTAGATTCACTTAGGTTTAAGGACAGACCACCTAGTCTGGACCATGGGGTATGTGTGGTCTGACGTTCTATGTAATTCTCTCTCTCTCTCTCTCTCTCTCTCTCTCTCTCTCTCTCTCTCTCTCTCTCTCTCTCTCTCTCTCTCTCTCTCTCTCTCTCTCTCTCTCTCTCTCTCTCTCTCTCTCTCTCTCTCTCTCTCTCTCTCTCTCTCTCTCTCTCTCTATCTCTCTCTCTCTCTCTCTCTCTCTCTCTCTCTCTCTCTCTCTCTCTCTCTCTCTCTCTCTCTCTCTCTCTCTCTCTCTCTCTCTCTCTATATCTCTCTCTCTCTCTCTCTCTCTCTCTCTCTCTCTCTCTCTCTCTCTCTCTCTCTCTCTCTCTCTCTTTTTCCAGACCTCCGCCTCTGACTATATCCCTTTCACTCCTCTCTCACTCTCTTCTTCCAATCTCCTCTTCTCACTCCCAGCACTTCCTCCTCTCCCTCTCTTCCTCTCTCTCGCCCTCCATTCTATCGGTATCATTTTTTTCCTCCTCATCGCCCCTCCTCACACCTCTTAAATTTCCCTCCCTGTCGTCAAACACCTTCTCCCTCTTTCAACTCTTCCTCTATCCCCCTCTCTCCCTCTCTTCTCCCTTGTCCTTCTCTTCCACTTAGTTCTTTGCCTTTCTCATTCTTTCTCTCTTCTCCTCTAGTACTTCATTCTCCTTTATCCTCTGTCCTTTGTTTCCTCTTTCCCAGACCTTCTCTTCCTTTCTTCTTCTTCTCTCTCCTTCTCTTTTTCTCCCCCAATTCATCCTACCCTTCTCTTCCCTTTCCCCCCTTTCCACTCATTAACTCCAACCCCACAGTTTTTGGAATCGAGAAGAGAGGAAGGAAAAGAGAGAAGGAGGAGGAAGGAGGGAATGAGACAGGGGAGAAGGTAGCAATTTGGTATGTGGGCGGAAAGGAAAACAAAAGAAGAGGAGGAAAGAAAAGGAAAAATAAGAATGAAGGCTAAGATAGAAAAAAAGTATCGAAAAGGAATATGGAAGAAAGAAAGAATAAATGATTGGAAGGAAGGAAGGACGTAGAAACCGATGAAAAGTGCGAATAAAAGATTGAAAAGATGATAGATAATTCACCGGAAAGACGGAGGCTATTGGAACGTGGAAAATGCATCACAGATATTTTAGGGGAAAAATTATGATAAAAGAAGAGAAAAATGATAAACATGAAGAGCAGATCAGAAATCGTGGATGGGAGAGGAGAGAGAGAGGGAAAAGAGTTCAGAAGAGGAAGAGGAAGTGCTCAAGATAAGAAAGGGAAAAAAGATCAAAGAAAGGAAAGGGGAGAAAGATAGTAAGGAAGAGAAAAAGAAGAAGAGGAGGAGGTGATTAGAGGGACAACAAAATGCAAAGTAAAGAGAGAAGACAGGGAAGTGAACTGAGGGAAAGGAGGAGTAGGAGGAGGAGGAGGAAATGGAGGGGGAGGAGGAGGAGGAGGAGAAGGAGGAAATGGAATACATAGGAATACATAGGAAGAACAGACACCAGAAGACCTATCGGTCTATGGCGTGGGTGTATGTTTACTACCGGAGGAGGAGGAGGAGGAAATAGAGGAGGAGGAGGAGGAGGAGGGCCGTGACTTGGTAAAGAAAAAAAAAACAGAGTAAACATAATAAGAAAGAAACGGTACATTGCAGAGAAGGAGGAGAATGAAAGAGGACGAAAGGACAACATAGAGAGAAAACAAAGGTAAAGAAAAAAAGATTGGAAGGAGGAGGAGCGAAAGGAAAAATAATACAAGCAGGAATAAGAGAAAACATGAGGTGATTACGCAAGGAAGGGAGAAGGAGGAGTGAAGTTTGGAGAGGGGGAAAATGTTGGAAGGTGAGGAGGTGAAGGAGGAGGAGGAGAGGAGAATAGGAGAAACTAAGTGAAAAATAAAAGTGCTCGGAGCAGAAAAAAAGATTAATTGAAGTAAAGATAGAAGGTAAAATGAAAGGAAGAGAAGAAGAAAGAAGGTGAAGGTAAATTAAGGGTTACACGTTACAACTGCGCGTGGCTTCGGTGCTCATCTCCGTCTCATTGGCCCTGGAGCCTGTGGCGGGTAGGAAGACAGTTTACCTTCCCAGGCTTCCCCGGGCACCTACTTATCGCCCAGCCCGAAAAGGATGAACAGCTGGGCGGGCTGGGTGTCGAGTGACGCGGGCAGTGATCGAACCCGGGCTCACGAATTCATAACTAGTCACACTAACCACCAAGCCAAGGAGAAGAAAAGGCGAGGAAGAGGAGGAAAAATAGATTAAAAGGTAGATACAAAATTGTTAAAAGGGGAATTGAGTAGGTAGATACAACTAGAAGAAAAAGAAGAAAAGAAAGCAAGTAAAAGAAAAGAGGAGTAGGAGGAGGAAGTGAAAACAATACATAAAAAATGAGAAAACGATAAAGAAATACGCAAGAGGATCAGGTGTAGGAATAGAGAAAAAAAAGAAGGAAAGAAGGAGGAGAAATAAAAACAAAACAAAGAAGAGGAGGAGGAGGAAGATTAGGAGAAGTAGTAGAGGAATAACTAGAGAAAAAGAGAGAAAGGACGGGATAAACAGATAACAAACTCGACAGGAAAATAAGTATAAACACAGTAGTGAGAAAAACAAACAAACTAACAAGCAGGAGATCAGTAAGCGGGCAAACAGCGAGGCGTGAAATTACAAAAGTTGGCCCACGAAAGTAAACAACGAAAGAAAACAACGAACGAAGAAAACGGAGATGAGACAAAAAGGGGAAGAAATGGCCAAAAAACGAAGTAACGTAACTGTAGCTAATCTCTTTTCTTTCCTCCCTCATCCCTTCCCTTTACCTTACCCTCCCTTCTCCTCCCTTTATTTCCTCTGACTTTCTGCAAATTTTTATCTCCTCCTTTCCCTTTTTCCTCCTATATTTCCCCTTCCTTTTCCCTTCACCCCTTCCCCTCAGATCATTCTCCATCACTTCCCTTCCTCCCTTCCCTCACAATGCTCCCTTCTTTTCCGCTCCCCCTCCCCACGAATCCTTCTCTCCTCCTTTCACTTTCCCCTCTTACATTTCCCCTTCCCTCCCCCCTCACTATCTCTCCGTATACCATTCCCCATCACTCCCCTTCCCCCCTCCCCATACATCTCCCCTCCCCCTACCTCCCTCTCCCCCTCTTTACAAATCCTTTTCTAAATCCTTTTCTCCTCCCTTCCCTTTTCCACTTTCTTACCTCCCTCCCCCTTACATCTCTCCTCCCCTATCCCCCTCTCCTCCTCTCCATAAATCTTGCTTTTCTCCCTTCCCTTTTCCCCTTACATTTTCCCTTCCCTTCTCTCACCTTTCCCTTCATCTTTCCCCTCGTCTTTCCTCCTCTCTTTCTTCCCCATCCTTTCAGACTGATCCCCACCCCTCCCTTACCCATCCACTCCCTATTTCTCCCTTCTCCCTTCTTGTTTCCCTTCCCCCCTCATTCCTTACAAACGCCTCTCCCCTCCCTTCCCATTTCCCTTCCTTCCCTTCTTCCTTATTCCTTCTCAAACCCATCTCCCCTTCCTCGCCCATTCTTTTCCCTTTATCTCTAAACCTCTCCCTCCCTTCACCTTCTCTCCCTTCCCCCTAACCACCCAAACTCCTGCAGTCCACCCAGTTAAATTCCCCTCTTCTCCCTTCCTGCTCTCTGGCCTTACCCTCTTTGTTTTTTTGCTTTGTTTTTTTGTGCATTAGGCCCACCAAACTATTTTTAAGGGGAGGGCCAGGGCAAGGGGTTCTGTCTGCCTGGATACGGAAGACAACAGGAATCTTGTATGTATGCAAAGAAGAGTGTGTGAGGCCCGGAATGCTGGCCCGTCCTGTCTTTTAATATTGTGGCGTTACGTAGCGGAAGTGTTGTAGCGGAAGACGTTACAGAAGTAGTAGTGGTGATGGTGGTGGTGGTTGTGAATGGGAGATAGTAGCGCGGGGGGGGGGGGGGGTAGAAGCAGTAGTAGTAGTAGTGGTAGTAGTAGTAGTAGTAGTAATAGAAATAGTAGTAGCAGTAGTAGTAGTAGTAGTAAAAGTAGTAGTAGTAGTAGTAGTAGTAGTAGAGGTAGTAGTAGTAGTAGCAGTAGTAGTAGTAGTAGTAGTAGTAGTAGCAGCAGCAGCAGCAGTAGCAGTAGTAACGTAACTGTAGCTAATCTCTCCTTCCACCCCATTCCTCGTCCCCCTTTCCCTCGTCCCTTCCCTCTCACCTTACCCCAGTAGTCGCAGTAATTGTCGCTTTACTTTATATATAACCCTATATATATATATATATATATATATATATATATATATATATATATATATATATATATATATATATATATATATATATATATATATATATATATATATATATATATATATATATATATATATATATATATATATATATATATATATATATATATATATATATATATATATATATATATATATATATATATATATATATATATATATATATATATATATATATATATATATATATATATATATATATATATATATATATATATATATATATATATATATATATATATATATATATATATATATATATATATATATATATATATATATATATATATATATATATATATATATATATATATATATATATATATATATATATATATATATATATATATATATATATATATATATATATATATATTCTTAGATTGGAAGTTATTCTGATTGTTTGATTTATTTACATTATGTCTTTGTGTTTCAATGTCGTCAGGCAATAACTTATCCCAATAAAGTACTGAGGCAGCGAGCACAACGAACAGACTGATTGGCTTCATTAACAAAAACTGTCATTCTATAGTACTTTAATAGGAGTTCATTTAAATGACACGGTGCTGTTTTGCCTCCCCGCCAAGCGAAGGACGCCGTGAAGTCACCGCCGGGCAGCCACGGCGACCTCTGCCAACACATCCCGCAGGTAAAGGCCGTCAGTGTGTTGACGTGCTCACCCTTGAGGAGCGAATTAAACACTTCAGTACATTGTTCTACAAATGTGGATTAATTTACATTGTTTATGATTTATGACACGTCGCAAACGTAAACTAATGGCGCTAAAATTGCCTTGACAAAGTACTGATCAAGACTGCGCCAAATGCTTCATCACCGTCGCCGTGAGAGAATGCAATAGTCTCCCGCCTTCAGTAGGTCAGTCGGACGCGATGGACTTATTCAACAACATGCTGTGTAAGCAAACACGCAGCGGCTTGCAAGACTGGTGTTTCACTTTGGCTTAGGAACAGAGCACCTAGCCAGTACCATAGGGTGTGTGTGGTCTGAACGTCTATGTAGACTCTCTCTCTCTCTCTCTCTCTCTCTCTCTCTCTCTCTCTCTCTCTCTCTCTCTCTCTCTCTCTCTCTCTCTCTCCTCTCTCTCTCTCTCTCTCTCTCTCTCTCTCTCTCTCTCTCTCTCTCTCTCTCTCTCTCTCTCTCTCTCTCTCTCTCTCTCTCTCTCTCTCTCTCTCTCTCTCTCTCTCTCTCTCTCTCTCTCTCTCTCTCTCTCTCTCTCTCTCTCTCTCTCTCTCTCTCTCTCTCTCTCTCTCTCTCTCTCTCTCTCTCTCTCTCTCTCTCTCTCTCTTCACACCCGACCTCTGCTGAGAGAAGGTCGTGACCTCACCCCGCTGCGCCCCACAACATCGCTTGCCCTGTGTTTTCGTCGTGCTCTTGGGCGTTTGTGTGTTCTCGCTTGTGGACCTTGTGTGTTGCCTGTGATTTCCCGACACGTGTTTGGTGTGCGTTCGCTTGTGGTTTCTGCCTGTGGTTGCCTCTGTGATTTGTTTTTCCGGTGTTTTTGCGTGTGATCTGGCTGTCTCCGGGTGTTCTGCGTGGGTTTCAGAGTGATTCAAGTGTGTTGTGTTTCCGGTGTTTTTGCGTGTGATCTGGCTGTTTCCGGGTGTTCTGCGTGGATTTCAGAGTGATTCAAGTGTGTTGTGTTTCCGGTGTTTTTGCGTGTGATCTGGCTGTTTCCGGGTGTTCTGCGTGGGTTTCAGAGTGATTCAAGTGCGTTGTGTTTCCGGTGTTTTTGCGTGTGATCTGGCTGTTTCCGGGTGTTCTGCGTGGGTTTCAGAGTGATTCAAGTGTGTTGTGTTTCCGGTGTTTTGCGTGTGATCTGGCTGTTTCCGGGTGTTCTGCGTGGGTTTCAGAGTGATTCAAGTGTGTTGTGTTTCCGGTGTTTTTGCGTGTGATTTGGCTGCTTCTAAGTGTACTGCGTGGGTTTCAGAGCGTTTTGAGTGTGCTGTTTTGTTTCCGGTGTTTCTGCGTGTGATTTGGCTGTTTTCGAGTGTTCTACGTTTCGAGTGTGTTGTGTTTCCAGTGCTTTTATGTGTGATTTGGATGTTTATAGTGCTCTGCGTGGGTTTCAGAGTGTTTTGAGTGTGCTGTTGTTCTTCCGGTGTTTTTGCGAGTGACTTGAGGGTGTTTAGTCGTGCTTGTGCTTGGGTTTCTGAGTGTTTCGTGTGTCCCGAGTGTGACTTTGTGTTCCCGAGTGTCTCACGCGTGATTTGGGTGTGTCGACAACCCACCCTTTGAATTCCCTGAGGATTATATCTGCTCCTCCTCATTACACCCTCTTTAAATCCCCTAGAGGATTAACACTTCCTACACCCCTTTCCCTCACCTCACCTAAGCCCCCCCCCACCCTCGCTCACCTCACATCCCTTTTGCTCCTCCTCATCCCCTAGAGGATTAGCCCTTCCTACTCCTCCCTACCTCCACATATTTCTAAGCCCTCCCCCCCTCACTCACCTTACCTCACATCCTATTTACCCATCCCTTCACCCACCTTACCTCGCCTCTTTCTTAACCTTTCTTGTTCTCACACACCTCACTCACCTCACATCCCTTCCTACTCCTCCTCTCTCCCACTTACCACCTTTCCTCACATCTCTTCCTACTCCTCCTCTCTCCCCACCTCACCTATTTCCTAACCCTCCTGATCTCACACACCTCACTCACCGCCTCCCTTTCCCCTCTTTACTCACCTCACATCCCTTCCTACTCCTCCTCTCTCCCACCTCACCTATTTCCTGACCCTTCTTGATCTCACACACCTCTTTCCCCATCTTTACTCACCTCACATCCCTTCCTACTCCTCCTCTCTCTCACTTTTCCTCCATTACTAAACTACCTCTCACACACCTCACCCCCTTTCCTAATCCCCTTCACTCTGTGTTTTTATCTCTTTCATTTCAGCTAAGATGGCGCCTAAGAAGTGCAGTACTTGTAACGGTAGCTTCTCAGCTCACTTTTTTACAGGGCGTTCTGCTGTCTGTCGACTGTGTCTGTCCAGGCAGCATCTCGAGACAAGACTGCAGGAGCAGGAAGAGAAGATGGAAGAAGGCCAGAATAAAATAATAGAGTTTTCTCTCACCAGGCAGCATCTCGAGACCAGACTGCAGGAGCAAGAAGAGAAGATGGAAGCAGGTCAGAATAAAATAATAGAGCTTTCTGGCACTGTTGCCTCCTTGCAGGAATTCATCCAGGCTAACGTTGCTGTGGTGCCAAACCCTTCTCCAACCGCCCCCTTGCCCTCAGCGGTACCGTCGACACCAGCGGACAACACCACGCAACGGGAGGATGCTAGTGGCACCGCCCATGATGGCTTCACCGTCGTGAATGGAGGAGCCAAACCAGCCAGACAAGCGATTTATCCTGTTCATTGCTTCAACAGGTTTGCCATTCTGGAGGAGGAGGACGAGCAGGAGAGCACCTTCCTGGTGGGTGACTCCATGATTCGCCAGCAGGTCGTTGAGTTCTGCGGCAGAGTTCCTCGTCGAAGACGGAACTATTGCTATCCTGGTGCTGGGATCGACGACATAACTGCTGCTCTTGAGGAGATCTCCCCCCAGGCTACTAATGATTCACTGTTTGTTATTCACACAGGTACGAACGACATCACCACGACCCGGTCTGAGGAACTCCTGGAGAAGTACCGTAGGCTCATCCAGCAGTATAAGACTAAATCCCTAACATTTTGATTTCAGGAGTTCTACCACGGACTTGGGCGGAGAGCGACTTTTTCAGTAAGGCCTTCAGCCTAAACAACCGCTTACAGACTCTTTGCAGGGAGCTTGACGTGGAGTTCCTCAACACATGGGACAATTTCTATGGACAAAATGAGCTCTTTCACAGGGACGGATTGCACCTTTCTCCCATCGGGGCAGCCAGACTCGAAGGCTCCTCAACGAAGCAGTGCGTGTCATCCGAACAAAAAACGAGTCACGGCCACGTCCCTCCACCCCACCCGTGTAAATAGACGCCGTGCATCGCAACAAACCCGTAACCGTGATCCCGCAAGTACCACCACCTCTATTACTAAGCCTCTAGATAACTTAAAAATCCTTAGTTTCAATGCGCGTAGCCTAAGAAACAAATTTGATGAAGTGAGATGTCTTGCTTTAACAGAAAATTTTGACATAATTGCTATAACCGAAACATTTATCGACACCACAAATATTGATTTAAGTTCCGAATACAACATAGATGGCTACAGACTCTTCAACAAAGATCGTGTAAACCGTAGAGGCGGTGGCGTCGCCCTTTATGTCAAAAGCTATTTGCAACCCACTGACAAAACACCGGGGAAACAGTAACGTTGAACATTTGTGCGTGCGAGTAAACATTGCAAAAGTCAACTTAAATATATCTGTCACCTACAGACCTCCCGGGCAATCACTCGATGACGACCTTGAAATGTACAGCGCAGTCACTTAATAACAGCGACTCACTGATATTAGGAGACTTTAACCTCCCCCATATCGACTGGGCGACACTGTCAGGTACAGAAGGCGAGTCACATAGAATGATCGAATTTCTAGAAGAAAATTATCTAAGCCAAATGGTTTCTGAGCCAACTCGACAAAATAATATACTCGACCTTGTTATAACGACCCAAGATAACCTAATCAGTAGTGTCACGGTAGGAGAACACCTCGGTTCTTGCGATCATAAATTAGTGCGCGTCGACATTAAAGCTCAATCATCAGTGACTGAAAATAAAGTAAAGGGGGGGCGGAACAGCTGGAATGGAAAAATGGGGTCAAGAATACTTTTTTTTTTTTTTTACATATTTTCATAGGAAAACTATCTAAAAAAACATATATGACTATGAGAACAATGGGAGCGCCTGGGAAAACGTTTTAAAGGGACGCGGTGCGCAGACATTTACACGCCCGGGTGGACTTTAAATCTTATGTACAAGGAGTTTCTGCTGTATTTTCTTCACTTAGGCTTGGTGGGATACGCCGATATGGTATAAGAAAAATACAAGAAGAAGAAGAAAAGAGAGCAGAGGAAGGGGAAACATATGGCGCTGGCATAGCGCCTGTGTAGAGATACAGTTATGTATCTTTTTGGTGAGCAGTGTCTTTGAGTTGAGGGAAGGCGCTCATTGCTGGTAAAACAAGACCCCTCAACAATGATTTGACACTGTGAAGACACCCCAGCAGTGAGGACCCTAATACGGTCCGCTAAAAGCGCGAAGAATCATCAACTCATGGGACCCACTGTCAGTCACTGGAGAAATACGCGGTTGAGAAAAGAATGCATTTCCTTATTGTAAATACATTATATTGATAACTTTTGACTATTACATATTATATTAGTGTGTAGTATATGTTTGTAGTGCATATATGTAAAAATGAATGTAATCGTGCAATAAATAAATGCAATAACTAACAAAATATGTAATGTGAAAACTTTAAACGCGTTTTTCTCAAAACCACAAAAAATAACTTCAAAAATCAGTTCTGCAAAGAATACTCCATGGAGCTTGATGAAAATCACTACACTTATACATTTTGGGTGTATCTACATTTACAAGTAGCGGTTTTTTGAAATATTGAAAAGAAAATGTTTTTTGAGTGTTTTTTGGTAAAAAATTGTTACGTAACGATTTACATGAAATTGCGACAGCGATTACTCGCGAACTATACAAAATTTAGCAAAACCGCTACTTGTAAATATTTCTACAACATTCAACTACTACCATGCAAAATTTCGTAACTCTAAAACGAAAACTGTATTTTACGCTGATTTTTAAAGTCTTGACCTCATGAGGTCATGACCTGACCAATTAGCAGGTTCTACCTTTGGGATAGTATCTGAAACATGATTTTAAACATAATAGAGAAGTTTGAGGCAAAAATATTCAAAACTTTTTTTTTTATGAATATTTTTTACCTACCCGTTCCCCCTCCCCTAAAGGTGCCCAATTTCAAAAGAGCTAACTTCGTAGAAATCCGACAAAAACTAACAGAAATACAACTATCAGATGACGGCAACGTAGAGGAAGCCTGGCTAAGCCTTAAAAATCACTTACTCACTCAGCAGAACACATTCGTCCCCTTGTGCGAGAAGCGAATTAACACTAATAAAAGCCCACCGTGGTTTAATAGCGAAATTAAACAATCAGTCAATGAGAGAAAATTGTTTTACAGGTTAAAGAAAGAACAAAGCACGCCCGAAAACATTAGACTTTATAATGACGCCAGGCGACGAGTAAAAAGACTAGTAGGTCAGGCAAAGCGTAGATACGAAGAAAATATTGCAGCCAACTGTAAAAATAATCCGAAATCTTTCTTCAGTTACATAAACAACAGAAAGGCGATCAAAAGTGGTATTGGACCTTTAACAAACAGCGACGGTGCACTAGTGACTGACAGCCAACACATTGCAAACCTCTTAAACAATTACTTTTCCTCGGTGTTTAATACTAACAGTCTTCCTCTCGCTACCACCAACACCAGTACTATTGTAAATCTCGAGCATTCATTGCCTAATTTTGAAATAACAACCGATGAAGTCCTTAAAGCTCTCCATTCACTTAAAACAAATAAAAGTCCTGGACCTGACAAAGTATATCCAACACTGCTGAAAGAAACAAAGAGCGAAATACTCTCCTCCCTCACAACCGTATTCAATATGTCCTTGCGACAAGGCATCGTCCCTTCAGATTGGAAAAAGGCTAACGTGACACCGATTTTCAAGAAAGGAGACAAAAAAGTACCAGGTAATTACAGGCCCATTAGTCTAACTTCGGTTGTAGGTAAGCTACTTGAGGGCATAATTGGAGACAAAATTGTGAACTACCTTGAAAGCCACTCATTGATTGGGGACTCACAACATGGCTTCCGAAACAAAAGATCCTGCCTATCAAACCTATTAACCTTTTATAACGACCTCTTCACTGTTTATGACGTAACCAAATCACTGGACGTAGTCTATCTTGATTTCCAGAAAGCGTTTGATAAAGTCCCGCATCATAAATTACTTTACAAATTAAAGCAAATAGGTATTGACGGTCAAGTAAACCAATGGATCGCGAATTGGTTGAGCAACAGACAACAAAGAGTAGTGATTGACGGATTTAACTCAGAGTGGGCGCCTGTCACTAGTGGCGTCCCTCAGGGCTCGGTCCTTGGCCCAGTGCTCTTCATTATTTACATCAACGACGTGGATGTTGGACTCAATAACCGCATTAGTAAATTTGCAGACGACACAAAGATTGGCAACTCGGTTCTCACTGACGAAGACAGGCAAAGCCTCCAAGAGGATTTGCACAAAATTTCAACTTGGTCGGATAGATGGGAGATGCCCTTTAACGTAGACAAGTGCCAGGTCCTTCAAGTTGGAACGAGGAATAAGAAGTTCGAATACGAAATGCGCGGCGTTAAACTCAAAAGCGTTCAATGCGTCAAAGACTTGGGGGTCAAAATCGCGTCAAACCTCAAATTCTCACAGCAATGCATCGATGCAGCAAATAAAGCGAACAGAATGTTGGGCTTCATTAAAAGAAACTTTGTATTCAAGAATAAAGATGTAATACTCGCTCTACAACAGTTTAGTCAGACCCCACTTGGAATATGCGGTACAGTTTTGGTCTCCCCACCATGCAAAGGATATTGCTAAATTAGAAGGTGTTCAGCGTCGGGCAACGAAAATGATCCCTTCCTTGCGCAACAAATCCTACGAAGAAAGGCTTTCTACCCTTAACATGTTCTCTCTTGAGAAACGTCGCCTCCGAGGAAAACTGATCGAATGTTTTAAAATACTTAATGGTTTCACGAATGTAGACAGATCAACATTGTTTATGATCGATGACACTTTGCGCACGAGGAACAATGGCGTAAAACTCAGATGTAGACAAGTAAATTCAGACTGCACCAAATTTTTCTTCACCAACGTTGTAGTGCGAGAATGGAATAAGCTTCCACCGTCAGTGGTCCAGTGTAACACGATTGACTCCTTCAAAAATAAGCTCGACCGTCACTTCCTTCAACTTAATATCAACTAGAGCAGAAAAGCAACGTTTTGGAGTCTTTTGATTAATGTAAAATCACTTAGGTTTAAGGACAGACCACCAAGTCTGGACCATGGGGTCTGTGTGGTCTGATTTTCTATGTAAATCTCTCTCTCTCTCTCTCTCTCTCTCTCTCTCTCTCTCTCTCTCTCTCTCTCTCTCTCTCTCTCTCAAAAAAAAAAATGGATGTCCTGCCTATATATTTGCTAGTTGTGTGTCATTTTTGTAATTTCCATTTCACATTGACATCGTAATCATCACCTCTCTTCTCTCCATCATCTCCATCTCCTCTCCTCCAGCATCTTCATCTCGCCTCCTCCTTCGCCGTCTGTCATCCCTCGCCATTTTTCATTTTTCTGCTCAGTTCTCCTCACCTTTCAGATCTCCTCCTCCTTTGAATGCTCACCAAACAACATTAGTCTCTCTCTCTCTCAACACCTGCCCTCGATTTGTTCTGTTCTATTATCGTGTCTTCATTTTCATTTTTGGGTGAGTTCCTTTCCTTCATCTCCCTCCGTCTCTTATGTTCGTCTTTCTCCTCTTCCTCCTCGTCCCTCCCCTCCTCTTCTTATTTCTTTCACTGCACCATTTCATTCTCATCACCTCCTCCTCCTCCTCCATGGTGATCTCTTTAAAGGCACATGGTGATCTCTTCTAACTATTTCGGAGGAAGAGGTGGGTGAGGAGGAGCCTTCATCTATTCTATCCTGTCCTACCACACGCAGATTACTAGTAGTAGCGGTAGTAAACAGACACCCTCGCCATAGACCGAGAGGTCTTCTGGTGTATGTTCTTCCTATGTATTCCTGTGTATTCCTCCTCCTCCTTCTTCTACTCCTCCTCCTCCTCCTCCTCCGCCTCCTCTCTTTCCGCCTTCAGATCCATTCACCGGTGATTCAGGTGTACACAAGGCGACATTCCAGGAAGACTTTCCAACTAACACTTGTAATAAAAAGCAACGAGGGAGAAGGAAATGGAAAGAAATAAAACAATAGATGATGGAAAAAAGAATTGTCAGATTATCTGTATTTATTATTATTATTATTATTATTATTATTATTATTATTATTATTATTATTATTATTATTATTATTATTATTATTATTATTATTATTATTATTATTATTATTTTTTTTTTTTTTTTATTGTCATAGACGAAAAGGTAGAGAGGGAGGAGTGCGGACTCTATGCGCCGCCTGCTCAGCAGCCCCCAAACACCTGAGACGCTAAGAAAGAGAAAATGAAAATGAAAGAGATGAGAGAGGAGAAAGAGTGTGAGGGCATTGCGATGAAGCCAAAAGATCAAGACACACAGCGAAGGACCTGGCTTGTCACCCGCCAGGGAAGAGAGAGTGGGGACGCTCAGGAAGACCGGGTGCATGGCTGTGGCTGTGAGTCCGAGTCCACCACACTCTAGAACTAGATGGTCGTTGGCCGGCAAGATCATCCGTCTTTGATGGGTCTTATATTCCGTCCTGTTGGGTGTCCAGTCACCTCCTCACTGGACGGCCCAGCGGGGGAGCCGGTTTAGTCGCCGACAGTTCCACTATGCAACAGTCCGTGCTGGATTACATGGTGTCTGTAGTAGTGGTCCATAAGACTATCCCATACCCGTACCCCAAAATTTATTGGAAATTGGAGTTTTTATGTTTGTATGTATGTAGGTGGGATTGTATGTATGAATGGATTGATGAATGGAAAAGAGATTGAGAAAGGGAGAGAGAAGAGAGTGGGGGAGGGAGAAGGGAAGAAATACTGCATTAACTATAGAACAAAGGGAGAGAGAGAGAGAGAGAGAGAGAGAGAGAGAGAGAGAGAGAGAGAGAGAGAGAGAGAGAGAGAGAGAGAGAGAGAGAGAGAGAGAGAGAGAGAGAGAGAGAGAGAGAGAGAGAGAGAGAGAGAGAGAGAGAGAGAGAGAGAGAGAGAGAGAGAGAGAGAGAGAATGCATCAACTAAAGGACATTCCAGACCCGTGCGACACTGAGGTAACTAATGAGGCAGGAGGCAGGCGGGCCAGGTGAGGCGTGACGAACAACACATGCCCGCGCCGAGGCGGCCGGAGGGGGTTGAAGGGGGAATACTTAAGGACGCTGAAAGTATGGCGGGAAGACCGTAGAAGAATGCGTGCCCAAGACGGGGCGCGGACGAAATTAAAGTTAACTATTCGGAAAAGAGTTAAATTAAAATGAACTTGACCATTATATGGAAAGCAACGTCAAAAAGGTAAAGGTTGATGTATATTAAACTTAATTGTTCGAAACAACGTAGAATTAAAGTGAACTTGACGAATATAAGAAAAACAACCGTCAATAAGGCGGACATTGCAAGAATGAAACTTTTTTTATATTTTATCCATGTTCATCCAGTGGTTCGGTGCTGAGTGTTTTGTTGTTGTTGTTGTTGTTGTTGTTGTTGTTGTTGTTGTTGTTGTTGTTTTCTTAATCTCATATTTATATTTTTCATGTGTGTGTGTGTGTGTGTGTGTGTGTGTGTGTGTGTGTGTGTGTGTGTGTGTGTGTGTGTGTGTGTGTGTGTGTGTGTGTGTGTGTTTGATTCCCACTGATGTTGCTTTCCTCGGTATACTGTTTTTTTATTCATTGTTCCTCTAATTTTTTTTCTGGTTATTGTTTCTTTGCTTTTCCTCGAGTTCGTGCTGATAGATAAAAAAAAAGGTACGGTTCGTCTCTCTCTCTCTCTCTCTCTCTCTCTCTCTCTATATATATATATATATATATATATATATATATATATATATATATATATATATATATATATATATATATATATCCATTGCAAAGAGTAACATATTTGATAATTTCTTTTTCCATTTTTCTTTTTTTCCTTTTTATTTTTATTTATTTTTTTCTCGAGCTCCAAAAGGAGTCTCTTGTTCGATGTTGCTTCAGGTTTTTTTTATTCTGCTATATTTATTTACTTCCCTGTTATTTTTTTTTTTTTTTTTGCTACTGCTTCTGTTACTGCTACTACTACTACTACTACTACTACTACTACATAAATGATACCTCCACCCATGTTTATTTTCCCGACACATAATCATGGAGGGCTCCATTGCTTGGAGGTCATTAGCCCCAACTCTGTTCGCTAATGACTGTGGCATCCAACCATATCACTAATACTACCTAGCATTAAATCACCTATCATCTATTATGTCCAGATCCCCCTTTCCTTCCCTACTCAAGTTTTATATTTGATATCTTTGTGTATCATTTTCTTTCATATTTCACTTCCTTAACTCTTTTTTTCTTTTCATTTCGTCAGCCCCATCACCACATAGTCACATTCCTTCATTTCCAGCCTCTTCAATTCTTTTTCCTTCCTTCCTTCCTTCCTTCCTTCCTTCCTTTCTTCCTTCCTTTCTTCCTCCTTTTCTTTCCATGCATTCTTCTTTTCATCCTTCCTTTCCCCTGTCTCCTCTTCCCTTCCTCCTTCCCCCCCTGACTTCCTCCTTCTCTCCTACCCACCTTCCCTCCCTCCCTCCAACACAATGTAACATCACTAACCCCGTAAATGAGCCAAGTTGAGACTCAGACAAAGAACGAAACACACGAAGAAAGAGAGGAAGGAAGGAAGAAAGGAAGGAAGCGGGATGGTTATGGGAGGGAAGGGAGGAGAGAAATCGGGGGGAGGTGAGAGAGGAGGAGGGGAGGGAGGAGAGAGAACAAGAGGAGGGGAGAGACAAGGGGGAAAGAGAGAAAACGAATCGGCGGAGCCACAGAGGGGAAGGAAACAGCAATCGGGGCGAACAAAGGGTAAAAATGCCGTGCTGTCCCTACTCTTTGTCCCTCAACGGCGGCGTGACGGAGAGGGAAGGAAGTGAGAGGAAAAGGCAGAAAGGACAAAGAGTGAAGGGAAGGAACTTCACCAAAACACACACACACACACACACACACACACACACACACACACACACACACACACACACACACACACACACACACACACACACACACACACACACACACACACACACACACACACACACACACACACACACACACACACACACACACACACACACACACACACACACACACACACACACACACACACACACACACACACACACACACACACACACACACACACACACACACACACACACACACACACACACACACACACACACACACACACACACACACACACACACACACACACACACACACACACACACACACACACACACACACACACACACACACACACACACACACACACACACACACACACACACACACACACACACACACACACACACACACACACACACACACACACACACACACACACACACACACACACACACACACACACACACACACACACACACACACACACACACACACACACACACACACACACACACACACACACACACACACACACACACACACACACACACACACACACACACACACACACACACACACACACACACACACACACACACACACACACACACACACACACACACACACACACACACACACACACACACACACACACACACACACACACACACCCCGTGGCGCAACTGGTAGAGCACTGCGCTGCAAGGTTTCACGGTCTGACAGGGCGGCGGTTCGAGCCCGCTCAGGCCGGATTCTTTATGTTGACTACGAGTGGTTACTGTCCCCCCTTGACCAAGGGGAATGAGGTGTGTGGTGTGTGAGGTCCTGGCAGTACCCAGAGATTGACAATAGAGAGCACTTGTTCATGTCGGGAGGGTAACTGCTGGCGATTACGAGTCCAACACGTGATCAGACCGTGGTGAATTACACACACACACACACACACACACACACACACACACACACACACACACACACACACACACACACACACACACACACACACACACACACTTTTAGTACTCAAAGAAAAGGGCATAAAATTGCTATTGAGGATCTGTAGCTTCATAATGTTGTTGTTGTTGTTGTTGTTAGGAAGAAGAGTTGTTATTATTGTTGTTGTTCTTAGTGGTGGTAGTAGTAGTAGTAGTAGTAGTAGTAGTAGTAGTGGTAGTGAAAATAATAGTAGAATTAGTAGTAGTACTTACAGTTTTTAGTTTAAACAGTTCATTTGACTATTTTCTCCCCTGATTTCCAGAATTTGTTTTCCAGTACTAATATATTTTTTCCTGCGTTATCATGTTTTCTGCATGTCCCAAGTACTGTTTTTATTTATTTTTGTGTCCTTTGATCTTTATTCTCTTACTTTTGTTCTTTTAATTTCATGAATAGGTTTGCTCTATTGTTTTTCGTCATTATTTTTCCTTATCAAAAACTCTGCTGCGCGTTTTTACTTTACATTTTTAGTCTCGTCGATATTTTCGTGGCGGACGTTCAAGTATTGGCATCTTTATTCATTACTGCATTTTACTTTGTTTTCGCTTTTTACGCTGAAAACTTTCTTCCCCATTCACACACCTTTCACTTTCCTCCGAGCCTTTTATTTCCTGTTAGCTAGTTTTTTTTCCTCATTCATATCACTTTTTTCCTCCTTGTTTTTTCATCTTTCGTATAATTTTTCTATGTTCTTGATTCACTTTTTTTTCTGTTTTCTCTGCTTTTCACTTTCCAGAGTCGTGTTTGGTTTCTTTTTTTTACATCCAGATATTTCATATATCCTCCTGTCATTTTATCATTTTTTCCTTATTTTTAGCTTAGTTATTTTTCTTCTTATTTTTTTATTTATATTTCCCGTAACTTCTCTAATACTTTTCTTTAATATTGAGTTTTCCCTTTAAATTCATTTGTCTCACCTTTGCCGTGTTTTCTTGTATTCCTCTTACTTTCCTTTATTTTTTTCTGTTCTCATTTATCTTTGTTTCTCTTCAGTTTCCGGTCATGTACTTTCCTCCTTTACCAGTTTTCCCGTTTCTTCTTCTGTTCGCTTCCCATTTTCCTTCATATTTTTCATTGTTACCTTTCCTTAACTATTTTCCCACTTTTTCCCCGAGTTTTCCATCACATTTTTCATTTATTTTCGTTTCCCTTCAATTTTCAATCACTTGTTTTCCTTTCTCGCCTGTTTTCTCCTCGAGGTCGCTTCCCTTTTTCTCCACGCGCGGCACCTTCGGCTTGGCCCTGCTGCTGCCGGTGCTAAAGTGCCTTAGCGACCCTCTGACGACCACCTTAAGGACCATCACCACCACCCTCCCCCTGAACCCCCCTTGACCCTTTTCACCCTCCTCCCTTCAACACGCATTTTTCGTTTATCCTTCACCCTTCTGCTATTTCTTCTAAATCATCTCCACCCTGGCCCACCCCCTTCCAGTCACTGTCTCCTACAGCCCAGTCCCTGCCCACGTCCCTATCACCCAGCAGCAGCAGTAGTGAAAGTAGTAGTAGTAGTAGTAGTAGTAGTAGTAGCAGTAGTGGTATTATTATTATTATTATTATTATTATTATTATTATTATTATTATTATTATTATTATTATTATTATTATTATTATTATTATTATTATTATTATTATTATTATTATTATTATTATTATTATTATTATTATTATTATTATTATTATTATTGTTATTTTTATTATTATTATTATTATTATTATTAGTAGTAGTAGTAGTAGTAGTAGTAGTAGTAGTAGTAGTAGTAGTAGTAGTAGTAGTAGTAGTAGTAGTAGTAGTAGTAGTAGCGTAGGGAGAGGACGTGCTGTGATTAGCTCCTTTGTTTTGTGTCATAAGTTAGGTCCTATAGCCGATACCGCCTTGGAATGTATACCTTCGTACGCGTGAACGTGCAGTGAACGTAACGAAATACAGTGCAATCTGGTGCCATTGACGATGCAGGTGTTAATTACGAATTACTGCTTTTGAGAGAGGCCGTGTGCTGGCCGGCAATGTGAGAAACATCGGTGTAACGATAAATATTGGGTCAAGTGGTTACGGAAGAAAGCCCACGTCCCCTCGGTGCTTGTGAGCGACGCTCGACTCTGTGGCGGACGGCCGGAAGGTGGAAAATTGGAAGGCAGAGCTGAGGGAAAGAGGGAGGGAAAGAGGGAGAGAGGGGAAAGGAGGGAAAGAGAGTGGAGAAGAGGGGGAGAGAGTGGTAGAGGAGGAGGGGAAGGGGGAGTGAGAGTAGAGAGGGAGAGAGAAGAGAGAGCAAGTTATAGTTTTTCCATGTACATCATCCAATATATTTTCTCAGTATGTCAAATAGATTAAATGTCAGTGATTTATAGGGGAGTGGTGAGTTCTGGCAGGCGTGTCGGGATGGGCGGAGGTGGGTCAGTTTTCAAGACCGAGGGCAAACAGTAACAGCCCCTAACCCCCCCCCCCCCTAACGCTACCCACGCACATCCCCTCACTTCCCGGGTCCCTGCTAACCCCGCCCCGCTGCCCAGTAACTTCCCACCCCCGCCTGAGGGCCATAAAACACAGAGTATCTGACTCATGAACTGCTGGTAATGCTATCACTACTACTACTACTACTCAACTTTAATGTGTAGGGTCAGGTGCATTAGTAAGATTGTAAAGTGTTGGCGAGGAGCAATGGTAGTGGAAAAATAAACAATCATTCTAATATTACCGTAAAGGTAGAGTAAGCATATGTAAGTGTATGTCTGTGTGTAGGTATATGGGGGGAGACAAGAGTCAAAGTGGGGTCTACTACTATTGCTCTATTCATCACCACAAATAGCAACTAAGATACACTAGCATGCATAATGGCACCGAAATGGAGCCCCCTCAATGTTGCATTTGTTCGTCTCGAAATCAAAACTGTGTTCAATGCTCGTGCGTAAGACGAGGCCAGCCCTGTGTAAACTGTAAGAGTGGTGGAGATTGTCGAAACCCAAACAATCAACGGCAGGATGTGGAAAATGGGGAGCAACCACAAGTGGTGCTGGGTGGACAGGCCAATGAAGGCGCTGGAGATGATCAGGTGGAGGGGGTGCAGGTGGCGAGAGACAAGGGCAAGGTGACCAGGGTGAGGACGCCTCGCGCGAGCTCCGCTTCTGGCAGAGGTGGACACTAGAGGAGACAGAGGAGTGGGTGCGAGACGCTTACAATCATGTGGTAACGTTTTCTTCCAATAACGTATTTGAGGCCCCGAGATGTAACGCCACCAAAACCTTGATAGAGGAGAAAACCTACCTCATTAGAGCGTACAACAACTCCACGCAAATCGCCCCCTACGCTTTAAAGATTCTGGCCATACTACCGCACCTCATATGCCAACGGACTCACAAAAAGTCGAAACAATCTGAGGACGTGAAGGCGGTACAAAGAAGAATGGAGCTGTGGAGGAAAGGGGACGTCCGGAAGCTACTTGACGAGGCTAAAACACTGCAGGAGAGACGAGGCAGACGTAACAGTCGCAAGAAGGACAGTAACGACAGGGCTAGAAACTTTGCTGACAAGATGAGACAAGGCAAAGTGGCCATGGCAACTAGATCACTGTCAATAGAAGATGAGGCAGCGGGAGTCCTTCCCATGACGGAAGAGACACGCCAGATCCTCAAGGACAAGCATCCAGATGCTAGACCTGCACACCCAGAAATGAAGTTCCTTGAGACTACACCGCCCCGCATCAAGTTGTCTTTAACCATATCATGGGCGACATGATCTGGAAGCACGCCCTTCACACTCAGGGAGCTGCTGGGCCATCAGGCATAGATGCCAAGAGGTAGAAACACTTCCTCAGAAATACAATCTTAGGGAATCCATCTTTGGATCTCCGCGACGCAATAGCCGCCCTAACAAGATAAATGGCGTCAGTGAAATGGCAATACCTCGTCGAACCTCTGACGGCCTGCCGGCTCATCCCACTGGATAAAAAAAACAGGCTGTCGCCCCATCGGGATAGATGAAGTGCTCAGGAGGTTCATAGGCAAGGCTGCCGTGGAGGTGGTGAAGGACGACGTGACGAAGGCGGTGAGGAACCTCCAAGGTTGTGTGCCGTTAGGAGAATGTTCTAAGTCCCAGAATGGGAGGCGGTGCTGATGGTGGACGCTGCTAATGCGTTCAACAACATCAGTAGGGAAACAGCACTACACAGCATCAAAATCAAGTGCCCTATCTTTCCCCAATATATTGAAAATACGTACAAGGAACCTGCCAGACTGTTTATCAGATGTCATAATCACCAACGACTTGGAGACCCGGAGGCTATACAATCCTCAGAGGTCACCACCCACGGC